>NC_090265.1:717681157-717992943 GCF_040414725.1 Anabrus simplex
ATTACAAAATTAATTTTCTGTTATTAAATTACGTTTACATTGTTACATAACTATGTTACAGTATTTAGCCGGGTATGTACTATGATCCTTGTCAATCCCATGATGATGTAATTGCCCTTCAGACATTCTCACACTGATTCCATGTACTGGATTCAGGTGTTTTATTATACTGTTGCCCGGCTTCATAGCTAAATGGTTAGCGTGCTGGCATTTGGTCACCAGGGTCACGGGTTCGATTCTCGGCAGGGTTGGGAATTTTTACCATTATTGGTTAATTTCGCTGACACGGGGGCTGGATGTATGTGTCGTCTTCATCATCATTTCATCCTCATCGTGACGCGCAGGTCGCATAGGGGCGTCAAATCAAAAGACCTGCACCTGGCGCGCCGAACATGTCCTCGGACACTCCCGTCACTAAAAGCCATGCGACATTTCATTTCAGCATCGTGTTTGTACTTCTGTTATAACTTAAAGTATTTTTTACATATGTGGCACACAGCTTTTTTGGGAACAGTTTCAGAAACATCAAAGAAGTCCCGTACAGCCGACCTCTTCCTACATGACATTGTTGATGTTTACAGCACTCCTAAAATCCCGCAACTATTCTTCGACCTTCGCACAACTTCTAAAGACTGCAATACACTCGGTTTTGTTCCTTTGCACAGTCATGTGTTGCAAGGGTAAACGTCGAAATGGAGAGTGTATTTTGTTCATTGCGGTCCATCCGCTGTTTAGCTAGAACAGAATGACGTTCTGTCTGATGATTTGCTGCGTGTACATACATCACATCCAGGACGCCTAATCTCAATGCCCTACATTATATCTGCCGAAAGTATGATGTAGATATAAACTGTTCACCTGTTCCTCCGGACAATTGTAGGCTTTGGCGCGGTTAGCGCGGTCACCAGGGTCACGGGTTCGATTCTCGGCAGGGAGGTCAACTGAGTAGAGGTGGGTTCGATTCCCACCTCAGCCAGCCTCGAAGTATTTTCCCACTTCTCCTCCAGGCAAATGCCGGGATGCTACCTAACTTAAGGTCACGGTCGCTCCTTCCCCTCTTCCTTGCCTAACCCTTCCAATCTTCTCATCCCTCCACAAGGCCCCTGTTCAGCATAGCAGGTGAGGTCGCCTGGGCGACCAAGAGTCTGAAGCTCCAGGACACTGCCCTTGAGGTGGTAGAGGTGGGATCCCTCGCTAAGTCCGAGGGAAAAACCGAACCTGGAGGGTAAACAGGTGATGATGATGATGATGATGACTCACAAAGATTATCTTGGTTGTAAATTAGAGTTTTAAACTTACCATTAGATAGATATTAAAGAGTTAATTATACCAATATGTTGTTTTAAAATGTTATATCTCTAAGTTTCTCTACTTATTATGCAGCTGATGATGGTGCCTAAATGAGCGCCGAAACTAGTTCTGCAATAAAATATATGTTGTACAAAACAGAACTGGAGCAGAAGTGGGAAACCACGGAAAAGCACTTCCAGGATGGCTGAGGTGGGAATCGAACCCACCTCTACTCAGTTGACCTCCCGAGGCTGAGTGGACCCCGTTCCAGCCCTCGTATCACTTTTCAAATTTCGTGGCAGAGCCGGGAATCGAACCCGGGCCTCCGGGGATGGCAGCTAATCACGCTAACCACTACACCACAGAGGCGGACCCTTGTGAGTCAAAATTGTAAAATCTCATCTCTGAGTGATGAGTAGTCTTCAGTATACTGTGATGGCTATTATTCTATACACTCGTAAAAATCAAGTTCAACTGCATTCGTAAAATCGTGAAATTTGAGCTGAATCAAGTCCTAAAATGTTAAAATGTTCATTGCACAAGTACACTAGTAGCCATTTATTGCATACAAAACTGTGTTAATTAAATTGCTGATGTTTATTGATATGTGGAAACTTTTAGTCTTATGTTGTATATTTAGTGGCTGGAACTGTGATTATTTGCCCTAATGTTGTTAAGCGGGCATAGCCTCTCAGTTCAAAATAACCCTCAACCGCTACGTACTTTGCGCGGCGAGCGCTTAACGTGCCGAGATCCGTGACTGGGACCCTGGGACAGCGACCGAATTCAGTCGACCTGTTTTTCAAAGTAGTCGACTGTTAAGAT
This sequence comes from Anabrus simplex, assembly GCF_040414725.1. Lineage (NCBI taxonomy): Eukaryota > Metazoa > Arthropoda > Insecta > Orthoptera > Tettigoniidae > Anabrus > Anabrus simplex. The sequence goes on from NC_090265.1 coordinate 717,683,273, forward strand.
AGTGTAAACTATCGACTAGTTCGATAGTTATCAGTCGATAGTGCTCATCTCTAATAGCATGTTAAAATCGCGCCAAAGACAGTTTAATGAATTGTGTTTATTGTAGTGTAGATTAGTGTTCAAGGGTGTAAAGAGATTCTTTATGGCGGTAGCATGACACTTCGAATTTGTGTCTTAATTTACGGGTGTTGGTAAAAAAATATGCGCCGAAGTCATGCTCCTAGCCAAGCAGGGAAACGACGTTTGGAAGATGAAGTGGTCCAGCGCACATCAAAGAGAGGTTATAACAAGGATACGAAGCTCGTATCCCGTCAACCTCTACATGAACTGTCTTCACAGAAGCCTGATGGAGGTTTGGTTACTCCAGAGCGCATCTCTTTTCACGAAGAGCTGATACGTAAAATTTTATCGAAACCTTTCAAAATCCCTATTCCAAATTATCAAGGTTCATCATTATCTCGTTCATTGGGGCTTGCAAAGAATCGTTGTAGAAGAGCGCTGCACGACCCATTCGAACCAGGAGCGTTGGTGTTGTACTCACCTCCAGAACTAAGTGCCCATGATAAATTGAAAGTTGATCCTGAAAAACAGCCAGTTCACGTTGTTGTGGATCCAGTGCTGTCCAACATCTTGCGACCGCATCAACGAGAAGGTGTCAAGTTCATGTATGACTGTGTTACTGGGAAGTGTATTGAAAATGCGTTTGGATGTATTATGGCTGATGAAATGGGTCTCGGTAAAACTCTCCAGTGCATTACTCTGATGTGGACCTTATTACGACAGGGGCCGGATTGTAAACCTTTGATTGATAAAGCTATTGTTGTAGCCCCTAGTAGCTTGGTTAAGAATTGGTATAATGAAATTCATAAGTGGTTGTCTGGTCGTGTGAACGCTTTGGCTATCGATAGTGGAGGTAAAGATCAGATTGACAAGGACTTGAGGGGATTTATGCAAACTGTGGGAAGGAAGCCAGTTAATCCTATACTCATCATTTCATATGAAACTTTTCGCCTGCATGCTCATGTGTTACATCAAGGAGAGGTCGGTTTGGTTTTATGTGACGAAGGACATCGCTTAAAGAATTGTGAGAATCAAACTTATCAAGCACTTATGGGACTTAATGCAAAGAGACGTGTATTGCTGTCTGGTACTCCTATTCAGAATGATTTACTAGAATACTTCAGCCTGGTTCACTTCGTAAATCAGGGTATCTTGGGTACTGCACAAGAATTTCGGAAGAAGTTTGAAAATCCTATATTACGTGGTCAGGATGCAGATGCTACTGATGACGAACGACAGAAAGGACAAGCTTGTTTGGAAGAACTGGCTACTATAGTGAATAGGTGCCTTATTCGTCGTACGTCGGCATTACTGTCTAAATATCTACCAGTGAAAATTGAACAAGTAATTTGTGTCAAACTTAGCCCCACGCAACTTGGTATCTACCAAGATTTCATAAACTGTGACGCTATCAAGAGCACTGTCAGAGGTAGTGGCAAAGTGAGCCTCTCCGCATTGTCATCCATCACATCACTGAAGAAGTTGTGCAATCATCCAGATTTAGTGTATGACAAGATTGAGAGCAGAAGTGAAGGTTTCGAGAAAGCATTGGAGCATTTACCAGCCAAGTACGATGCTAAAAAAGTTCTGCCAGAGTTGTCTGGGAAGTTGATGGTGCTGGACTGCTTATTGGCTGTCATCAAGACCACTACTACTGATAAAGTAGTTCTGGTTTCGAATTACACACAAACATTAGATTTGTTTGAGAGACTGAGCAGGATGCGTAATTACCCCTATGTTCGTTTGGATGGTACCATGACCATCAAGAAGAGAGCCAAAGTAGTGGAACGGTTCAATGATCCCTCGAGTCCTGACTTCATTTTCATGCTGAGTTCTAAGGCTGGTGGCTGCGGATTGAACTTGATCGGTGCCAACAGACTGGTGATGTTTGATCCCGACTGGAACCCAGCCAACGATGACCAGGCGATGGCTCGCGTGTGGCGAGATGGACAGCGCAAGCAGTGCTTCATCTACCGTCTCTTATGCACGGGCACTATTGAAGAAAAGATCTTTCAGCGTCAGGCACACAAGAAGGCGCTCAGTTCGTGTGTTGTCGACAACGAGGAAGACGTGGCGAGACATTTCAGCCTCTCCGATCTCCGCGATCTTTTCAAGCTGGAAGGGAATACGCTAAGTGATACGCACGATAAGTTTAAGTGTACTCGGTGTATAAATCGTATCCAAGTGAAGCCCCCGCCTGAGGATAGTGATTGTACGTCAGATTTATCGTGTTGGAACCACTGTGCAGACAAGAAGGGTTTGGTTGACGTGGTGCTCAAACAGTGTTGGGATGCTGGTGTGTCGTTTGTGTTCCATCATCGATCACATGAACCAAAGCTTGTTCCATAAGTGTTGTACAGTGAGTAATATAAGTAGCTCAATAAATTCATATTTTTGTCACTACAGCTGTGTTATTCCAGCAGGCAGTCAGTGAGCTCGGGGTTCAAATTATTTACATATAAAGATGTGAGAAAAAGTCGAAATTTTCTCTGTGATTGGTAGACTCTTGTCTAATAGGCCTATCAATTTATTCTACAAATTGTTTTGGACTACCAGTAGCATAAATCCAGAAAGTGTTTATGGTAAATTTTTAGTTAATAACTTGTAAACTTCCTAATCTGTTACCACCTGTATTCAGCTTTATATGTTTGTCTCTTCTCTTTTCCTGTGCTTACCTTGCTTTCTTCTTATCGCACACTTCTCTCATCAGGTCTAAAGATCTCTTGGTAGAACTTGAGTAACTTATTGGGCTGCCTGCCAACGTGGCTCCAGGATCCTACAGTACGGTACCGTGCGAAACCGCCGCAGCTTGATGCTCTTTTGTTACTAGCGGCTTAGTTAGTTGCTACCAACTGTTGACGAGTTATATGCTAGTAATACTCAGTTGGTCTAAATTGTCTTTGGGGGTGCATAGTAAAGAGCCTCCCTGGCATGTATCATTTCAGGAAGTGCCTTGGCACCTTTATTGTGCTGCAGTTGCATGGTTTACGATTCATTGCTCACAAGTATTGCTACATACTGTTGTACTGTGAATGTTAGCACATAGAGCAGCTTTCTCTATCAGGTAATATTAAAGAAGGAAAAAAAACTAAGCGATGAATTCCAGAAAAGGAAAGAATTACTTCAGACACTACCCCTAAATGAATCAGAACTGTTTGTAGAATTTGAATAACTATTTTGAGCAATGCATATTTTTAGGGGCAGGTTGACAGGTTCTTGGCGCTATTAATGAACACATCACTTATTTACTTTTCAAAATAATATATGTTGGTGATCCTGTGGTTAAGTTTTATCATCTGTCAAGGTCAATGACTGTTGATCTCCAACTCTCCTGATGAAACCGGGAAGCAGAAACAAGCTTGTGGGGGCTGAGAAGAACTGGGGTTAATGAGGAAAGAGTCCATCTGTTTGAAGAAGGCAGTATGTGAAGATGTCTTTTCTATTTTCATGTAAGTTCTTGTATCCTTTTCTATTGCTCATGCTTTCTGTTGTGTTTATCCTATTATGTGTTCATATCTTCCTATTAAAAGACAAAGTAGTTGCAGCCATGAAAGACATGTACAACATCAACAATCTACAGCAATTATCCTTAAAAACAGCTATGCGCCTATTCGACAAAGATCCTACCAATACTCACCTATGGAATCCATTTGATATGGGAAAGACTAACAAAGAAAGACCTGGCCACCATAGAAGGAGTTAAAGCAAAAATTCCTGAACATCTCAAAATACATGCGTTTTCGCCTAACATACGAACTAGCACGGGAACCCTTCTTTTTTGAAGAACTGAGTATAAAACTACCATTTCCTTCCACAAAGAATGTAGAAGCACACCCTAGCGGAGAGACGGAAGAAGAGAGAAGAAATTCCGTTAGAGTTCTACAGCACAGATTCCATGTTGGATCAAAATTGGACGAACGCCAACCAGAAGCTAAGACATGTGATAATAAAACTAGCAGTGCACGGGTACCACCATAAAATATGTAAAAATATGTCTTATCATGACCCAAATGAAAAATGTGAGTGCTTGTTGTGTGATCATTTCTGTGACATATATCACATCTAAACCAAACCAAACCCCATGGCACTACAGCCCTTGAAGGGCCTTGGCCCACCAAGCAACCGCTGCTCAGCCCAAAGGCCTGCAGATTACGAGGTGTCGTGTGGTCAGCACAACGAATCCTCTCGGCCGTTATTCTTGGCTTTCTAGACCGGGGCCGCTATCTCACCGTCAGATAGCTCCTCAATTCTAATCATGCAGGCTGAGAGAACCTCGAACCAGGTCTAGGTAAAAATCCCTGACCTGGCCGGGAATCGAACCCGGGGCCTCCGGCATATATCACATCACAAGATGTAAAAGCAACGACAAATCTCTATGCGATTATAGCAAAGACTAAAATGGTCAATAATCTATGTAATGCACATTCGTGCACTTTTCTAATAATAATAATAATAATAATATCTTCCTATACATGACTTGTAAGGGAAAGAAATAAGTAACACATTAAATAAAATTCAGGAAACTCAGTTGTTAAAAATTACCAGTGTTTTGCCCCACACCAGTCATGCTAGCCCGGAAGGGCATATATAGCTAGAGGAGATGTAATTCTCGGCACTGCATTTGTGCTTATCACATGATAGCTTGGAGTGATGTCGCTACCGGCATGCTAGCCAGCCAGCGTCTTGGAAAGGTGTGGTATCCAGCTGATGAGCCCATGCCACACTGGGGTGAAACACTGGTAATTTGTGACTATTGAGTTTCCTGAATTTTATTTATCTACCTCAGTTGGAAGCCATATTTTTGATCAAGTGACAAATTGTGTGTAGTAAATTAGGAACACACATTAGGATAATTACAAAGACAGGCCATTGAGGAAGAGGGAACAAGGATAATCTCCACATCTTCATGTCCTGCCATCTGTTTAAATCTCATCTTCATTAATACTGATTCTTCTTAGGCCCCGACAAGCCAATTTATGCTTCATCAGAAGAGTGAGTACCAACACTCCTGTGTTTATGCTTTGTTCCTAATCTTCTACCTGCCATTTAGTTGCTTCCCTTTCCCTGGGTTTATTTTCTTGTTATCCTGCATCTCCTACATCAAAATTTGAGATCTGTAAAGGTCACCCCTTTGAGGAGTGTTTAAGCCTGCCCTCTTGATGCCACTAGGAAGCAGAAATAGATTTGTCCTGGCTGCTAAGGAATGGGATTGTTGTGAATGGTGGTGTATGAAAATGTGTAGATTGTCCTGGTCCTTTTACCATTGTCTCCTCTGTTGCCCTCTCTTCCTCACTGACCTGTCCTCATGATTATCTTAATGTGTTTCTATATACTTGGGTCTTCTATGCCATTTTCTTGCCTAATGTAAGTAACTATAAAGCGTTTCAGTCTGTCAAAAGCACTAATTATAACACTGTAACGTACCTGTATTGAGCAAGTGGCTGCGCGGTTTGGATCACATAGCTGTCAGCTTGCATTCGGGAGATAGTGGGTTTGAACCGCACTGTCGGCAGCCCTGAAGATGGTTTTCCATGGTTTCCCATTTTCACACTGGGCAAATGCTGGGGCTGCATGCTTTCTTCCCACTCCTAGCACTTTTCTATTCCACTATTGCCATAAGACCTGTCAGTGTGTAAAGATTGTAAAAAACAAAACATACCTGTGTTAAAGTGATTTGATAGAATCTGAGGATGTCCTTGTAGAACGAAATATGTCATTCTCTGTTTAATAGTGTGTGGTTTACTTATAACTGCATAATTAGTGTTTTCGACAGACTTAAAAGCTTTAAAGTTACATTAACTGAAACGACACTGAAAAGTATGGCTTCCTTCTAAAGAAACTTGTGTCCTCATCCTGAGGTGGTGCAGTAATCTTTCTTCCCTGCCCACATACCAGTATTTGCAATATTTTTTTCATTTATTTGTTTATCACCTGGTATTTACCCGCAATCTACAATAATATAAAAATATATACAAGTATGTATACTCATCATCATCATCATCATCATCCTAAACCATCTCCAGTTTCCCGGGTGTGGTATATGAGCCTCCTCCATCTCATCCTGTCCTTGTACCATTCTTCCTCCACCAACTTGTCCCAATCTGACCTCTCAGCAGTACCTCGCTCTTAACTAAATCTATCCATTTCCTTCGTGGCCTTCCCACGGGTCGTCTTCCTTCTGCCTTTCTGTCAAATTCCTTCCTTGCAGTTCTGTTTACTGGCATCCTCTTCATGTGACCAAACCACTTCAGTCTTGATATCTGAATCTTATTGAGGAGAGAATCATCTATTCCTACTTCTTCTCTAATTTTCTCATTCCTAATCTTGTCTTTCCTGGTTTTCTGGATCATAGTGCGTAGGAATTTCATTTCAGCTGCCTGAAGTTTGGAATTATCTCTATTGGTCAGTGTTGTGGTTTCGAGACTGTATGTAAGAATTGGTGTATAATAGGACTTGTACAATGTCATTTTTGTTTTCATGGGTATTTGCTCATCCCCCAGCAGGTGTCTTACCTGGTGGTAAAATTGTGTTGCCTTATTGATTCGATTGTTCACCTCATGTTTTGCTAGGTTTTCATTTGATATAACGCTAGCCAAGTATTTGAAAACTGGAATGCTGTCCAGTTGAGCTTCATTTAACATGACTATTGGTTCTGGTCCTTCCCCATACACTTTCATCACCACAGTCTTGGTCTTGCTGATGTTTAAACCACATTTCTTAAACTCCTCATTCCAGCTTTGTATTCTCTCTCTCCTAATTCCTCTTCTGAGTCACTCCAGATCGCAACATCATCTGCAAATGTGAAGGCTTTGATATCTCCATGTTCTTTCCTTTTAATAGATTTCATTACTACATCCATTACAATAATAAATAGAAGTGGCGACAATATATACTCTCACCAGCAAATTTTTGTTTTCTCGCTGCAAGTGAAATGATTTTGTTGAATTTTAGTGAAACTGAAAATTTTTCGGATTTTGAAAATATACGAGACTTTATTCATAATGTAACATTATTTGTGGTACACGAAAGTATTGAAATGTAAATATAGTCTTTTAAGGAAATAGAAAACCAAACAATTATGATACAAAACCGTAACGCTGAATGGAAATGTTTCTGTTTCAAATGTTTGTCAAGGCATGTCAAGATATGCGGTCTACACAAGAACTATGCCACATCAGTAGCGGGTGTTGTCTGCGTTCGCTGTGGCTTGCTTTGAATTAAGCGCTGGATGACAAAAGTTTATCTGTTTTTTCGGCAGCAAACACCACAATATCTTTCACATACGGTACCGATTCTCTTTTATGCTCAAACTTCTATTGTTGAAAAAGACGCAAAATGGATGTAAAAATTCTGACTCTTCAGCATTCTAAATGAGATTCAGTATGATCCGAGACAGAAAATTAACTTGCAATGAAGCAGGACATTGCCTCATAATCGTGTGAATGGTTAAATTTTATTCTTTAAAATAAAATAAAATTTGCCAGCGAGTGTATATAAACAAAATAAAATGCTACTGTCCAACATCTATGCAGTGATTCCAAACCTTTAAAATGTCATGACCCCCCCTTGAAATTTTTGTTTTGGTAGATATTGCTGATATTTGGCAGACTCCCATAAAGTATTTGCATAATTTCGGTCTGATATAACGTGATGGCAATATTGGCCTTTGAAATGCAGGTCCCTTGAGAATGCTGGGCATAGTTTCTGGAGAAACGTTGGTAGCTACCAATCCAGTTTGATCACAGCCTACAAGCCTGGAAATTAATCTTTTTCATTCATTTTTATGGTGTTTTAAAATTTTGTGGGTTTGTCTCCTCTACACATTGAAGTTGTAAGTTCTTCACTATTCTCCCTAGCAAACCCGATTTTAACCATACTTACACTAATTTGGAAAATCACTGATGCCTAAATAAAACATTATTTAACCACAGTACATGACAGAACAACTTTCCATGATCCAAGAAACATAAAAATTGACATCCCAAATCATTTTCTTTTATGTCCGACTCGTTGGCTGAACGGTCAGCGTACTGGCATTCGGTTCAGAGGGTCCCGGGTTCGATTCCCGGCCGGGTCGGGGATTTTAACCTTAATTGGTTAATTCCAATGGCACGGGGGCTGGGTGTATGTATTGTCTTCATCATCATTTCATCCTCATCACGACACGCAGGTTGCCTACGGGTGTCAAATAGAAAGACCTGCACCTGGCGAGCCGAACCCGTCCTGGGATATCCCGGCACTAAAAGCCATACGACATTTCATTTCATTTTCTTTTAGTACTAAAAGAGAAAGTGCGGGTTAGTTGGGGTGTGAAATGAAAGCATGTTCGCCTTTGGAGAGGAAATTAGAATGTCACTGCTCTGTGCCTATAGCCAGTGAATGGTACTTGCACAGTTAGGAACATTTTTGAAAATCTGAGAATATTATAACATGTATCATAGTTCTTCATGGCTTGCTTTGGTCGTCCCCGTGTACTGCAGGTTGGGAATCGCTGGACTTGGGCATTCAGTCTGGACAGTGTTAGATAAGAAGCCCTCAGGTTATTCCAGTCATCCTCAGTCAATCAATTTTTCTGATTGTTTATGACAAAACAAACTTGCAATTTCTACAAATAAGCTTGTATGCGTTGGGGCTGATAATCACTTAGTTTTGCCTCTTAAAACAATAATGGTTATTACACGTGGCAAGGTTACTGATGTTTTGAAAGATTTTGTTATCTCTTTTTATTTATAATGCAGCCTCAGTATTATAAGGACATTATTTCGTTCCCATATGCAGATCAACTGCAAGGTTTTCAGACTAAACTCTTATTTTCAAATTAACTCTAGTCTGTTTATTTACTTAAGTATTATTTATTTATTTACTAAATTTATGTTGGAGTTGCATCCACAAAAATTTTGGAGTTTGTTGGAGGGCACGCTAGCACTAGTGAGGATGGATAAGAAGTGTATAGTTTTATTTTGGTGTACATTGTATGAAAGTGTAATTATGGAAAGAACCTTTACTTTATCAGAATGATTTTATGATACTTTATGTGTATACCATTGGCTTTTATGAAATACAAAATATTTCTAAAATACTGAAGACTACATTCCTAGTAAACATATCACCATGATTTTTAATTACATTACTTTGAATTATGGGTAATCAAATCCATGTTTAAAAGATCTGCTTTGTAAACGTGTATCTAGTGCATGTAATATCATTACACTGATGTTGACAGACAAGAAAGAGTAACTGAGTTCTGTTATTACCTACTAGCTATAATACCCGTCGTTGACGGGACAGTCATATAGCATGTGCAAAGTTATGTAATTCCCCAGCTACTTTCTGCCAATATTCAAGCATGCTGTTTTACTCAGGACGCAATCCCATCTGTCGGAGATGAGTGGCAGCAGAAGAGACAAATCACGTTATGTTGATCTGTTTTATGAGCTTTCGATACTGTAGGCCTTCACATTTAGTTTTTTTTACTCTCTGTGATAGGACATCTAATTTAAAGGGTGTCTTTCCTTCTTTGATGACTCCCTCTTGTCTTATTCTTCAAGCGATCATTCCTTTACGATTTTTCTCACTTTTTATAATCATCTTCACAATTTTCCTTGTTGATATGGACCAGTGACCATGTGATTTAACACTTTATGACAACCATGACAAAAACCATCACCAGTTAACACGATAGAACAATATTTCCATGTTAGCAATGCTCGGCGTTGATATGGACAAAGCAACAAAAATCTAAATTCATGAATTCTACTGCCATAGTCGGTATGGCAGAACTGTATGACATAGATAATGGGAAATTGCATTCTCTATAACTTTTGCTATGTAGTACTTTTCGAGAGGATCAATAACATAGGTGGGCCTATTTAAAATGAAATTTTAGGCGACTTCCCCTAAACTACCATTTCATCTGGCGTGAATAAAATTATTTATAGTCTAGACTGTAGTGCCCCATTTCTCGATTTTCAAATTTTTTTTTCCACCCATTTTCTCATGTGCGTGTACATACAGACAGAAAAAATTAAAAAGTACATTTTCCTGTTATTGCAAATACGACCGATACAGAAATATCATTCTTTATTTAATTCTGAGCAGTGTACAGACAAAACTCTTATTTTATATATATAGATGGCACAGAAACAAAACATTGCAGAAAATGATTTCTCATCAATAGATGAGTTCCATTAACTTCAGGTGGTTACAGGAAAGGCAATACTGCAATTGAGGCTATATTTACACCTTATAAATATTAGGAGAAAGAAATGAACTGAAATCTATTGTTTGGTAGTGGCCATTATTATTTTATTAATTACATGTGGAGTACGTTTCGAAATCTGTGAGCTGCTAATTTTTTCATCACAATTTTTGTCTTGTTCATTTCTTGTCATTAAAGGCAGATCATAGTTGTTGCTTTTTCTGACTGCCACACACTACATTACGATGAGTTTTCTTTCCTGAAGGTTGTGCTCCTCAAGACGACACACTGAAACACTGGTAGAACTATACAATACAATACATATCTTAGGCAGACAGCTAGAGCACTCTGCAGACTCCCAAGTCTTGATGCTCTTTTTTTCTTAGCAGATTAGTTACTATGTTAAAAATTAAATAATTGAAAAGGAGGTTCAACCTATTCAATACTTAAAAGAAGGAAATGCAGTAATCACATTCCTATTTAAATGGGACCGGTTTCGACCTTAGTCCAGGTCATCATCAGCCGTAAAAAGATGTACAATGTTTATGAATATTGGAGGTCAGTTTCACACTTTGATAGGCACAAAGACACGACACCACATTCTATATGCACAAAGTCACAACACTATCAACTAATATACGAAGTTCAAAAATAACTAGAAGTCGCAGACGAATAGATTTGTAGTAGAAAGCCGCCAGCTCCTGGTGATCAGCGCGGCACATTCAAGGTCATGCGCTGCGGTCGAACGCCAAAGTAGAGTGGAGAATGTTTTTGAAGGTCTAGAATTTGTCACGGTTGCGGGAAGTTAAGTACGTATATAAAAATATACGAATAATTGAGTGAGTACTTGTACTCACTCAATTATTCGGATTTGCGTCGTATAGAACTTAGCAGGAGTACAAGTACTCACTCAATTATTCGTATATTTTTATATACGTACTTAACTTCCCGCAACCGTGACAAATTCTAGACCTTCAAAAACATTCTCCACTCTACTTTGGCGTTCGACCGCAGCGCATGACCTTGAATGTGCCGCGCTGATCACCAGGAGCTGGCGGCTTTCTACTACAAATCTATTCGTCTGCGACTTCTAGTTATTTTTGAACTTCGTATATTAGTTGATAGTGTTGTGACTTTGTGCATATAGAATGTGGTGTCGTGTCTTTGTGCCTATCAAAGTGTGAAACTGACCTCCAATATTCATAAACATTGTACATCTTTTTACGGCTGATGATGACCTGGACTAAGGTCGAAACCGGTCCCATTTAAATAGGAATGTGATTACTGCATTTCCTTCTTTTAAGTATTGAATAGGCTGAACCTCCTTTTCAATTATTTAATTTTTAACATCAATAATTTCAATACGGAACAATGAAGTTTTTATCTTTAGATTAGTTACTAGGTGTATGCGTAAGTTTTTGCTGGTTTTTGTGGTAGAGAAAACATGTAATTTTCAAGGGAAATTCATTTTTTGTTTATTCAAAATATTGGCCATCGGCTTCTACACACTTCGCCCATCTTTTAGGTAAATTATGAATACCTTGCCAGAAAAACTGCTTGTCTTTTGCAGCAAACCATTTGTCGAGCCATTTTCCAACTTCCTCGAAATTGCCGAAGTGCTGCTCTGCGGGCGTGTGTCCCATTGATGCGAAGAGGTGATAGATGGCACCAGGTCAGGGTAGTACGGCGGATGCGGAAGGATGTCCCATCCAGGTGATTTCAAGGTGTCTTTCACTGGTTTTGTTATGTGAGATGGCGCAGTCGTTTAACAAAATCACTTTGCCATGTCTTCTGGCGCATTCCGGTCATCTTTCGATCAATGCGTGATTTAAATGAGTCATTTGTTGGCGATAACATTGTGCATTAATGGTTTTGCTTGGCTTCAAGTCTTCGCACTTTTGTGGTATACCAGAGCATGCACTGTCTTTCACACTGAAATCACCACATTTAAACTGTCAAAACCATGTCTCACATGTTCTAATCAATGACCTGTGTTGACCCGTATGTTTCTACCAGCAAATTATGACTTTCCACAGCCTTTTTCTTTTGATTAAATACGGAAAGCAATGCATGCCACAAATGTTCTTTTTCAGCCAGTATCCAGTATTCGGGAGATAGTGGATTCGAACCCCAGCGTTGGCAGTCCTGAAGATGGTTTTCCATAGTTTCCCATTTTCACACCAAGCAAATGCTGGGGCTTACCTTTAATTGATGCTATGGCCGCTTCCTTTCCACTCCTAGCCCTTTCCTTTCCCATCGTCGCCATAAGACCTATCTGTGTCGGTGCGACTTAAAGCAACTTGTAATAAAAATGTTCTTTTTCAGGCACAAACGTCGACATGATCACTGAATGACACAACACAGACGCTAGTGTTTGGCGGACTCAACTTCTATGTGTTCGTAGGTTAATATCAGACGAACAAACTGACGTATGTGTCAAATTCATACGCTGCGTACTGTTCGCTGGTATTTCTATGACTGACTACGATCTGTTTGTAGATGCAGTGAACAAGAGCTCCAGACAGTCAATTCCCAGAGGTTGTAGAATGAATTATGTTCCTGGACTCAATCAACATTCCTCAGCTCTGATGGCTGAATACATTGATCTATTTGAGACGAATCCCTTTGGCGAAGAGACTGTGCAGAAAGGTCTAGAGTTGACAACAATGTTAGCGGAAGATAAACGAAATCGTTGGATATCTACCCTTGAAGAGCTGGACATGTCTAAAAGTAGTCAGAAAGCCTGGCGACTTTTAAAGAGGCTTAATAATGACTTCACAAAAGCCCCTGTACACGTCAATTTGTCCCCAGATGCCATTGCTCATCAACTTTTGCTCAATGGAAAAATAGGGGGTTATATGAATAGAGTTAAAATAGAACGCCAAATAGATAAGGAGTCTAGCGACCTCACTAATAATATCACCTTAGAGGAATTAGAGAAAGCCATAAACAAATCCAAAAATGGCAAGGCTACAGGTCTGGATGATATGAGAGTGGAACAAATAAAACATTTTGGTTCCAGAGCAAGGAAGTGGGTTGTTGATTTTCTAAACAATTGCCTGCAGAGTAAACAGATACCTAAGGTATGGAGGAAGTCTAGAGTGATAGCTATTTTGAAGCCAGGTAAGGATCCATTAGATCCTAAGAGCTACAGGCAAATATCATTACTTTGTCACCTATATAAGATATTTGAGAGGATCCTACTTGAGCGCCTCACATCTAAAGTAGATCACCTTCTTATTCCAGAACAGGCGGGCTTTAGATCTGGAAGGAATTGTACTTCACAGGTGCTCAATTTAAGTCAGCACATAGAGGATGGGTTTGAAAGACGTAAAATCACAGGTGTGGTATTTGTGGACCTTACGGCAGCATACGACACAGTGCACCATAGAACTTTGATCACCAAGCTCTATAACTTCACCAGAGACTATGGTTTCACGAAGATTGTTGAAACTCTCCTGCAGAATCGCCGGTTCTTTGTTGAGTTTCAAGGAAAGTGCAGTAGGTGGAGGGACCAACGGAACGGACTTCCTCAGGGCAGTGTCCTCTCGCCAATCCTCTTTAACATCTACACAAATGACCAGCCAAGGCCTTCCTATACAAGAAGCTTCATTTATGCCGATGACCTGGCTTTAGCTGTCCAGTGCGACGACTTTCAAACCACTGAAATGCAGCTCTCAAATGCACTTAAGGAACTTTCAGTGTACTATCAGAAGAACCGGCTACTACAAAACCCGACTAAGACCCAGGTGTGTGCATTTCATCTTCGAAATCGAGAAGCTACTAGACGGCTGTGCGTGACGTGGGAGGGTAAGCAACTGGAGCATTGTTTTACACCTAGGTACCTGGGTGTCACTTTAGACCGGACCTTAACATACAAGAAACACTGTGTTAATTCTGGACAGAAAGTCTCAGCCCGAAATAACATCCTCCGTAAACTTGGCTCAAGCAAATGGGGAGCCCATCCAACTTTGTTAAGAACCTCAGCTCTTGCTCTGAGTTTTTCTGCAGCTGAGTATGCGTGTCCTGTATGGTTTAGGTCAGCCCATACGAAGCGGGTGGATGCAGCCCTTAATGAAACATGTAGAATAGTAACTGGGTGTCTGAAACCTACTCCCACTGACAAACTCTACTGCTTGGCTGGTATTTCTCCTCCAGACATTCGGCGAGAAGTGTTTGCAAGGCAAGAGAGGTCGAAGGTGGATCTCACAAGCAACCACCCGTTATTTGGACATCGACCTCCACCCAGAAGACTGAAGTCCAGGAAAAGTTTCCTCAATGTCTCCAAGGCTCTGGATAAACCAGCAAGAACAGCACGTTGTGATATGTGGCGAGCAAAAATGGAGCATCTTTCTGATTGGATGGTGCCTTCTGAATCTCCACCCCCTGGTCATCATTTGGAATGGACAACCTGGAAGGCACTTAATCGTTTGAGGAGTGGAGTAGGTAAATCCAAGGATAACCTTAAAAAATGGGGTTATCTGAAAGATCAGTCAGACTTCTGCGATTGTGGGGAGCAACAAACTACCCAACACCTGTATGACTGTCAGTCCTGCCCTGTTCGTTGTACACTTCAAGACTTGATTCAAGCCACTGAAGAGGGAATTTCTGTTGCCCATTTCTGGGCAGACATTGTGTGAAACATGTTTTGTGACATAAAATGTATTCTGTTTTATTTGTATATAATACCTTATTTATATTTTTAAGTTTCTCAACACTCTGACACAAAATAAATAAATAAATCTCTTAGTGAAACCGCAAAAGACTTATGCATACACCTGGTAGTGGGTGGTGCTATACCTTTTCAACAGAAGTTGATCTGAGACATCCAGAGATGATAGGGCACGCTTCATTCAAGGCAGTATCCACTTTCTAGATATTCATAGAGTTGGCCCATTCACGACAGACATAGTCAGCTAGAGAGTGTGCAATAGCTGTATTTTGCACAGTTGCAGGATGTGCTCTCGAAGTAGACCCATTAACATTCTAGGTAAGCTGTTCCTAGCTCTAACCTTCATAGTGACGGGCTGGTAGTGTCTTTTAAATGTAAGCTAATGATCAAGTTGAACTCCAAGGTAATTGACAGCTGAGGAGAATTCAAATTGTCATCCTTCCCAACAGATATTTAGTTTATGGTTTGCAGCATGCTTGCATTGATGGAGTGTAACGTGTGTCTTGCTTGGACTGACAGCTTATAAATGATAGGCGAAAGAAATGAATTGAATTCTATTGTTTGGTAGTGATTAGAACTTGTATACCACCTCTCCTACCCTCCCAGCTAACATTCTGATGGATTTTTTTTTTGACTAACAGAGTCAAACCAGCTAACCATGGTGTTGGACCATATAGACATGGACAGATCACTGAGGCAGGTCTGCAGCCTGGATTCATTCTATGTCCTCAAATGATCATCAGCATACAAGAAATGTTTTGTGTTCTCATCGATAAGTTGATCATTCACATCAAAAAGGATTGGGTAAGGGTCGCATAGCTGTGAGCTGGCATTCAGCAGATGGTAGGCTGGAATCCCACCAACGGCAGCCCTGAAAATGGTTTTCTGTGGTTTCCTGGTTTCATATCAAGATAGGTCATGTACTGTCTCTGAAACTTCTCAAATGCCATCTATGATACTTCCAATGACTGAGTCCAGCTAGATATGGTTCTCCTCCCAATTATCTTTACTGAAATCAAAACAGGGTTGACTAGATGGGAGAATGCCAGATGCAGTTTTAACATGATGGCTCGGTGCTGGCTGTGTGGTAAGTACAATCACATGGTTTTGATAGAAGATTTTAAGCTACTACTGATGAAGCTGTTCAGGTTGGTTGGAATTATACATTATATTCAGCTTTTGCCCACTGTTTAACAACTTTACCATTTTCATCCACCTTACTGTATTCCCAACTTGTACAGTGATTGTTGAAGTCATTTACAATAAACTTGTCAAAATTTGCACAATCAGAGAAAATGAACTATCTTGAAGGTGGCTCAGAGTGATGTTATAGGGACACTTTTGATTTCTACTCACGGCACTAAAAGCCATACGGTATGGTAAATAAATTCTAGTGACTAGTAACTTCCCATTTCAAAAACAGTTAACAGTCAATTTCAGTCTACCATTAATCAAATAGAATATAATACGTTCTAGGAACAAAGTAGTAGTGACTTTCTCTTCTTTATTCGTGTCAGAAGTATCAACTTTACTTACAGATCTTTAACAAAAACCAACAAGATATCTACATTCCTACTATACAAATATACAAGTCTGTTATACTAGGCCAGGCTGAGTGGCTCAGATGGTTGAGGCACTGGCTTTCTGACCCCAACTTGACAGGTTTGATCCTGGCTCAGTCCGGTGGTATTTGAAGGTACTCAAATACGTCAGCCTCGTGTTGGTAGATTTACTGGCACGTAAAAGGACTAAACTCTGGCACTTTGGCATCTCCAAAACCCATAAAAATAGTTAGTGGGATGTAAAGCAAATAACATTATTATTAGTAGTGACTAGTATAAAGGAGTAGGACAACATTTTCATTTAATTTGTCGTAACATGTGCACATCATCTTTCTAGTATTTCATGTCTTAACATTACTGTTATATTGGGTCTTCTTCATTAATATAACAGCTTATATTTACTTATACAGGAAAAAAAAAGGAATGAAGAATATAACAAACACATGCTGCTAAGTAGAGGAACCAACTAGCTAGGCCTAATACTTGATTGACTGCCTTGAAATGTCTCATGACTCTTTAAATGGCGAGTCATGTCCGATGTATTTTTGCTTTTGAAACAAAATTACAATGCACTTCATTTTCTGGGACTTCAGTGAAACACACTCAGAGTCAATTGGCAGCCATCAATGTGCACTAAAATTATTGCATTCAATAAATTTTGAGCAGAAGGGTGCAGATCTTTCCCATCCACCATAATTATCATATGCAGAGTCCGTCTCCATGGCTAAATGGTTAGCGTGCTCGCCTTTGGTCACAGGGGTCCCGGGTTTGATTCCCAGCAGGGTCGGGAATTTTAACCTTAATTGGTTAATTTCGCTGGCACGGGAGCTGGGTGTTTGTGTCGTCTTCATCATCATTTCATCCTCATCACAACGCGCAGGTTGCCTACGGGAGTCGAATCAGAAGACCTGCATCTGGCGAGCTGAAGTTGTCCTCGGACACTCCCGGCGCTAAAAGCCATACGCCATTTCATTTTTTTCATCATATGCAGAAGCCAAAGTGTGTGCTCCAGTGATGAGCAGAGTGCCTACTACAGATAATGTGACACCCCTGAGTAGCATACTCAGCTCTGTATAGTTTGGAAGTTCTCTACGGTATGGCTGAATTTATGGCCTATAAAGGTGTATAAAGGTTCATAGAGGGTCATAAGAAGTTTTTTTTTTTTTTTTAATTTTTAGGTTTGATAAGCCCAATGATGAGTGGTTGAACAATAATTTCCTAGGCAAAACTGAAGAAACTAGGGCAATGCATTAAGATGAAAGATATTGTATCGTTTAACCATATTCAAGGGTCATGGGCAAAATTTTGCAAAAGTCACATATATGGATTACATTCCCATCATCATGTGAGGAGTTACAACAAGAAAAAGATAAACGGCAAGAAAAGTAGCTCAGTTGTTGCTGCTGATGGTCCCAAGCCTGGATAAAGGAGGGAGGTTGGTGTCAGGAAGGGTACCTGGCCATAAAACCAGTTGTCATTTCAGCTAACGAGTCTTGGTAGAATACAATATGGAAATGAGGGCTAGGGTGTACCCCTTATGCGATGTGCAGCAACATTGCCGTACAACTGTGATGAGTGGGCAAGGGCTACCGCAGTAGGGACGAGCATTGGCACTGTGAACGTAGAGAGTATGACAGGAAGGGAAAAGGAAGTGGTTGATATGATAATAAAGAGGAAGTTCGACATTTTGTGTCTGCAGGGGGCAAGGTGGAGAAGGAATAGGGTCTATGGCTATAAAGTTTTCTATAGTGGAGCAAATCGAGAAGGGAGAAATGGAGTTGGGGTTGTGCTGTACAGTAAGCCGACAAATAAGGTACTGGAGGTCAGTAGAAGAAATGATTCATGCACAGGAAACTGTGTATGGGAGAACAATAACTAATGGTGTCAAGTATATACTGTACAGCCCACAAACAAGGAGAAGGATCTATTCTGGAATGCGATGGATGAAGAAATGAGGAGTTGGAGGGCTGTGAGAAAGTAATCGTTGGTGGTGACCTGAATGGCAACATTAGGTGGAGAGAACATGGGCTTCGAAAGAGTGCATGGTGATCATGATGTTGGAAATAGAAACACATAGGAAGACAGGATTATTGATTTTGCAGTGGCATTTGATCCTACCAACATAAACATAAACGGCAAGGTCCCTACAGATGAAGTAGCACAGCAACATTGGTTGTTGTGCATGGATATGAAGTTCAAATCTCCAGTGGGGAAATGAAATGGCGTATGGCTTTTAGTGCCGGGAGTGTCCGAGGACATGTTCGACTCGCCAGGTGCAGGTCTTTCGATTTGACGCCTGTAGGCTGCCTGTGCGTCATTATGAGGATGAAATGATGATGGGGACGACGCACACACCCAACCCCCGTGCCAGAGAAATTAACCAATGATGGTTAAAATTCCTGACCCTGGCGGGAATCGAACCCGGGACCCCTGTGACCAAAGGCCAGCACGCTAACCACTTAGCCATGGAGCTGGACTCCAGTGGGGAGAAGAGATTGGTTTAGAAACCAAACTGGATTAAGACAGGGAAGTGTATTGTCTCCACTTATGTTTATAATGGTTATGGTTGAAATTCTAAAGGAAACAAAGGCAAGATATAGAGGGGATATGAAATATTGTTGTTTGCCAGATGACGTAGTGATCTGGGGAGTCAACAATACAGAAGTGCAAATCCAACTAGAGGATTCAAATATTGAGAAATATGGTATGAAAATCAGTGTGTAGAAGTGCAAAACAGTGGTGATGACAAGAGGAGAAACAGAAGGAAAAGTACCATTAGTATCAGGGGACAAACCTTGAGGTTATTGAATTCTTCAAATATTTGGGAAGTGAAATAATGCAAGGTTGGATAAGGAGATCAGCAGAAGGGTAAAGCAGGAAATACTTTCTACCTGAATATAAGGAATGTAGTGTGGAACAGATAAGTTCCTATGAAATGTACAAGATGTACTATACCTCTATATTAACGTATGCATCAGAGACATGGACTCTGACAGCAAGAAATGAAAGTAAAATTCAGGCCAGTGAGATGACGTTCCTGAGGAGTATGGTAGGGAAGACAAGGAGAGACAGAGTAAGAAATGTTGAGGTCAGGAAAAAGATAGCGGTAGAAAACTTGAGTGATAGGATGGAAAAGAATAAATTGAAATGGTTTTGGCATATTATGGGGATGGAGGAGGGAAGGATACCAAAACAAATGTTGGAGGCTAAGATAAAAGGAAAGGGGGTTAGGAGGGGGCCCAGAGCAAGATGGATAGTCTCTGTCAAGAACAATATAAGAGAAAGAAGACTGGATTGGAATACAATTACTAAAGAGGAGTGATGGAAGGAAAGGCAACGGGGGAGAAAGACCACCAACATCCCGACGAGGCGAAATGAAAATGATGAAGTAAAATTGGGAAGAAATTTCCCCAAAAAAAGAAAAAAAAAAGGATGTAAAAGGTAGTTTCAAGAAAGTGGTGTTGCAGAAGGTATAAAACTGCCCAGACAATGTACAAAAATGGTGTATGCACAATGCAAATGTCATTAGAAACTGTGCAAAGCAAGGGAAGAGAACTGTGGAAAGAAAAGACGCCAGAAGGAAGGATGGTGGTGGAATAAAAATGTACAGGGAGCAGTAAAGGCTTAAAGGGAGGTGAATAAAAGATGGGATGAGTTTCAGAAAGAAACTGACAGTGAAGTGTAGGCCTACTGTAAGAGAAAGCAGGAACCTAAAAGAATAATTGCACAAGCAATAATAATAATAAGAAGAAGAAGAAGAAGGATGGCTGCTTATTGAATTTTACAATGAACAGAAACAAAGGAAGGGCAAAAGAACATCGATAGGATAGCAAAGTAGAGAAATGACTAAAGACATCTTTAATGTGAGGTAAATACAATACTCAGAAGGGCAAGTATTACATAAAGATGTAATGATGGAAGAAGTCCTTTGAAAGATTTCTAAATGAGGAAAATATTAGAGCATAAAGAGAAGATGGAAGGCCAAATGAGGGTCTTGCACAGAATATCAGTAGACTGAAAGTGGAGAAGGCTGTAAATAGTATGATGAATGGAAAATCAGTAGGTCTAGATGGGATTCCTGTGGAAAGAAAGAACTGATCTGCTGTGGGATCTCCTCATGAAAATGTACCAACAAGAAGAAATACCTGATATTTGGAGGCACAGAATAATTGTTCCAATATATAAGGGCAAAGGGGATGCGTACGATTGCACGAATTACAGGGGAATAAAGCTCATGTCATACACCATGAAGATATGGAAAAGGATTATCGATGGCTGACTGCGTGATGAGGTCTGTATTGCAAAGGAGCAGTTTGGCTTTATGCCTGGTCAGTCAACAATGGATATTATCTTGGTGCTGAGGCAACTGATGGAAAAGTTCTGAGAGAAACAACAGGAGTTTTATCTGACGTTCATAGTCTTAGAGAAACTGTATGATAGGGTACCCAGACAAGAAGTTTGGAGGTGTCTGGGAGAAAAGATGGTACTGGTAACAGAAAAGTACCTCTGGTTCACTAAAGAAATGTTAAAACCAGAGTCAGAAACTGTCTGGGAGAGTCAGATAGCCTTGAGGTAAAGGTCGGACTGCCTTCCTGTTTAATGTTCTCATGGAGGTGCTGACCAAAGAGGTGAGAAAGGAAGCATCCGGGATCATATTATGTGCAGATGACATTGTGCTGTGTGCTAAATCAAGAGAAGAGATTGCAAACAAGTTGAAGTTGTGGAGATGGGTTCTAGAAAAGAGGCATGAAGTTGACCCAAAGCAAAACAGAGTATGCACTGGAGTGTGTATCGTAGAGATAGGATAGGAATGGTGGGAGGGGGAGTATTCACTCTGGTGAAAGAAGAATTTGTAAGCTACGAAAAAGTTAAAGATGAGACACATGAAATTCTAGGTGTAAGGCTCATTTCTAAAGATAATAGGCAACTTGATATATTTGGAGTGTACAGACCGGGAAAGGGTAGCACTGACGCGGATTCGGAATTATTTGATAGGATAGTCGGCTATGTGGGAAACGACATGGAAAGAAATGTGATTGTAGCGGGAGATCTGAATTTGCCAGATGTCAATTGGGAAGGAAATGCGAACGACAGGAAGCATGACCAACAAATGGCAAATAAGTTAATATGGGAAGGACAGCTGATTCAGAAAGTGATGGAACCAACCAGAGGGAAAAATATCCTGGATGTCGTGCTGATAAAACCAGATGAGCTCTATAGGGAAACTGAAGTAATAGATGGTATTAGTGATCATGAAGCTGTTTCTGTCGTAGTCAAAAATAAATGTGATAGAAAGGAAGGTCTTAAAAGTAGGACTATTAGGCAGTACCATATGGCTGATAAAGCAGGCATGAGGCAGTTTCTAAAAAGTAACTATGATTGGTGGAAAACGGTAAATAAAAATGTAAAGACTCTGGGATGGGTTTAAAGAAATTGTTGAGGAATGCAAAAACAGGCTTGTACCTTTAAGGGAGGTAAGGAATGGTAAAGATCCACCTTATTATAATAGAGAAATAAAGAGACTAAGAAGGAGGTGCAGACTGGAAAGAAATAGAGTTAGACATGGCTGTGGAAGTAAGGAGAAATTGAAGGAACTTACTAGAAAATTGAATCTAGCAAAGAAGACAGCTAAGGATAACATGATGGCAAGCATAATTGGCAGTCATACAAATTTTAGTGAAAAATGGAAGGGTATGTATAGGTATTTTAAGGCAGACACAGGTTCCAAAAAGGACATTCCAGGAATAATTAATGATCAAGGGGAGTGTGTATGTGAGGATCTTCAAAAGGCAGAAGTATTCAGTCAGCAGTATGTAAAGATTGTTGGTTACAAGGAAAATGTCGAGATAGAGGAGGAGACTAAGGCCAATTAAGTATTAAAATTTACATATGATAACAATGACATTTACAATAAGATACAAAAGTTGAAAACTAAAAAAGCGGCTGGAATTGATCAGATTTCTGGGGATATACTAAAGACAATGGGTTGGGATATAGTACCATATCTGAGGTACTTATTTGATTATTGTTTGGTCGGAGGAGCTATACCAGATGAATGGAGAGTTGCTATAGTAGCCCCTGTATATAAAGGGTGATAGACATAAAGCTGAAAATTACAGGCCAGTAAGTTTGACATGCATTGTATGTAAGCTTTGGGAAGGCATTCTTTCTGATGTTTGTGAAATTAATAACTGGTTCGTTAGAAGGCAGTTCGGTTTTAGGAAAGGTTATTCCACTTAAGCTCAACTTGTAGGATTCCAGCAAGATATAGCAGATATCATGGATTCTGGAGGTCAAATGGACTGTATCACGATTGACCTGTCTAAAGCATTTGATAGGGTGGATCATGGGAGACTACTGGCAAAAATGAGTGCAATTGGACTAGACAAAAGAGTGACTGCATGGGTTGCCATATTTCTAGAAAATAGATCTCAGAAAATTAGAGTAGGTGAAGCTTTATCTGACCCTGTAATAATTAAGAGGGGAATTCCTCAAGGCAGTATTATTGGACCTTTATGTTTTCTCCGATGGTATGTTGATAAACGGGGTTAAAAGTCAGGTTGTGAGTTTCACAAATAGAAAAAGTCCTCTCAGTTTTAATTACTGAGTTGATGGGGTGAAAGTTCCTGCTGGTAAGTATCTAGGTGTTAATATAAGAAAAGACCTTCATTGGGGTAATCACATAAATGGGATTGTAAGTAAAGGGTACAGATCTCTGCACATGGTTATGAGGGTGTTTAGGGGTTGTAGTAAGGATGTAAAGGAGAGGGCATATAAGTCTCTGGTAAGACCCCTACTAGAGTATGGTTCCAGTGTATGGGACCCTCACCAGGTTTACCAGATTCAAGAATTGGAAAATTGCTTATCCAAAGTATGGTAATGCCAATATTCGACTACTGTGATGTAGTATGCAGTAACCTGAATGCCTCAATTTCCATCAAGCTCCAAAAGGCACATAACACATGTGTTTGAATTATTTCAGATATACCAAGGTTTAGCCATATTTCTCCTGCCTTTGATAGATTTTCATGGCTGCGCTTAAGAGAGCAACAAAATTTATACACTGTTTCTCTGTTACATCCTATACTGAACCTTAACACTCCTAAATACCTTGCCACACAATTCCATAACCTAGCATCACCTTCTAGTATTCCTGCCAGATCATCATCCACCTCAGTACTGAGCATTCACATTCACCACTCAACTGGCTACAGTAGATCATTTGAAGTCGCCGCCAGTCGAATTTGGAATTCCCTACCTGCTGAAATTAGGAGTGCATCAAACCACCTCTGCTTTAAGAAACTCTGTCCAACCTGTTAATAGCTAAGTTATTGGGTTAATTAAAACATTTAATTGATACATCAAGACATTAAATTGTAGATAATTTAGTGTATATTTAACTCTTCATGTAGATGTATGTATGGTCAGACAGAATAGCAGGCTTCATAGCCTGAGTTCCACCATATAGGCCTAAAACAAGACAATAAATAAATTAACAAACAAACTAACAAACTTCATACTGGTTTCTGGTAAAGACAGGTTTTACGGATCTCTCAGCTAGTCTATTTAGCACCAGCTTGGAAACAGTTTTTCTCTTCCGTTTCACTATGGGATGCTGTGGCAAGAGGAAAGTGTGAATGGATGCAGAAGTATTGATTTTACTAGTTTATTTAGCAATTAGAATGCAAGTTTATTCTAGAATTTCTCTTATGACTCTAAACAAAGTTTCATATATTTAGGTGAGTAATTAAACTGTAGGCCTAAGGATTAAGCATGAAGTCAAGATACCCAAAATCTTCCCACATGAACATGCTGGATGAAGTGTCAAGTACTGTACCACTTGACCCTCATAGACTTCTCGGTAGTGAAGTAGTGGAGAGCGTAGTTATAAATGTCAAATTACAAGGAGTAAATCTGGCCTGATATTTCATGAAGGCTATTATTAAAACTTGGATTAAGTGGTTATTGGAACTGAAGTAATTCAATTATGTTACACAGGTATATCCTAGAAAATATTTAATTTATAAAATTCACTTAATGTGTGACAGAATCTCAAGTCTCACTTTTCAATTAAATCTTTTTCTTTTGTGATGTTTATAGGCTCTAAATTTGCCCTACCATGAGTTGAAAGACACAAGTGAATTGAAAGTTTAAAAAACTCGCATGTTTGTCTTTTTTAGCATGTGACTGTATTTAAATAAAGAACACAGTCCATATAGTATCTCCTGTCAAGCTTGACTTGACAATGACCAACTGTTCAACTTAGTCCTTACTGGTACCTAATCGTAAAACAATATTTTTAATACATGAGCTAGAATGTTTTTCACATAACTTGTCAATCTTGCCAGTAATAAATGCAGCCTGCTGTTCAATCATTTCCTCATGCGACATTTCGTTCTTTTCATCTGAGAATTTTTGACAGAAGATACACCCGCTTCTTAAAGGATTTTTAAAGAAATCCAGTTCATCAGAATCATTGTCAGAAGATCCGCTTGTCCTTTTATTCAAAGCATGCAGAGCACCCCTTATTACCCCAAGCTTTAATCCTACTTCGAAACCCTGGGTATAACCTAAATCAAACCCAGTCTGAAATACACTGTCCCTTCCTGCACTGACACCTTCTCGATAACCTTCAGATGAAATTGACTGGGACACTTTGCTGAAAGTCTGTGAAGATATCTTCAAATCGTCATCATCACTGTCGTATGTCTCCATTCTTTATCCTGGACGTACGAATCAAAGAAAACGGACGAAGTACCAATATACGATCGACACAGACAAGCACAGCAAAGAGGAACACAGAACACGTGTGGTTTTATGATGTTTACATTGGCAGTTTGCCTTCTTCTTCTTGTACGTTGTTGGGCTTAGTTTTAACAAATACAGTTTGTCATTTGTTTTACAGAAGGCAATGCAGTGCCAAATACTTTACAAATAAACAAATGAACAGCAAATCTCGACAGTAACATCTTCCGGTCAAACAAATTTTATGCTTTGGCCGGCGCTTTGGCGGGACTTCGATCTACTTTCCAACAGATGCAGGTATTATTTTTAATAAACCTGTAATATAAGAATTATGTTTCTTTTTAACCTTAGACTAGAAAAAACATAGTAAATGAGAATGCCATTGAAGTTAATACTAGATCACGCAGAGTCAGAACTCAGAAGTGGGAGGAAAGAAGTGACTACCAGCTGCCTGTTGCACGCATCTGGAAAACAGCCTTGAATATGAAATTTTTATCTCGACAGCGTAAAGGTAAATTTTCTCATCGTGCTACACTACGAAACCGAGTCGATGACAGAACATGAATGGATTCAATCGAATTAAAAGCTTGTTGAATGTTAGGTCGTTGGTTGGTAGGCAAGAAATACTTGACTGAGAGCAACCGTCATTTCTGGAGGAAACACAATTCCCGCGACGTAATCTGCGAAATCCCGCCAGTGTCGAAACCGGTAGCAAAGAGTAAATGTACAGACAAACCTCGCATAACAACAGAGATGCCAACACCGCAATCAGAGCTTCGCGAAGATACCGACAAATGCAGCACCTGCAATAAAAATATGAGGAAGGAGGAAGAATTTTACTTCAGATGTGACGAAATATACATTATAGACTTGTGCCTTTCAGCGTTCAGTCTGCAAGCCTCTGTGAATTTACTAAACGTCGCCACATTCCTCGATTTGCAACTAGTGTTCTGGCCTCATTTAGTTCTATAGCTCTTATCTTTAAATCGTTAGAAACCGAGTCTAACCCTCGTCGTCTTGGTCTACCTCTACTTCTCTTACCCTCCATAGCAGAGTCCATTATTCTCCATTCGCCTCACATGACCCCACCACCGAAGCCGGTTTATGCGTACAGCTTCATCCATCGAGTTCATTCTTAAATTAGCCTTTATCTCCTCATTCCGAGTACCATCCTGCCATTGTTCCTACCTGTTTGTACCAGCAATCATTCTTGCTACTTTCATGTCTATTACTTCTAACTTATGAATAAGATATCCTGAGTCCACCCAGCTTTCGCTCCCGTAAAGCAAAGTTGGTCTGAAAACAGACCGATGTAAATATGGTTTGTGACGAAATATTAAAAACTAAATTTAAAAAATCCACAAAAAGTGCATAACTTTATTTCGGGGAAAATCTGATATTCATAACAGGAAAAAAAAGTAATAGAAACTGTGTTGCCTTTGCGATTGTAAAGCCACATTCAATGCAGGTAAGAACTCGAAGGATAAGGAACCTGAACATGATAATATCGTATATAACGAAAGTACAGAGAAAATAACGAGGAACTACAACCTCCGAACAAGTTTCAATACAAAACTTCTGATGGTTTTCAATGTTCTGTCATTAGTCGTTTTGCTAAATTCGAAAGGTTCATTTTGAGTTTTAACTCTTTTCCAGATCATAACAAATGATGTAATAAATGTGTGCACACCAATCTTCATAAAAATTGTCTAACACATGTGGTTTTGAGAGGCAATGATGTAAACTGCTAAAATTTCTGAAAAATTATAGATTTGAATTGTAACCCTTCCGTTCTCGACCATCGATATAATGGATTTCTTCACTTCTTCTTCTTTTCTTCTGGAAATTTATGGACTCTTTTCGTGTCGCCCAGTCACAAACACATAATTTTTAAACAATATACACATTAAAACACAGTTCACTTGGTCTAAAAACATTGAAGTATCGATATTCACTCACAGAATTTTCGAGGGCAGTAACATATCCACATCACTGAGTCAGATAACGTTATCTCATCCAAGAGATACATGTATATATACAAAATACAAGTGGAAGCATGAGCAATTAACCTACAACGATACAAGTGCAAATGTAATGCTTACAACGTTAGGCGGGAGTCATCAAGAAAACGATTGATTATCTGAATCATTACAGGGATGGGGTCAAGCAATATACAAGGAACACAGGTTGGGAAAGGGGTGTTTATGCGTGCTAATCGTTCGAAAAATAATCTCCGTGCGGGGGAATAAACAGGACATTGGAAAAGTAGGTGGTTAATGTTACCATCTCGATCTCGATCTGCACAAATGCAGTGCGGTAGGGTGGTGAGGTGAAAGCGATATTTATATTGTGGGCTAAGGGCATGATTAAAGCGTAACCGGCTTATGTTGGTAATGTGTCGTCTAGTGTATGAACCTTGTGTGTACCAAGACTTAGTAGGTATGTGAGGTTGAAGTTCATAATAAAATTTTCCTTTATGTCGGGCAGAGTTACACCATTCCTGTTGCCAAGCATGATTGGCTGAGTCCTTGAGAAGGTTATAATAGTCCATGGGGGGAATGCCTACATTAATAGCCTACGAGTGATGATAGAAGAGAAAACATTAGACAGCGTAACCGGAATTCTACCAAAGAACATATCAGGCCTCCTAACCAAAATTACACCAACGAACGTACAACCGACAAAGAGCTATAACAACGGCTGTAGTAACGAAGTGTTGTGGACAGGACGACTGCAATCACCGGGACATCTTGCGGTTATCTTTAGCTGTGTAATGGCAGTAAGGGGCGTGTCCTTGAACAGCTGGGTTCTAGCCATGTACTTATAAAACTTACCGTGTAATGACATATATCCTTGCTTTATACAACAAAATTCGTCTAAATTTTATTGGACAAACAAACTTTATAGAAATCATGTTCAGAACACCTGATTCTACAAAATATATTGTTTATACTGAGCCGTAACCTGACGACCCATAAGACACAATCAGATATTATATTTGCCATATTAAATAATTACTTCAATGTGGATTTCAGCCAGGAATTGGAAAAGTAGCAGATTACAGAACAGTTGAAACCGGAGACATAAAGTCGATGTATGTTGCGCGATGCTTACTTGGGAAAAGTTCAGCGTCAACAGGAGTTAGCACATCTCGGCACGTGTAGAATTCGTTAGCCATGAGGAGTGATCAGCCAATTAGGAAGCGAGGGCGTGGCTAATATAAATTCTGGACCGCGCAGAATTAAAGTTCCAAGTTGACCAACATGGATGTCTGTGTGAAGAATACATCGATATAGAGAAGTCAGTTCTGTTAGTTGATGGATTTCCACAGGTCTGAGAGTGAGAAATAATAAGGAATACGTTATAGCAATCATCTGAGTCATTATTAAGTCATCAGGAGTGTGTCTAATGTTAATTTTAATTAATATCAAAGTAATTGTGGACAACAAGCACGCTGATTGGTTCAGTATTGGAACATACGGGAATCCCCTAGCTACAACGGCTTTGGCGAAGTTACTTAAGCGTCCCATTCATCGGGAGCGTCCTTCTGATCGTGTGAGTTGCCGTGTAGTGTACATCGTTCCATATTGCTTTTTATATGTGTGCGAATGTTGCCACGTGGGCAGACATCTAACAGTATAAGGTCTTATTGACCAAAAAGAGTGCATTTATTTGTGAAGAGTGCCAAGTAAACTGGTGCAGTAATAAATTGCCAATTGCACTATGTCGCGAATTCTTATTCTAAAGTAATAGACGGTAATGTTAACCGCAGACTGGTGATTGAAGGAGAGACGGTTATCTGCATTGTACTTACGGGTCGGTCATGTAGCGCGAACGACTTTCGTATCGAACCGCGATCCGCACTAAATGACTGTATCTAAACCCTAACATTTTTATCTCACGCGTGTTTATGCTGTTATATTAATGTTTGCTTAATTCACAGCTGACAAGGGTTTATTCGGCACGTGCACGTAGCGGTGAAGAGGTATTTACTAGAAGTCTTGTGTGTTTGCAGTGTACAGGAACTTACATCAAGAAGATGGCACCGCCTTTAGAAGAAAGAAGATTGTTTCCATGTGTTGAAAACGTGTTGAAGATGGAGTAAAGCACCACCGGAGCGGGTATGTAAACCGCTGCCGATGTCCAGGGAGTTACTAAAGAAAAGATGCATGTTTTTAAAATAAATGGCATGTTATATGAATTGTGATTAATACTAGCGAGGCTTAGTGTAGGGATTTTCTTTAATGTAATTTTTGCCTGACGGCATGTGTTCATTTTACATTTGTGATGCTGTAAATATGGATAGGAGAAGATCGCATGATTTCTCTATTTTCCTTTTACTTTACGATGAGTTAGATGGGATATTGAGGGAGATGTTAGGATTTATTTGCTTTATTGGTGATATATGCATGCTACTTAGCTTATGGATATTCCGATATTTTTGTATGTTAGAAGGATTAGATTGCCAAGATCATCCACTTTTCGAGTTAAACTCTTGCGGCGTTGAGAGTGAATTCTATTTTTCCATTTAAAAAGATTAGTAACAGATAGATTGTTTGACGCATGTATTTCAGGAGCTGTGACATGTGTGGAGCTGTATATGCATCGTTGACTAGAAAAGATTCTTCTAACGTGGGTTGGAAACTGTTTCTTACAATCAATCAATCAATCAATCAATCAATCAATCAATCAATCAATCAATCAATCAATCAATCAATCAATCAATCAATCAATCAATCAATCAATCAATCAATCAATCAATCAATCAATCAATCAATCAATCAATCAATCAATCAATCAATACTGATCTGCATTTAAGGCAGTCGCCCAGGTGGCAGATTCCCCATCTGTTGTTTTCCTAGCCTTTTCCTAAATGATTTCAAAGAAATTGGAAATTTATTGAACATCTCCCTTAGTAAGTCATTCCAATCCCTAACTCCCCTTCCTATAAATTAATATTTGCCCCAGTTTGTCCTCTTGAATTCCAAATTTATTTTCATATTGTGATCTTTCCTACTTTTATAAACGCCACTCAAACTTATTCGTCTATTAATGTCATTCCACGCCATCTCTCGCTGACAGCTCGGAACATACCACTTAGTCGAGCAGCTCTCCTTCTTTCTCTCAATTTTTCCCAGCCCAAACTTTGCAGCATTTTTGTAACGCTACTCTTTTGTCGGAAATCACCCAGAACAAATCGAGCTGCTTTTCTTTGGATTTTTTCAGTTCTTGAATCAGGTAATTCTGGTGAGGGTCCCATATACTCGAACCATACTCTAGTTGGGGTCTTACCAGAGACTTATATGCCCTCTCCTTTAAATCCTTACTACAATGATTTGCTAGGGAACCGAACCCTGATTGACAATGAGAAAGGCTGATGAGATTATAAGATATACAAGATAATTTCATGCATGCTGAAATATGAAGTTGATTATGCAGGTCAATTGCATGCCTGATGATGTTATAAGAATTGCGTGCAGCGAGAAGAGGCCTGTGATTGTATTCTGAGAGATTATTGAGAATCAGAATTGACGGGAAATTAATGTCAGGCCAGAGAATATGATATGTGTGTTGAATTTAATAGCATACTGGCAAGATGTACGATTGTGTATGTGAATCTCCGAGCAGTTGTGGAAATACGAGCTCGCCTTACAAGTTAACTTATCAGCCGTGTTTATATATATAGTGTGAAATGAGATGATGTTTCTGTAACACAATGTTGTCGGAACAGTGACCAAGTCCTCAGAGCAGTATTGAGTTTTAACATGTCTTTTCAGCCCACTGCAGAGCGGGACATATGGGACAAATGAAGGCACTTTTCGTGCGCAAATGCAGCAGAGGAACGCAATGTTGCCCATTGCTTTTCACGTGTTTGTTAAAGTATATAATTTGTTTTCTCTTACAGGATGGTGTTTTGTGTAATCTCATGTTGTTTTGAGATGTTGTCTTGTTGTTTAATGGGGAGCAGCCCGAGTGCTGAGTGAATGTTTGTGGTCAATGTAGTTCTTACTAGATCCTTTGGTGAACCGCGTTTCACGTCGAGTCAGTGTAGTATATAAGTTTTCCCCTACCGAATCCAATGTAAATACTTGTGATATTTTAATTATGTTGTGATTATTGTAAATATAGCGTAGGGAAATGCTACTAGTATTTTTCGTAGTTCATACCATGTCCCATTGCGTCTTAATTTTCGTTTAATGGTGATTTTGCGGCAACTTCCCTGAATTTCAATCCGTATTATGGTGATACTTAAAATCGTGCTACTCCATACGAATATGAACATGAGCATTGGGCAATAATGTGAAGTTATTTTCGAAGTTCACAAATATTTTAAAGTTCTGATTTTGAACTTTAATTTAGTTGATTTGCGTGATTAACGCGTGTTGTCCATATTCTTTTCAATTTTATTTCTTTGATAATTTTATTCATCGTTTTATTAGTTGGACTTTTATTTTGTTTTAGTATGATTCGGGGTTATTTTATGGAATAAAATCATCTTATCCCATATTATTGTTTCTCATTCGAGATAAACCTCCATTATTCCTGTCATACACTTATAGTTAAGTGATAAACTTCGACATTTAGACTTACCCTCGACAATCAACCCACTTCTCTGCCCAACCCTGAGTTAGTCGGATGTTTAATCAGGAAATGGGGGCATCGTCCTAGAGGGTTATTACCCCTGGGTACGGTACAATACCTTCTTTTCAATTAGTGCAAATATTTTGTGTGAGAGGAGGAGATTACGTAAATGGGATACAACTAATGTTACCTACTTTCTTTTTACCATTGGGGCATTTATTAACATTCATTGAAGTTGGCATACTGTACAGAAAAACGGCCATATAGGCTATATGTATAGTACTGGTATTTAATAACATTCATTAAAATAACAACATTGCACTGAAACACGTCCACGTCTCTTCGTGCTGTAGTGGCAACGGACCAAGAGAAGTATATAAAAACCCAACTACACGGACACAGGTTTGTAATAACAGGCCCCTGTTTCATAAAACATATTTCACTACTATTATTAGTAAAAACAAATAATATTAACTAACCTTCTTACTAATAAACGGCGTATAACATTTATGCAAGGTTTATACACCTTTTAAGTGAAATTCGTTACTAATAAACCACGTATATGCCTCTTGAGTATACATCTGTTATAGTTATTCATTGCATTGCTTATACAGACCAGGACCCTTGCATAAGCACTGTATACAAGCGAGTAGCGAAAAAAGAAACGAGTGAGCAGTTTATTTTTGTGGTATTTATTATCTACAGTAATATAATCTGGTGAAATATTCGACTTATCCATATAACATTGAACACACATTGAAAGAATGGGCGATAACGTTGATGATCTTCACGGTATTTTAAACATAGAAGACATACACCATTGAGAGGTTATGGAGGCTAGGCATCTGCGTAAAGTAAAACACTTTAAAGAGACGGAATGACAATGAATGACTATAAAATAAATGGTTGGGCGTATTTTTGTGTAATAATGTGTTACTGCTTAACAGACTTTTGAAATTGCGAGCTTATTATACATTATCTGCCTCTACAAATATCTTTATCAAATTTGAGTATCCTGGCAAGGGACATATTCCTCGACATAAAAATGGTATAACTTGAAAACCTTACGTGATATAATTTACATACTTTGTAGTTGAATACGCAGAAATTTGATGTATAAATGCCTAATAGAAACGTTTTTGATCAAACCTTTCTTTTAAGCTACAAAACAGTGTTTCCTTTCTCCTGAAAAGTAAGGATTTTGGAATGTGTACCGTATCCTTTTCAAATCGCCGATTCAATTACAATTGCTTACGTTTTCCGTACTATCACGGACAGGAGCTATTGATCTTTTCTTAAGCTTTTCAATTTCTTTTTTGGCGTTCATTACACAAGCAAGCTGAAGAAATATTGATATTAATATAAGCCTATTTCCAGCTCTCTCACGGAATGACAATGAATAACGATAAAAGAAATGATGGTTGGGCGTATTTTTGTGTAGGGATAATAATGCGTTACTGCTTAATAGACTTTTGAAATTGCGAGTTTACTGTATTATACATTATCTGCCTGTACAAAGATCTTTCTCAAATTTGAGTATAAAAAGGGACATATTCCTCGACATAAAAATTGTATAACTTGAAAACCGTACGTAATATGATTTCCATATTTTGTAGTTGAATACGCAGAAATATGATGTATAAATGCTTAATAGAAACTTTTTTGATGAAACCTTTCTTTTAAGCTAAAAACAGTGTTTTCTTTCTCCTGAAAAATAAGGATTTTGGAATATGTACCGTATCCTTTTGAACTCGCCGATTCAATTACAATTGCTTACGTTTTCCGTACTATCCCAGACAGGAGCTATTGATCTTAAGCTTTTCGATTTCTTTTTTTGCGTTCATTACACAAGCAAGCTGAAGAAATATTGATATTAATATAAGCCCATTTCCAGCTCTCTCACGGAATGGCAATGAATAACGATAAAAGAAATGATGGTTGGGCGTATTTTTGTGTAGGGCTAATAATGCGTTACTGCTTAATAGACTTTTGAAATTGCAAGTTTAGTGTATTATACATTATCTGCCTCTACAAAGATCTTTCTCAAATTTGAGTATAAAAAGGGACATATTCCTCGACATAAAAATGGTATAACTTGAAAACCGTACGTAATATGATTTCCATACTTTGTAGTTGAATGCGCAGAAATATGATGTATAAATGCGTAATATAAACTTTTTCGATCAAACCTTTCTTTTAGCTACAAACAGGTTTTCCTTTCTCCTGAAAAGTAAGGATTTTGGAATGTGTACCCTTTTCAACTCGCCGATTCAATTACAAGTTTTCCGTACTATCTCAGTTAGGAGCTATTGATCTTTTCTTAAGCTTTTCCATTTATTTTTTGGCGTTCATTACACAAGCAAGCTGAAGAAATGTTGATATCAGTATAAGCCAATTTCCAGCTGTTTCACTTTGTGTTGCCACTGACTTTTCGATATGCCGTGCTACTGCGCGACTTTCCGGAAAGTTTTGCTCGTAGATAACCAGCAGAATCGATCATAAAGGCGGTGAACGTGCGAAAAACGCCAATGAACTACAGGAAGAGATTCCTACGCCTTGGAACGAGTGTATACGTTACGTGCTGTACAGTAATACAATGCGTGTACCACGTTTATTAGTAAGAAAAATATAAAACGCTTATACAGGGTTTATTCACTGTATAACTATACAAGTGCTAAACAACTGTATAAGGACTTTTTATTAGTAAGACGGTAATAATATTAGTATTATATTTCATAAAATCGAAAGAGACTGACGGCAAGGCGAGCAAACGTCTAGTATTCGCGTGTGTAATTAATGTTACCGTGAGTCAATATAAGCGAGTGGCTGTTTAGTGCAGTTCAAATATTTACCTTCATGTGGGTTGGTGTTGTCTAGATCTAGTTTGCTAGTTATATGGTGATTAGAAACAATTGGATTTATTGAGGGTTTGTGTTAGACCCGCCATTTTAATACTTGGCCCAAGAAGTATTCACCATAAATTGTAGTGTATCTGTTGGATAATTTCCATTTGAGAGCAATATATGCACCATTGTTTAATTGTCTCTGCTCTTAATTCATCTTTCTTATCTTTAATTACAAGAAGCAAAGAGGAATTTCATAGAGGTTCTTTTTTGAGATAGACTTTTCTAATCCAAGAAATTGCACACGAGGCCCCAGGGCAAAGGAAGATATCTTGACACAGCCCCCTAGATACCATGCCAGAGTTCAACGTGCATCAAGCGCCAGAATCGCAATCAAAAGGACGTGACTTAACAGATACCACCACCCCGTGCGGAGAATGTCGAAAAAACGTAACCGAAGAGGATGCGGCGATAGAATGTGATGGCAGCTGCAAACGATGGTTCCATAAAGAATGTGCAGGAATCAGTGCAGGAGATTTCGCCACCTTTAAGAAACAAAGATGCTCGCTCATGTGGCTATGCAAAGCATGCAGGGACGAATTTGTAACGGTGAAAAATGGACGGGAAGAATTAAAAGCAATTTGGGAAGAAATTCGAAATCTAAAGGAAGTAATAAAAATACAGTGGTAGAAGAAATAAGAAAAGCGCTACCAAACACAGCGCAAATACATATAGGACGAGATATAACTCCTGCAGCTATCAAGGTTAATAAAAAGGATCAATTACAGACGAACAAGAAAGGACCAGCCCCCAATCCATCTAATAAGATGTTGAATGAAGACACTGAAAGGGAGAGTATCACCGAGGATGGAAACCGGCAAGAATGTAACAACACTGAACACGAAAGAGCACTGCACCAAACCACAGAACAGAGAAATGACGAGGAATATCCCCGTAGTAAATCTACAGAAAAGGTAGAAGTTCCATGGACTGAAGTAGTCATCAAAGACGTCCTCGTACACTTGTTATCAGAGAACCGAACCAAATACAAAATACTAATCTCAGAGCAGGAGGTAACATGGCCTGGCTGTATGTAGGCAATTTGCACCCAATGACAATAAAGCCGAAGTCATAAATCATCTTAAATACAACGGAGTTAAGAACAATATAATATGTGACCAATTGAACTCCAAAGGAGAGAATAAAGCTTTCAAAGTGGGAATTAGCTTTGACTACCTAGCGGCTGTCAGCTGTTCAGAATTTTGGCCCTCAAATGCAGTGGCGGCGCGTGACTTTCATCACTGGGGGTTCAAAAGAAGAAAAAATTGCCTCCCCCCCAACCTCTCCTCTCCCCATCTCTTCCAGCTTCTCTTCCATCGTAGGCCGTAACCTCCTAAACTAAGATGACATAAGTTCTAGAAATGTGATCAAATACGAGAGGAGCAGAAAATACGGTAGGCCTACATGCCGAGTTTTACCACATGCAAAATAAGAAATAACTGCTTCATTGAAGTCCGCAGAGTCTCGAACAAAGTTCCTTTCAATTGACAACATAGCAAGAGCAATAAGTCTATCCTCGGTCATTGTGCTGCGCTAGAAAGTCTTTATTCTCTTCAGGGTAGAGAAACTCCTTTCTGCTTCCGATGTCATGGGAATAGTATAATAACAACTATATTTAAAAGTTTTCATTGGTATTACCTTGCCGCTATTCTTTGCCTAAATGATTTTTGAGTTAAGTTTCTCTCCAAAAGGTAATTATTCCAAAGAAGGCAAATTAATAGGTGTTTAGTAAGTAATGATATATTTGGGACAAGATATTAATTGGAATTTGACAGTTTAATGTGACTTTTGGTAGTAACGATGCTTTTCAACACTAGCGCTAGTTAGGTGCACTATTCTCTGTTGCCTAGTGAAATTCCCGTAAGGCCAACAGATAGCAGGCACATACCCCAACAACACGGCTAGCTAGTCTTGAGACAGTGGCCTATTGCGCATGCGTAAAGAACAGAGATCCGTTTCTGCGATATCCTGGTCTTGCCTTAGTGCTGGCTTTCGTCCCCCCGCACCTCGCCACTCCCTTCGCCTATGTACGGACGGAGGGATCGCCTTTGCAAGGGGGTTCATTCCAGACAAGTATCCAGCCACAGACCTTGCGCAGCTCACATGAATAGAAAGCCAGTACGAGTATATTACGGATAGAGGGACTTAGCAAGAGCTTCGAGATTGACAAGGGAGTTATGAAAATTACATAGTTGAGTACAATTTGATATAAACTGGAGGTTCATTGCTCCATTGCGCTATACCAGAAACCGCCACTGCTCAAATGTCAAAGTAAGGAGATATATTTTTCGCTCCTCAAGAGACACTGGAACTTTGCCCGGAGCAAGAAATGAGAGCTCCAAATAATATCATGATAGACAGAAAAGGAAAACTAAAAATTATTTTATGGAACATTGAAGGGATAAAGAACGCGTTACAACTAGCTCCAAACAATATTTTAACGTTTATGACATAGTATTGCCAACAGAGACTTTCCTTACAGAAGATTGGGGAACAGATGGTTTTTACTGCATTCACAATACCGCTAATAAAAGTAACGTAGGCAGGCCTAAAGGAGATATCTCTTGCCTTCTGAAACCCAACCTATATCCATTTGAAGTGAAGTACCGGACAAATAACTTACTCCTCGTGATGACACCCCTTTTATACATAATCTTTGTCTATTTTAATCCAGACATTCCGGAAGAAGATTTAATAAACGACTTATCAGCAGCGATAAGTCTAGTAGGGAGAAATGATTCGCTGATAGTGGCAGGTGACTTTGACTGTCGCATTGATGTACCGTCACATTAAACTTCCACACTTGTTCATTACATGGAACAAGAAGGTCTGTCGCTGACTAACAAGAAAGAAACAAAAATATACATAGGTTATCATGGCTCAAGTACAATAGACCTTGTATTCATTAATAAGGGTGTCACTTTTATTCAACAGAAATTGATTGACAATATCACCGTTAGAAAATACCTACCCATTGAAACAACTATATACCCGGAAAGAGATGTGACTCCTACTAAAGTGAGCAAGAGCAAAGTATCAAGGAAACTAGACCTCACCAAACTACAAACAATCAAGATCTCTGACATACATCAAGCCATACATGCAGGAAACATTGATGAAGCACTGTGAAAATTAGAGAATGCAATTAGAAATTCAGCTCAGCCTGCTGAAGAAAGACCCAGGAAAGCCAAACCATGGTTTAATGTAAAGTACTTTCAAATAAGAAAACGAACAATACATGGTCTCCATGCAGTAAGATCACAGGAAACGGAAATTACACTGAAAACATATGCAGATCTCCGGAAGGAATACAAGTTCACCATCAAAAAAGCTAAGAAAGACTATCAAAAAAGAAGGAGAAAACACTTATAGAAGAGATAGAACAAGATCCATTCAGAGCATTAAAACCTGCACCAAAATATCCAAACGATATACCAATTGAAACATGGGAATATTACCTTAGTCTAGTTTTGCAAGAGAAAGACACCAGACCAGGAATAGACCATCACTCAAGTGCTTTCGATCCTATCACAGTAGAGGAACTCTCACTTGCAATAAGAAACAATAAAGAGAGGAAGGCGTGTGGACCTGACTCGATATATAATGAATATCTGAAAGATGCAGCACCGATACTCGAAAAAACGTGGACCGCTCTGATGAATGAATGCTTGCGACAGGGAAGAATCCCAGACTCTTGGAGAAGATCAAGAATTAAAATATTGTACAGAGTGAAAGGCGACTCCGGTGATCCTAATGCATATAGAGATATAGCTTTGGAAAATACTCTCTTCAAACTTATGATGAAGATACTTACTACAAGACTGACGCAAGTGGTAGATGAGAAAATTCCAGAAGAACAATTCGCTTTCCGTAAGCAGAGATCGACATTGCAAGCTGTCAACTACTTGCTAGACATAACCCAGGACACTTTAAGATTTCCTAAACAGAAGGTATACGCAGTCTTCATAGACTTCACTAAAGCTTTCGATCGAATCAATAGAAGCATACTAGTGAGAAAGCTCACAGAAATGATTGGTCTGGAACACTACTACATCATAAGATTGATTAAGGATATTCTACATAACAACCAGGTAGAAATAGATAACAGTTTAACCAGATCTGACCTTATTGATCAAACAAACGGAGTACTCCAAGGTGACCCTCTAAGCCCTATTCTATTTAACGTCGCTACTGCAGATGTAGTACATTTCTTACATCCTCAGAAAGTTAAAGTCGTTCTATATGCTGATGATATGGTCTTGACCTCAAAATCAAAAGAGGATCTCAGGAAAACTTGAATCAATTAGCAATATGGGCACAAAACAATGATCTTGAAGTAAACCTTAAGAAAATAATGACAATGATCTTTAGAAAGGGCGGAAGAACAGCCAAGGATGACATTCTTTATCTCAGAGATGAGGCATTGATTCAAAGCTGTCACTTCAAATACCTAGGAATTACTCTTCAGGCGCAAGGGAAAATATTCACACGTCATGTGAAAGATAAGGTGGTATATACTGTCAGATCAATGAATGACATTAGTCATCTCAGGGACATGTCTCTGCAATCGGCAATGAGACTCTTTAAAGCGAAGATTACACCTATCGCAACGTATGGGTTGGATATATAATATGGGATAATTCAAGCAAAAGTAGTCTGAGAAACTTAGAGAAAGTGAAAGCTATATTTTTAAAGAAATTGCTTTGCCTATCGAAATACACCCCTTCGAGGTTGACATATGAACTAGCAGGAGAACCTTTCTTTATCGAAGAACTTCGACTGTATCACCAACTACCGTCCACAAGACAGTATAGTGAGGTACTACAAGAACTACTAGCAAAAAGAAGGAGATCCCAATTGATTTCTACTCCACAACGGCCATGACGTCAACAGAATGGAAGGGCACTCACTGCCTATGAACTGAGACACACAGTGACCCGTTTCGCGGTGCACGGTTTTCACCATAGGATTTGTGAAACAGAGGTGTTCCATGTGCCCACACCACAGTGCATTTGTAAATTATGTAAAAATACATGTGATAGATATCACGCTCTTGTGTGTTCTAAGAGGTTGTCGTCGATAACAAAATTATGTAAATAGTTTTATGTAATGCACATTGTGTGTACTTATTCCTTAATAATAATAATAAAGTTATCACCTAATAATATTAGTAATTAGTTTATGATACACAATTATTAGTAGATGTTCCTAATAATATTACAGTAGTAAAGTATTTCATAGAAAACATGACTAATAAAAGTTACTAATACTATTGGGATTGTCTCCATTAGTGTATTTTGACTAATAATCCATATTATTAATGAGACCAAACTGAGTGGTATTTTGATATTTTGGCATAAAATTGTGAAGATCAGTGAAATGGTTGAGTCTGATTCAAATAGAAAGGGTATATTCGCCGTCCAAGTAATTTTAGGCCAAGAAGAACTTATCTGGCTGGTATGGAACAAACATATGAATACAATGGGAGATTTAGGTTAGATTACAGAACATTTGAAGACGTCTAGAGAACTGCATGGCTCCTGAAATGGAAGACAATAATTTGGAGGAAGAGGATATTCCAGAGAGTGAGGAAGTTCCAGTCCAGGCTCAATAAAAACTGCAATTCCTTTACGACCACTTCGCCTGAGGGGAATTTGTGATGGATTACTGAATAAACTAAATGAAAAACAATTGGTATGGCCACCAAACAGAATAGTGCTTTTTATTTACTTTGAGATATGTGGATGAGCATAACAAAGTTTCCTTCATCGTTTACTATATAACATTCATTATTTGCAATGTTAAAGTTCTGAGTGTGTCGCTCTTCTTCTCCCAGCTCCTCAATGCCTCTTGTGAGGGGGTGAATGTTCAATTTTCAACGATTTCTTTCTTTTCCAACACCTCGAGTTCTGGTTCAAGAATTTCATGTTTGAGCTTTCTTTTCTTCAGATATTATATTTCTTTAGCCGTTTGTAGTGAAGCACTAGCCTACTTCAAGGAACAAATACAAACCAAGAACATGCAACAAACCGATTCTAACCTCCAGTTGTATTAGCTGACTGATGAACTAATATTGTGAGTGAAGCATTTTATTAGTCGTGTATAAATCTTTATGAAACAGAATTTGGTTAACTAATTATTTTTATGAGTTCTAATATTAGAGTTCTAATATTAATATAATATTAATATCACTAAGACTAATATTAACACTAATTATAATTAATATTAATAATAATTATTATGTTTCATAAAGATTTATACATGACTAATAAAGTATCTTCACTCATAATATTAGTTCACTAGTCAGCTGGTACAAATGGGGATTAGAATCGGTCTGTTGCATATGTTCTTGGTTTGGGTTTATTCCTAGCAGTAGGCTAGTGCTTGACTACAATCGACTATTAATCCACATGTTCGATAGGCTCACTTGATATTTTCGTTTTTGTGACTTTGATACACATGAGAATGAATAAAAGAAGTGAAAATAATGTGAGAAAAGAAAGTTACTTTGCAGAAAGTGATTGTGATAAAGCCTCAACTATTCGCAACCTTTTGCACACTATAACTTTCCTTGTTCCTTTTAACCGAGCTCGATAGCTGCAGTCGCTTAAGTGCGGCCAGTATCCAGTATTCGGGAGATAGTGCGTTCGAACCCCAATGTTGGCAGTCCTGAGGATGGTTTTCCATGATTTCCCATTTTCACACCTTAATTAAGGCCACGGCCGCTTCCTTCCCACTCCTAGCCCTTTCCTGTCCCATCGTCACCATAAGACCTATCTGTGTCGATGCGACGTAAAGCAACTAGCAAAAAATATTCTTTTTTACTTTCTCTGTTGGGTGGACTAGCAAAATATTGGTTTACTATCCCCTGTTGGTGGGGGCGGTAGAATAACACATACGGTATCCCTTGCCTCCAATAAGAGGCGAATAAAAGGGGATACAGTGTTCTCAACGTGGAAGCAAGGGTTGGCGACCACGGGGCACTGAGGTGATTCCTTGCTTTGCTACCACTTGTGCCAGGTTCCTCACTTTCATCTACGCCTCCGACCTCCCTTGTTCACGTCTTGTTCTTTTCCGACTCCGGCGGTATTTGGCTGCGAGGCCGAGAGGATTTTTCATTTTCACGTCCTTCGTGGCCCTTCTCATTCTTTGGCCGATACCTTCATTTTTTGAATCTTTTTGGTTCCTTTCCATTTTTCTATCTGATTAGTGTTATTATAGATTATGGTT
Source organism: Anabrus simplex (assembly GCF_040414725.1). NCBI lineage: Eukaryota > Metazoa > Arthropoda > Insecta > Orthoptera > Tettigoniidae > Anabrus > Anabrus simplex. The sequence goes on from NC_090265.1 coordinate 717,725,225, forward strand.
GCCCATTACTAGCTTACTTCCTCCTAAAACAATAATCATCACCACCATCGTCTTGGTTTACTGGTGGCATAAGCCAATATTGTAAAGGGTAGCTGAAGTGTCCAAGCAGAACTGCACTAGAGAAACACAATGATACTGTGTATCACTACCAACACGTGGAGTGCAATGTGAAGCTGCTGTTTTGAGGTTATGCTTCATTCCTTGCATTGGAACGTTCTATTACCAATCCTATCAAGCAAATACTCAAAAGTTTTGTAATCTAACCTAAATCTCCCATTGTACTCATATGTTCCTATCAAGCAAATACTCAAAAGTTTTGTGACCTAACCTGAATCTCCCATTGTATTCGCATGCTTGTTACATGTCGGTGCAGGCTGTTTTTGACGTAACATTTATTGAACGGTGAAGAAACCTACACTCGTTCTTCATCACCATTTGAATAAGAGTCGACCATTTCAGTGATCTTCGCGATTTTATGCCAAAACCCCCTCACTTTGGTTTCGCTAATAAAATTAATTATGAGTCAAAATGCACTCATGGAAAAAATCCCAATAATATGAGTAATTTTTATTAGTCAAGTTGTCTATGAAACAATTTACTAATATTATTAGGAATATCTACTAATAATTTGACTCATAAACTAATTACTAATATTATTAGCTAATAACTCTATGAAACATAATACTAATATTATTAGTTAATATTATTGGTTTCTTAGTAATAATATTAGTGAAAGATGTTTTATGAAACAGGGCCCAGGTGATAGAAGGGTACAAAATCTACAGTAAAACTTGGGGTGGGGGCGACGGAGGACAACTGTATTAAAGATGAACAGAATGGCTTTCAAGTAGCACACGAGATCGCTGGGCTGTATCAAGGGAAAATCAAAACAAGCGTCACGGGAGAAAATTGTAGATGTGTCTAGTCAAAATGGAATACAAGGGCAAATAGATTGCAAAGAATTGCACGCGAGAACAAAAATAAGGCCTTTAAGTTTGGGATCCCTTTGCATTACCTAAACCAGGGATTCAGTTGTGTCGGAACGCTCCGAAACGTAGTGCGAAATCTATCTGGAAAGGCAGAACGCAGTCTGAAACTTCTTCCCCTATAAATCGACAGAAGTTTCTTTGTTTTATAACATTTTAATGTTTTAAAACTCCCACAGTATTCCAAAAGCCAATAGTGAAGAAATAATTTATCAAATCACTACTGCCAACTGTATTTCTACTCACACTGCTTCATCAAATCTCTGGAATGAGTGATATTGGAATATTACCTACTTCAAATTTCTAAACGTGGCAGAACTTTTAATTTTTAAATTAGCAGAAAAATACTAGCCGTTTCAAGTAGTATTGATTCTTTCTTTCTTTCTTTCTTTTTGTTTTATTCCTTAATCCTGCTTGTGTCGGTTTTTGCTTCTGGAAGTCTTGTGTCTTGATAAAGTTCATAAAGTATAGTATATAAAATGTTACCTTTAATGAACAGCAGATCAGCAGATGTCTATTTCACGATGAAGAACTTGTTCAGTTATTTTAAGAAACGGGCGGACTGTACAAGGAATCTGGAGAATCTACCCACAAAAAAGTAAGTTAGAGATGATTACCACGTGGTTATTGTATGTGATTTAAGTTCAGAAGACAGTAGTAGTTCTACCTGTGCAGAATCTGTAAATGAAAGTTCGCCTTCATATCCAAAATACTGCACTGCTCAACAATGAGGAAACTTATTGTATACATACCCTTGCCTAGTTATTGAAGATCAGAAAATTTGTTGTATGGTTGTCCAAAGTGAATGGAACTTGGTTCGGGTGCTGAAAGAATATCAGTGCTGTATATAACAAAAGAATAGGAAAAGACTAAGGTTACGTATTATGGAAGCAAGAAAGGGGAAGCAAATATTTTAATCACAAAAAGCCAAGGCAAACAGAGCAATCTCATATAAAGTTAACCTTGCAAAGAAGCAGCAATTACAACATCTTATTGGTAAACAACTCAGAACACAGCATGCAGATACCAAAAGTTTTTCGTACAGCATACAGTGCAGCAAAATGTTGCATTTCATATGATGTAACAAATAACCTGATTTAATAGATCTACAGGTAGGCAGTGAACTGGAAAAGGGTATAGGCCTCCTCAGTCCTACATCAGCCTCCAGTATAATTATTTGTATTAATATTATGTGAGGGAATAGTTGCAGCTGATTCCAAATTGTTGTCATCGAAATGTCATCAAAATACTTTTAATAGTATATATTTGTTCATATATCACTGGTGACGAAACAATGCTATTTTTCTTTAAATTAATCTACAGTAATTGGAGTCCGCTTCTTCTGAGAGTATAGTGAATGCATTTTTAAGTGATTGTATTCTAGTGGTCCCTCACATGAATTTTAGCAAAAAAATTGCTTGTTGTATATAAAGATGGCGCGAGTTCAACAATGGGTGAAAATCTAGTGCATTTAAACAATGATGCCAGGTGTACAAATAAGAAATCAATAGATTGCACGTAAATATTTCGGGAGTTTTAATAACATTTTCGGTAGTTTATCGAGCATAATATTTAACTATAATATAACTAAATGAAATAATGCAAAAGTCATGTTAAGTTATTATGAGAAAACATATAAAATTTCACTCACCCGCACTTTCTCGCCACTCTTTGCTTCTTCTTCTTCTTCTCCTCTTTCTCCCCACTTAACAGGCGTAGAAATTATGTACCAATTGTGAAGTTGTAGTAGGTTGCAGATTTTATATTCTATATGCGGGTCGAATGATGCGGTCAAGCCTGAACTTTGAGTTCAATAAGAGGGGAGAGATTAGGTAATTCGAGCCTAAAATGAATGCGGGGAAGTACCTAACGAGTAACGTTATCGATAAAACGTCACCCAGTAAGACGAGGAAAGAGCTTTTCGGCACAAATATATTATGTACCATTAATCATTGTTGTTCATTTTCCTTAACTTTGGATTAGAAGAAATTTCGGGAATTTTTTTTTCGGGTTTTCTGGTTTGTTGCGAAAAATCAGGAGATATCCTGAAATTTCGGTAGACCTGGCAACTCTGCGTTAAAATGACTGAGTCTGAAGTATTCTATTATTACCAAGTGGTACAGTCTGTCATACATAGAGTAGAACTGAGTGTGGGTAAAACCGTAAACTCAGTGTCTGGTGTAAACGAATTTTAAATTTTCATGGATAAAGTCTATTCAATGTACCATAGATACCAAAAAAATAGTATCAACGGCAGGCAAAGGACCTAGGACTGCAAATATCAAAAGTAGGGAACGCATGTCATAGAGCTGCTGAATCAACCGTAAAGAGTTAAAATGATCTGTATGAACATCTAATGGCATCAGATGATCAGAATCACAGTTCTCAAGAGCGTTCAATGTATAAAGTTTGCTGCCCCTTTACTTGTTCCCACGAGTTTTTAAATTTAGCTCTACGGTAATTCAAAATTGATGCTGCCAATACATCAGAGTTCAAAGCACTGATTGAATAAATCAAGCAATGGAACCTCCTACATGATATGTAGTAGTTTCTGCATGCCATTCGTCATGGTTCATGAAGACTTCAGGGATTTCTTACTCAGTAATAGTAAATGTGTGAAAGCCAATTTGAATAAAATGAGACTGGCTATATCAACATTGCTAATAACTAGCACTGACTGTGAATGGGGATTTAGCACTTTCAATGTCATCATGACGCCATCCAAGAACCGTCTTGTGATTGAAAATATGTCTAGTTTGATGTTCATCAATTTATACGAGCCACGAGTTCTGCGGGACCTAACACTTTATGAACAAGAATGAAACATAGGACGGCTTATGTCACAAGAATCGGACAGCGTCAGTTTCAAGAAAATGAAATATACAAGACTTTCTGTAAGCTTTTTTGACTCAGAGTGTTTGCACCTTATTGCCGTTTGATAAGTAGTCAGAGACGTTGCCATGGTAACCGATAGGCTCGTTGTGTCTGGTATTAACGAATTTTAAATTTTCACAGATACCAAAAAATGAGTATCAACAGAGTCATTTGAAGAAGTAAGCGAAATTAATATGCACGTAACAAAAGTTGTTTAAATTAAGGGTGCGTTTCACATATAGTCTATGGACTTTACAGAAAATCAATAGTATAAGAGAAAATTAAAAAACGGTTTCGGTCTTCCTATAAACCCCCAGTCTACTGTGTGATTTTTAAATCATATGCATATCAAAACCAGCTCATGGATGAGTATACTCTCAGTATGAAGTTTGGTCGAGATCTATCCAGCCGTTTTGCCGTGATGGTGGAACAGACAGACAGACATGAAAGCTAAAAACCACTGATATGGTCTTGAGTTGATCTAAAACGGATAAATATCTGAAAAATGGCAAAATAAAGGAAATTACAGACATCGGATTCCCTAGAACATTATTTACATAAATAAATTACATTTTTCAACCGAAAAGCTTCGAGTCAGGGGTTTACCCAAACCATGCTTGATGATGCTTGTTTTTTAAAGGGGCCTAACATCTAAGGTCATCCGTTCTTAGCCAAGTCATGCGAATCAGGATATTCCAGGTCTCATTTTTGCGGATGACTTCCTTCTGTTCACATTGACTCCCGCTAGCATGCAGGGAAGTACACAGTTCAAAAATTTAGGGGAACATGCTTTTAACGTCTGGTATGTGAACGTTAATTTGGTAGATTGGGTTCCAATGGTCGTACAGCATACCTTGAGACCTCAGCTACTCAGCGTATGCCAAATCGAAGTTCTACTCCAACTGTAGGCGTAGCCATGCATTAAACTGTCAGGTGACCCTTCAAAACAAAGTGAATAGCGGTGCATCCGTGTGTTATTGTGAGGTACACAGACTACTGCGGTCATTTGAGCACGTTGTACGTAAACAAGCACATCCTATGAGATATCTTAACGAGGTTCAAGTCGCTTTGATCCCGGAAGGATGGACTTTTCGTCGTGTTGCTGTGGATCTCAGCGTCTCTCCGTGAGTTATTCACCGCTTGTGGAATGGCTACAATGAGACAGGCCAGTTCACCAGTAGGGTTGTACAAGGTCGTGGACGCATGAAAACCCCACAGAATGACCGATATCTGACCATCTGTGCGTTGCGGCGTCGTTCAGCAACTGCCAGAGAACTGCAACAAAACCTCAGGAGGGTCACTGGAGTCACAGTGTCTGACCAGACAGTAAGGAACAGGTTAAGAGAAGTGTCCTTACGACTGAGACGTCCTGTTCGAGTGCCCCGTTTAACGCACCAACTTCGCGCAGCTCGCCTTCTGTTTAACCGTACCCACGTCAACTGTCAACATCGCCAATGGAGACCTGTGTTGTTAACAGACGAGTCCAGATTCCCCTGACACAGCGTGATGGACGTCAACTTGTATGGAGACGCCGTGGTGAGCAGCACATGCCAAATGTTGTCCAGGAAGGCGAGCGATTCGGACAAGGTTCTGTGATGGTGTGGGGTAACATCATTATTGATGACGTACGGATCTTGTCGTCATCCCTAATCTTACTGCTGCGGGGTACATCGAACAGATACTGCTACAGCATGTGTTGGTTGATGCATACGGTGTTAGCCCTAAATTCGTACTCATACACGACAATGCCAGGTCTCATGTAGCGCGCATCACCAGAGCTGTCTTGCGAGAACAGGATATTCAAGAGATGGAATGGCCAGCAGTGAGTCCCGACCTTAAGGCCATCGAGCATGTGTGGGATAGGTTTGACAGAAGTGTTCGGGGGCACCCTGTCCCACCACAGACTCTCCCAAACCTCGAACAAGCTCTCATTGATTAATGGGATCTGATACCGCAACGTGACCTCCGTCGACTTGTACGAAGCATGCCAAGCCGTGATAAATGCTTGTTGAGGACATACGCCATACTGAAGCTCTCCAACTGTGATAATAATCTGCCCTGGGGGACTGTTATCTCTTTCTTTTCGCTCCTATTTGGACATTTCCGTTTGTGTTCTGAAAATGAGCACGAATCCATCGATGTTCTTTTGTATACTTCAGCGGTACAGAACAAACGTTTAGTTGGGAATATACCTGGCTGTGAGGTATTGATTTGTGGAGCATGACATACTGTGATTATTATATGGTCACAAATACATGTAACTATATATGAATGAGAGTGTTGAATATCTCTAGGGTGTGAGGTAATACGTTTATTTCGACAGTATAACATATAGGTTCTGGGAAAAGGAGATTGGCGTTCGGTTTCCCCATTAAAATGTGAGGGTATTTGATCTACTATTGAAATGAAACAATTAATTTATTTGATACTAAACAAAATATATTATTTAGATTGTGACTTTAACGAGTGAGATTTACTGCGATAATTCAAAAGATAATATAAAACTCTGACATTATAACTGAAGGAATCCGTAAGCATTAAATTTGAAATTCTGTTGACTGGACATTTAAAAGTTGTACAAGAAATTATTCCCTCACTGGTTCACTTAATAGTACCTTGAACACTCTGAGAGTTATTACGACGTATTCCTTTGAATTGGTATCAGTTGTAGGTATCTCAAACCTAATTTTTGTGATTTATCCTTTTAGTTTCACAAACGAGATATAGGATGGCTCGAAATTCCATTCACACTCACAATCAACATTACAAGTAATTCTCTGATAACTGTTAGTCTACATTACGACGACTCAATATTCGGCTGTCACCGAACTGACACAAGAACTCAACCGAACAGGTACACGAAACACACTCCGAACATAATATCCATTTGGTCACTGACAACTACGTATCCATGCGACGGCTTCTTCTTCATCTCACTGACTCACTGACCATCTGTGGCCTCACTCTCCTTTCAACTGATTAGCTGCTATTGGATACAGCCCATATATAGACATAAGTTGTCACATGATATAGCACCCACGTCAGGGTTAAAAGCAGACATGATGTAACTCCTACACATCTACAAATGTTACATATTGTGTTGAAATAGCCCCAGGCGAACATTGGAACTCCCTAAATATGATCTCATCGCTAAAATCATACAGTGACAGAGCGATGACTCGACATTTACGGTAACAGTATTACACCATATGTAGCAATGTCAAAAGGTTTCACAAAACATATCCATATCTGATATTAGGCAGTAAGTCTCACTTTACATGGTTTTAATGCTAACACACACACACACACACACACACACACGCGCGCGCGCAGAGAGAGAGAGACATACATATATATGCAAATAAATTAACTACAATGAAGCTAGCTAAATTAATTATTACATAGCGAAATCAGATTATAGAACTGAATCAAACAATAATAATGGTTACAATAATAGTAATAAAATGCAGACACAATAATAATACAGGTGCAATAGTCATAGTAGTAATACAAATGATAATACCGATACAACAGCAACAACAGCAACAACAACAATCCTAATAACGATAATAATAATAATAATAAGAAGAAGAAGCATATGATTGCTTGTAACGGGATTTGAACCGTTACAATTCGCCTCCCTCATAAATAAATCGAAGAACAAAAATCGATTAATTCATGAACAACATAATCTATATAAATAAAAATGAATCGCTAAATGTGTTGCTAAGTGCAAAACTCAGGAACGGCTGGATCAATTCGGCTAATTCTTTTTTTCAAATATTCGTCGAAGTCCGAGTAAGGTTTTTACGAAGAGAAAAATTGGAAAAAACGCCAGGGAAAACGTAAAAGCCCCATTTCCTTTTTTCATTCAAACTGTTCGTCTCTCTTTCTTTCTCCCACGTTTGCGCTTAGCGCTGTCCTCTTCTAATCCAGCGCGTTTGCCAAATGTCCTTAAATCTGAATGTTATCGGTTAAAATGGGTGAATATCGGATTATGTACAAAATTGCTAGCCGCATTTGATGCCGTTAACAAAAAATGGTTTACAAAATAACTGAGTGTGAAAATGTTAATATAATTGAATGGTACCTCAAATGCAAAATCTTCATTGCATAGAACTTATCATGTCATAACTCCTATTTTATATTCACTACATTTGTAATTTTTTCACTGCTGGTAAAGGAATATTTCAGCTCGACGTAGATAAGTTTGTTTTTAAATTTAAATGATAATAACATGCACTATTTGTGTTTCTTTTCAGTCATGGGCAGAGATTTTTATGTGCAGGCACGAAAAAGTCAGTCGCTGGCCAACTTCTTTGCTATTGAATTTGCATGGGGGGTCAAAGCGAGGCAAATGGTCTTCAGATATGGAAGTTATTTTTAAAACAAACCCCAAGTTCTTATCTCGCTTAGTTCTCAGTTTGTGACAGGAGGAGTGTCTCCTTGGGTTTCGGTTTCGCGCGTGACTCGGCTGGCTGACTGGCTGTCTGGCTGCCTCGACTGCCGGTACGGATCTCCCAAATATACGCTCTCCAGACAGTCGCATCTTTCAGTTACGATGTTTCAATTGACTACAGCGCCTACCAGTGCGTTGCTATTGGATCTATGAACTCAGTTTGCCAATATTGTAAAGCAATGAAATACAAAAATGAAGCCGATGGATTGTGTTACGCAAATGGCAAAGTGAAATTAGTGCCATTGTTCCACCACCAGATCCATTGTACTCATTGATTTCAGGAACAGGGACAGACTCCATACAAATATTAAAAAAAAAAACCATAACAAGTGATTTGAAATGACTTCATTTGGGGCAACAAATGTACTTCGGGGCAATTTCATGCCAACTTTCAAGGTAACATATAACAAACAGTCTTAGTCCCCATATTGTTTTCTTTCCACATATAACAAACAGACTAATCCCCCATATTGCTTTGCTTATTTTATTTTATAGTTTTTGTGACAAAAATAATAAACCTGTCCTTAATTTACAGATACAAGGCCAAATATATCACAGAGCAGGTTCACTGTTGCCGGTGTTAGATGGCGACTAAAAATTCCTGCAAATTTATTTCATGGACAATTCAATCCAAGAAATTGATCTGCGTTGTGCACATAACAGTTCAGTGTAGAGGTCTATTGTATGATAATTACAAACTTTCTTTCATCACCGGGCGAGTTGGCGCAGATGTGAGCTCGCATCCGGGAGATAGAGGGTTCGAACCCCACTGTCAGCATTCCTGAAGATGGTTTTCCGTGGTTTCCCATTTTCACACCAGGCAATTAAGGCCACGGCCGCTTCCTTCCCTTTCCTAGGCCTTTCCTGTCCCATCGTAAAGCAAATAGCGAAAAAAATTCTTTCATCAACACAATCAGTTGATTACATTGTACAGAACTGCACTGGATCTCATGCCAACTGATAATCACAAAATTGTAATCATAGCTGATAAGGGCCAACATGAAAGACGTTTCAATGCACCAACAATTGAAGAAGTTGCCATTGTTACAGCTGGAGAAAATTCGGAAGCCCGTGATACGATTCCGACTGACATACCATTTTAATTTAAACGACTGCAGTTTCCAGTGCGACTCGCTATTGCTATGACCATAAATAAATTCCAGGGCCAGTCATTGAGTGTTTGTGGCATTAATCTTGAAAAACCCATGTTTCTCGTATGACCCGTGTTGGAAAACCATAAACTTCGTTTACGCGCTACGTAATCAAACAAAAAATATCGTGTACCTTAAAGCTTTACAATGAAAAATATCTTTATAGTGTTGACTGGAATCAGTGTTTTCTATGATAGTTATTTCCTACGAAGAAAGAGGAGTAAGTTTTGCCACATTATCTTCACGCCATCAACTTATCAAATTACTTGATTTGCAACGGGGGATAATTATGGCTCTGTGAGGGATTTGAAGACCTGCTGAAGAGTTCCCATCTATGTTACAGTCTATCAGGGTTATTTCTGGGTAGTGATATGCTGTGACCTATTTCAGCATTTCCTTATTCACAATCAAGATATTTATTTATTTATATTTCTTGATACTTCCTTGAAGGAATCGTAGTTCAATCCATTGATTGGTCGGCTTGGTTTGCAGACGCCTCGGAATGTCTGCGTCATTGTTGAGAATGTGTCTCAGGTTGCTTCAAGGCAGGTATTGAAAACACATTTTTCCAGTAGTTTGTTACTAACTTTCGGTAGCAGTAGAAAATTAACTCATTCGATGTTGATAATGCAGTCTTTTGCATTATTCTGATTTTTGCGTACAGTACAGACTGAATTTGAGTTCGTTCCATTGTCATTTATTTTTGACAGAACGACGTCTGTCGGGTCAGCTAGTACTGTATATACAACAGTGACACTGTAACATATAAACACTTTTAAATGAGCATTCAACAATTATTATTTTTATTTTAACACATCAATTCATTTTATAAAAAAATCACCTATATGAGGAAGTTTCTAGCACATTGTCATCATAGATAACTCGTAAGTGTCCCGTTCTCTCCTTGTCATACAATTCACAACAATATAGCACTTATTTTTCCATGTACTAGAGTTCAGTGCACCAATACGACACTTCATTCAAACGCAAATTCACAGAAGTTACAGTATATTTTCTGCCAGCTTCTTACAAAAAATAATCTTATTAATATTTCAACAAATCTCACGTGACACACTTCTTTAAATTTCTGATGTGATAAGTACCGACAATATTACTTTCCTGATCTTTTAAAGATACTGCACACTTCCCGATACGGTTCACAATCGTGAAATGCCTCTGATACAAAAAGAATTTAGACATATTTCCCGCCTCTGCAGATGATGGAAATGGAACTCTGAGTAGCACCATGTTTCCCAAACTGACTTCGTCCCTTTTTCCCTTTTCTGCTGGCGAATGCGTTTATTTCATGTTCTGATTAAATTTTCCCTGGTCAGCTGGATATAATAATTCTTAGATTTTCCCTCTCCCAAGTCTAAGCAGTAGGGAAGCAAAGGCGCTCCCAAATCCGGAAATGGCGTCAACATTTTTCTGCTGACGTAAGCATGGTCATCCAAGGTCATTGACCCCAAGGTCATTGAGCACGGTCACGTGACCGTGACGTCATCGGCTGTCGTCAGCAAGGTCATTGAGCCCGTGACGTCATCACCACGTTATCTTGTTTGTAAACAAAGCCACGTGCTTTTGACAGCTGTCATCCGCCATCTTTAAACAACAACGCATCGCTAACCTCAGTGCCGCCATCTTGACGGGGCTGAACCTCACTGTTGTCAACTTATGCACGTGATGGCGGGCAATTTGAAAAATTCCACGAGCTTTTTGACAGCTGTCATCCGCCTTCTTGCATCGCTAACTTCAGTGCTGCCATCTTATCGGAGCAAAATATTCATGGATGCCATCTTTGGCACGTGGGCGCGCGAAATTTTAAATTCCACGGCTCTTATCTTATGGTTATGCTTTATTGACTTCGGGGGAGTATAGAGGTGGGTTTAAAGAGCTAGTCACCGAACTCGATAGCTGCAGTCGCTTAAGTACGGCCAGTATCCAGTAATCGGGAGATAGTGAGTTCGAATCCCACTGTCGGCAGCCCTGAAGATGGTTTTCCGTGGTTTCCCATTTTCACACTAGGCAAATGCTGGGGCTGTACCTTAATTAAGGCCACGGACGCTTCCTTCCCACTCCTAGCCTCTTCCTATCCCATCGTCGCCATAAGACCTATCTGTGTCAGTGCGACGTAAAGCAACTTGCAAAAAAGAGGTAGTCCTCTTTTCCCTATCTCCCCTTACAAAAAATAAGGGACGGATGAGTGAGAGATGAGCTCTCTCTCTCTCTCTCTCCCTAGAGGTCCTCCGCCGTAGCGATGTCTCCTCTACAAAAAACATTGCCCTAGGGGCCAGGGCACGGCCGCCTCTTACGGGGCAAGCAAGGATTTATACCTAGAGAATGCTTAGATCAACATGTGCGCGCGCACCTCCTACTATCTACTGAGGAGAGCAGTGGAGTTTTCCACTCCCGGAAATGAGTCAACACTTTTTTTGCAGAGTCAGCACCCGAGGTCCAGTAGTGTAGCAATGCAGGATCCAATGCAAGATCATTGAACCCTAGTATAGTAGTTGAGCAATGTCGATTTGTGGATTTTGCATAAGAGAGTGAGCCTAATCTTACAGTCAACATATTGAGGGGCGTAACCTCACTTTAAAGGCTAGTTGCCCTTCCCGACGCCTAAGGGAGAAAGCCTATCCTCACATCCGCCATTTTGAAGGAGCTATCCTTAGTTTTACGGCAAGATGTCTTCCTAACGTCAATTGCAAAAGCTGGCGGCTATACACAGCTCCTTATGATACGACATAGGGTCGCTTGAGTAAGATGGCTTCTATACATAGGCTCTTATGAGACCCACTAGGGACGCTTGCACAAAATGGCTGCCGCAAGATGGGGCTATATACAGCTCCTTATGAGACGGTTTAAGGGTGCTTGCGCAACATGGCTGCTACACATAGGCTCTTATGAGACGCCTTAGGGACGCTTGGGTAAGATGGCGGCTAAACATGGGCTCTTATGAAGAAAGCTAGATTAGAGGCTACTGCACAGGATGGCGGCTGCTCTTATGAAGACCCTTATGCATGCGGTGGAGGGCAATTTGAAATTCCACGTGATCTTGTTTGTAAACAAACAATGTGCTTTTTGACAGCTGTCAGCGGCCATCTTTAATCAACAGTGCATCGTGCTGCCATCTTTAGCTACTACTTTAGGTACGTGGTGACGGGCAATTTGAAAAATTCTACGTGCTTTTTGTCAGCGACCATCTTTAATGAACAGAGCATTGTGCTGCAATCTTTAGCTACTACCTTTGAAATGTGGTAGCGGGTAATTTGAAAAATTCTATGTGCTGGTTTGTCAGTTGCTATCTTTATTCAACAGAGCACCGTGCTGCCATCTTTACAACACTAAACCTGACGGCCACTACCTTAGGCATGTGGTGGCGGGACAATTTGAAATTCCACGTGCTCTTGTTTGTAAACAAAGCCACGTGCTTTTTTTGACAAGCTGACAACAGCCATCTTTAATCAACAGAGCACCGTGCTGCCATCTTTAGCTACTACATTTGAAATGTGGTGGCTTGGCAATTTCAAAAATTTAACGTGCTTTTCTGACAGCTGTCAGCGACCACCTTTAAACAACAGAACTTCAGTGCTGGCAGGGGCTAAATCCATATGCCTACAACCTTAGACATGTAGTGGTGGGCAATTTGAAAATTCCACGTGTTTTTTGACAGCTGTCAGCCGCTATCTTTAACTACATGCACATGGCTTACTTGTACTTTGACGGAAGTAAACTTTATAGCGCGGGACTTAGCCACGCTGCAAGCAAGCAAGCAAGCTGCCCTTCTCAACTTACTACGATCTTATAGCAAGCTGCCCTTCTCGACATACTATTAACTTAGTTTTAAAACTACGATCGCTCTAGGAGGAGGAGGAGGAGAAGAATGACATCGAGTACAGTGTTCGATTCTAGTCTTGTTATGTTCCAATCACTTCTTTTGTGATCTACAAGTCGAAACATGCACAACTCTGATGACGTCATCGCTGCAGGTTAAAACACGCGCATACTCTTGCCAACGAACAGGTTTAAACATGCACATCTATGATGACGTCATCGTTGCAGATTAAAACACGTGCACACTCTTGCCTTCGCGATGCATGTTTAAACTTGTTCGATAGAGCTATGCATTGACAGAGGCTAAGGAGGAGGAGGCGGAGGAGGAGGTCATAACAGCCTATGTATAGCCGCCATCTTGTGCAGTAGCCTCTAAGCTTGCTTTCTTCATAACAGCAGCCGCCATCTGATGCAGTAGCCTATAAGCTAGGTTTCTCCATAAGAGCCTGTGTATAGCCGCCATCTTGCACAATCGCCCCCTAGGCGGTCTCGTAAGAGCTCATGTCTGGCATCTCTAACACCATCTTTGTTTTAAAAACTAAGTTAATAGTATGTTGAGAAGGGTTACTCGGTAAGTATGTTGAGAAGGGCAGCTTGCTATAAGATCGTAGTAAGTTGAGAAGGGCAGCTTGCTTGTGGCGTGGCTAAGTCCCGAATTGCTCCGCCATCACACTTCAAAGGTAGTAGCTAAAGATGGCAGCACGGTGCTCAGTTGATTAAGTATGGCTGTTATCAGCTTGTCAAAAAATCTCGTGGCTTTGTTTACAAACAAGAGCACGTGGAAATTCAAATTGCCCGCCACCAAGTACCTAAGGTAGTGGCCGTTAGGTTTAGTGTTGTAAAGATGGCAGCACGGTGCTGTGTTGATTAAAGATGTCAGCTGACAAAAACACGTAGAATTTTTCAAATTACCCGCCTGTACATTTCAAAGGTAGCAACTAAAGATGGCAGCACGATGCACTGTTGATTAAAGATGGCCACTGACAGCTGTCAAAAAGCACACGGCTTTGTTTACAAACAAGAGCACGTGGAATTTCAAATTGCCCTCCACCGCATGCATACGGATCTTCATAACAGCAGCCGTCATATTGTGCAGTAGCCTCTAAGGTAGCTTTCTTCATAAGAGCCCATGTATAGCCGCCATCTTGTGCAAGCGTAGCTAGGGGATCTCATAAGGGCAGCAGCCATCTTGCGCAAGCGCTCTTAAGCTGTCTCATAAGGATCTGTTTATAGGGAGCGTGCACGGTACTAGTAACAGAGCGCTCTGGCGGAGTTCCGAGAGTTAATACGGTGAGGGTGCGTTCCGCTGGAAGACTTGCTTCACAGTTACGGCAAAAAATATCGTTGCATCTTTTCGTCAGGATAAATATGAAGTAATACTATGGCAATTGTAATGCTGTACATATAAAAATACATTTAAACCTGATGTTGTTGTCACAGGGCGAAATTATGAATCTATGAATCTGTGAAAACTCAAATTTCGCGAGTGAGATTTCCGGTGAAATTGACTGTGCTTTTGACAAGCTATTGACAGGCAGCATCCAGTAAGCAAATAAACAGGAATTCAGTTGGAATAAGTAGATAACACGGCAAGTTCTGATAAGATATATTTATACCAGTGGGTTATGTTCTTGATTATTGGTGGCAAGAAATTTGCTAGCACACAAGCTACGTAAACAATGTCGCTGATATACGGAATATTTTTCAAGATTTTGAAAAATTTCACCCTCTGTATACATCTTTCAACATGAATTCGCACACTTGCTACACTTTGAGTTCGTAACACTTCATCTTCTGTAAATCTCTCATTGTGAAGAAAAAGGTGGCATAAGAAGTAAAGAATGAGGTGGCTGTGTTTTAAAACCTGGGAATCCCTTGTCGGCTAATATAACGTCCCCTTCACTCAAAAGATTTAGGAAGCCTGAATTGTTAACAATAAAATTATCACTAGTTCTTCCACCGTAACAAGTGGAAATAAAAACAATAGTTCCGTTTGGGGCCACAGCTAATAAAAATTTAAATGTATAACATGACTTGTACGAAAAATTCATTTAACATCTCTCATCTATTCTTGCTGGCGTTTCTGATTTCATTTCTGTGCAATCTATTATAACTCGTGCGTCAGGATAAAATGTTTTAAAAGCGCGAGGCAAAGTATTTCGCACAGATAGTTTGCTAGGCCAGAAAATAAAATTAGAAGTGAGTTTCTTGACTACTCCGAGAGCAGTAAAAAGTATTCGCGCAGCAGTCCGATGTACACCAAATATGACTGCCAAGGAAGCAAAGGTCCAATTTCATTTTCATTGAAAAGAGTAAACAAACAAAGTTATTACTTATATTTATAGCCACTTTAGAAACAAATAAAGAAAGTAAAAAACTGAATGTTACAAATGAAACACTTATTAAATCCTTCAACTGTGCCTCACTTTTTATACTCTGGTATCCATGAAATCCTCTGCATATGTCCAGGGGGTGTTGGGACCACAACTTTTATCCACCTTTCCCGAAATACTTGAAGGTACTGTGGGGTACTGTGTTGGGACCACAACTTTTATCCACCTTTCCCGAAATACTTGAAGGTACTGTGCTTGAGTAGCACTGTGTGCCTACATCATTCCCACTAAAAGCACAAGTGAATTCGAAAGTCGTTGCTTCAATCTCAAATGCTGCTTGCACCGACTTGTGTAGTTGTTCACACACTCATTTTTAACAATAAATTTATGAGTTTCCTGATTAGAAGACGTATGCATATTTGACCATTTCATTTGTTTACTCGCTCTTAAAACCGGGATACATCACATTCTCTTTTCGGTGTCTTCTTATAGCTCTCATGAAACAGATGGTATATATGATGGATGATTTTCAATATTACTTGGCTTTCCTCCAACAAAATGTTTACTGCAAATAATGGAGCATTTGGTGGGTCCCGATGGAGTTCCATCTGCTCTGAAGTGCAGGAAAACATTTATTATTATTATTATTATTATTATTATTATTATTATTATTATTATTATTATTATTATTATTATTATTATTATTATTATTATTATTATTATTCGGTGTAGTCAAGACACGTGCACATGGAAGGACACGAATGTAAACATACGAACCTGCTGCAATGCATAATTGAAATTAAATGTACTATTTCAAAGTGTATTTAAATGAACGTGTTCTTGACTTGGCATACCTGGTATGTTTGAAATGTGTGATTTACGTCATAAATGAAATAAGGTAGCCTACTGCACTTCCTTTATCCTTCCCACAGCCGAAATCCACTTTCTCCATCTGCCCGATTCCCATGGACGACCAGGAAATGTGTGAAATGTAATTCCTTTTCCATGCGTGTTTCTTTGTGTGTTGTGGCAGTTCACTGCACAACAGTTTCTATTTGATTTAGGCATTTTGATACATTACTACTACCACCACAATTTCACACCCACAGTTACACAGTCTGGACTGACTGCTCAAGACAAGATCACCAAAATGTTACTGATTTATTCCACTAGAGGCGCTAAGAGCGGCCGTGCACGCTCCCTATAGCCGCTATCTTGAGCAATTTTCGTCGGGAAGGGCATCTTGCCGTAAAAGTATGGATAGCCCCCTTCAATATGGCGGATGTGAGGATAGGCTTGCTCTCTTAGGCGTCGGGAAGGGCAACTAGCCTTTAAAGTGAGGTTACGCCCCTCAAAATGGCGACTGTAAGGTTAGGCTCACTCTCTTATGCAAAATTCACAAATTGACATTGCTCAACTACTATACTGGGGTTCAATGATCTTGCATTGGATCTTGCATTGCTACACTACTGGACCTCGGGTGGCTGACTCTGCAAAAAAAGTGTTGACTCATTTCCGGGAGTGGAAAACTCCACTGCTCTCCTCAGTAGATAGTAGGAGGTGCGCGCGGACATGTTGATCTAAGCATTCTCTAGGTACAAATCCTTGCTTACCTCGTAAGAGGCGGCCGTGCCCTGGCACCTAGGGCACTCTTTTTTGTAGAGGAGACATCGCTACGGCGGTGAACCTCTAGGGAGAGAGAGAGAGAGCACATCTCTCACTCACCCGTCCCTTATTTTTGGTAAGGGGAGATAGGGGGAAGAGAACTACCTCTTTAAACCCCCCTCTAGACTCCCTTGAAGTCAAAAAAGCATAAACATAAGATAAGAGCCGTGCAATTTCAAATCTCGCGCGCCCACGTGCCTAAGGTGGCATCCATGAGGATTTTGCTCCGTTAAGGTGGCAGCACTGAGGTTAGCGATGCAAGATGGCGGATGACAGCTGTCAAAAAGCACGAGGATTTTTTCAAATTGACCGCCACCACGTACATGAGTTGGCAACAGTGAGGTTTAGCCCCGTCAAGATGGCGGCACTGAGTTCAGCGATGCGTTGTTTAAAGATGGCGGATGACAGCTGTCAAAAGCACGTGGCTTTGTTTCCTAACAAGAGCACGTGGTGATGACGTCACGGGATCAATGACCTCGATAACGTCAGCCGATGACTTCACGGTCACGTGACCGTGGTCAATCACCTTGGGGTCAATGACCTTGGATGACCTTGCTGACGTCAGCAGAAAATATGATGACGCCATTTCCGGAGTTGGGAATTCCTTTGCTCACCTACTCTAAGCGTAGCATACTTGCAATTTGATCGGTTGGCTTCCTACCGAAATGAATTTCGTAAGGCGTACATCTCGTAGACTCGTGTAACGTAGTATTACACGATCGTTCTGCATCACCTAGCCGTGAAAACCACCAACTATGCTTATCGTGTACGTAGGCTCTAAATATCCTCCCGATCTCTCTCATGACTCGCTCGACCTTGTGGGTATCGAATAGACGTATATATGTTCTTAACACACAGTTCATTCAACTTGGTAGTCCATATCTTTGAACTGAACTGACTGCCATGACCTGATAATATTCTGAGTGGACATCCAAATTCAGGAATATATCTGCCAATAACCTGCTTCCGGCAACTCATTCCAGTAGCTTTTCTCAGCGGATACATTTTGACATATTTGCGGAATTGCAACCTGTCCACTTGATGACCATATAGATGAGTTAAATCAGCTTATTAGATTAAATTAATTACCACCTAATCGATACTTCATTACATGCCTTAGGCAAAATTATAAACATATTAACAACCACAGTACATGTTTCGACCACTTAGTGGTCATCCTCAGCTGTGTCCAAAAAAACTTAAATGATAATACATAAATAGTACTTATTGTATACGGGATGTATCAAATGAGCTCGCTTGCATCCGTCCTCCAACTCCGCGGAAACGCTTTGCTCCATGTCCTATCAGTGCGAAGTTCCCGAAAAAGTACAGAAAAAATACAGGCAGACGTAGGGCCTACATCTCAATTTGTAAGACCCCGATTTTGAGGGATATCAACGATATAAATAACTGACTTGTACCAAAAGCAACGATTAAAATGTTACACAAAATAAAGCCTTTCTTCCGCTTATCAAAATGTTTTGATCTAGTATTGACACTCTCATATTTACAGAGATTCCAAGACCTGCATACATCTTTGCGAGTCGGCTTTCTTAATGGAGGGGGAACTCTTAGCCACCTATGGGAAGAAAGCTGTATTATGCGTGCTCTCCTGATGTTCTGTCTTTCCATGATCCTTATGGGTGACTCTTAGCAACACCTCCTAGATATAAGGCCTCACGACCGTTCTGGGAATGTACTGTGACATCAGCATCGGGAGGCAAGCTTGAACCTATTCAGTAATAACACACCAATGAGTTTGGTCATATAACGTTGAAATTAGAAGAGTTTTAATTCGTTTAATGGTGCCAATTGCTGATACCGTTGTACGTAATGGTACTGATGTGTTGCGTACTCAACTGTAAGGAGAAATGCGACAGTGATAACGAAGTGCATGCATTAAGTTTCCGAAAGACGAGGTTATGCGGCAGATATGTCTACGTGCAATTCCAAGACAGTACTACAGATTTACTAATAACTCAATGGTGAGTAACTATTATTATTAAATTCTCACGCGATCATAATGAGCATAGGCCTATGACGTATTTAACTACACGCAACATCTGGTAATATGTAGGCATATTTACTCTTCAATGATATAAAGTTATGTTAGCTCACAGTCATGGGATACATTATTTCAACGGTATTATTATTAATATACGCAATAAAACACACCACATAGGCCTACAAGAGCAGCTGGTGTGGGCCGATTCACTCTGTAAATGCACGAATTTTGCTCACGGTGATACATTATTTTACAGGTATGCTACAGACATTTCAAAGTCGGTGATATTTTATGGGAAGTAACTGGTACTGGTCCTCAGGAAATACTTTTAACTACTCCTCTTCCAAGACCATGACTGTCAGAGACTGCAGTGTCTTATATCTTTCCCAACTGATATTTATCGTCACATTCTGGCAGGTGAAGAGAAGAACCAGGCAAAAAAGTAGAATAGAAAGAGGATCAATAAACAGAGCCATTGGAGATAGTACATATCTCATACACAGAATTTCAATCCACAATCATACACAGCTGAAAAGTACAATAAACATGTTGTTACCTGATGGTTGTTGTACTGTGATGAAGGGAATGTAAGTAATGTTTTTGTACGTCGATACATCAAGGCAACCATACTGCATAGCATATGCAATCATCTAATAGGACATGGCCTTTATTCTAAACGGGTTTTATTAAAGTATAAAGTATTTCTAATGTATATGTGGACAAAATTACTAATACAAATGCGGTATATTATTTAGTTACAAAACATCATAGCTGCGTTACAAGGAATGAGTGTAACAATGTGTAGAAAGATTCAAGAAATAAGTTAATTCTAATCTTAGTTGGTGAATTGAACACCGAGGATGATGTCACCACAATTAATTTAATAGTCACAGTTAAAACATTTCTTAGTTCATAAAGGAGTATGTGTATGATTTTCTTGTTATTTGTTCAACCTTCTGTCTGATATCTCCTCATGTTTACAAATTTACGGCCGACCCCGCGGTGAAGGGATATAATGCCTGCCTCTTGCCCGGAGACCCCGGGTTCGATTCCCGGCCAAGTCAGGGATTTTACCTAGATCTGGGGGCTGGTTCGAGGTCCACTCAGCCTACGTGATTACATTTGCGAGCTATCTGACGGCGAGATAGCGGCACCGATCTAGAAAACCAAGAATAACGGCCGAGAGGATTCGTCCTGCAGAACACAAGACACCTCGTAATCTGCAGGCCTTCGGGCTGAGCAGGGCCAAGGCCAAGCCCTTCAGGGCTGTTGCGCCGTGCGATTTTTACAAATTTATGGGACATAGTAGCAATTTAATGTTGCCGCATGTCAATACTTTTAAAAGAGTAGGCTCCAGTCTGAATGGTATTCCAATATTAGAACAGAAACTTACACATACTTTCTGGAATACATAAAAACATAAAGTTCAAGGTTTCGAACAGAATGACAAATTGGTAACATCGATGGTAGGTGAAATTCTCATTAAACCATACATGAACTTCAAGGGAGGAAACATTGTAGGCTCATGTACAAACACTGCCCTTGATGCTACATCAGATTAGATGTTAGTCCTATGCTAATATTATACGTGTTTTCTATTAAGATCATGTAATGCCTATTTAAATTGAAATACGTTTGTAACATCCTGTTGTGCTGTTAGCAATTCGGCCTAAGTTAGTTAACATTGCAAAATTCTGTCGTGTTTTACAACTGTTTGCTGTTTATCTTTAATGGCAGAGTCGCTAAAATACGGTAATAACGACAGTATAATTCAAGATCCTTTAAAATGTATATGCTATTTGTTAGTAAATAATTTATTCCATTGGCAAAAAATATTAAAAACATGTCTGTGTTTAACCATGTTCCGCGTTTCTCTGCATTGCCATCGCCTCCTTAGTGTGACGTCACCACGCTGTTGTTAGGCCTTATTATCTAGGAGGCGTTGCTCTGAGCCACCTATTGGAAGAAAGCTGTAGTTACACGTGCTCTCCTGACGTTGTCTTTCACAGATCTAAACAGTGTTGCCTGATCACCAGTATCTGTATGGGTATCGATCTCTGTCTCGATATCAACACTCGATATGTAGGTTGGGATCGCAAATACAGTAGCTGTATATTATATCTAGCGTATAATGAATGTATCGTCTTAGTTCTATTAGTCTGCATGTTCCTTGTTTTTCTTTCGAAGTCAATATTCATTTCAGGAGTCGGACATGATATGGAGGGACTAAGGATAACTACTGTGGTGACCTCTTTTGGGAGGGGGGTCATGTTTCTGGGGTATCTGATTAACATCGATAGCATGTACGAGAAGTTTCATTTCTTAGAATAAAGTTTCTAACACACTTTTCAGGCCATTCTTTATCTGTTCATTTTCTAACTCACTTACAAATGTTAAATTTTGATTAATGATATTTTTTGTTTTTACTGCCATGTTTTTCAATGATGCTAACTAAATTGTTTTGTAAACTGCATGTATCGAAAATTCGGATCTATGGTTTCCGAGATTATGGGAGATGGGTATTATCTTAAATATCCTGTTAACAATATGGTTGTGAGTTTTTCTATAACCCATCAGCTACGGGTAATACACATAGTGTAAATATATTTAGCCTTCTATATTTAAGTGAATATTAAAGAAAACTGCAGTTAAGAACAGTGATGTTGAATTTTATTTAGCGATTATCACAGGGATAGACAAAATTATCCATACATAGATTTTATGACCATCCATTGATACCAAAATTTTAGAAATGAAGCTCTTCACATCAACTGAATATGCGTCATTTTGTCGATTCACCGCACTTTTTTTCTCTCTTAAGTCCATCTGCCTCATCTGTAGTGTGTGATAAATCCACGAAGAGCAGCAGCAGCAGCAGCAGCAGCAGCAACTAGAGCAGAGAAAAGCATTGAAGAAACATTTTACAGTACACAAGAACATTTCAGCCGATCTACCTGGAAGTTATCAAAGAAAGGTACTCTGGTATATGTCTTCATTATGAAGGTGGTCCGCGCTCTTACCATTCGAGATGATCGAGAGATTCAGAGCCTTATTTTCTCCATAATGTTTTCGAACGCCAATTTGGAAGTTAGGAGGAAGCTGGAAGACACGAGCGGTCTCGCAGCCAACTGAAGTAGGTTATGAGGACATAACCAATCAACCAAGGAGAATTCCTTCAGTCTTGACCTAATTGACTAATGCAGCAAGTTGCAATGGTGGCTACCATTCAGAGAGTGGGGCGGTGCACTTTGTCTCCTTTCGGACGCGCACCGTACCCAACATTTATTTGCTGATTCCTCCGGGGCTGCAGTCGTCCCCGCGACTCGGTCGCAGACTGATCCTCAAAACAGATCAACAGTCCTTGACCTCGTTTGGAGTTCGGCTTTCACCCCAAGGACACCAACAAATACGATGAGGTTGTCTTGCTTCCTTGACCTAACGCAGGAAGCTTTCGTAGAGGTGATGGCCCCTCCCCGCCATCACCCGTGGCGACCATCCAGTAAGTCGATGCGTTTTGTCGCCCCCGGAATCCTTTCGGACGCGCACCTCATCCTGCGTATTTGCTAATATCCCCGAAGTTTCAGTCGTTACCAACACTCGGGACTGAATCCCCAAACAGAGAAAACCCCTGTTCTGAGGATCAGTGACCTCGTGTCGAGTTCGGCTGTCACCCGACGATATTAACAAGTACAGTGGGGTGAATACCAGCTGCGATCGCAGCAGGCTTCCCCGTAGTGATGGCCCCTCCCCGCCATCACCCGTGGCAACCATCCAGAGAGTCAGCACGCTTGATTGCCCCCGGAATCCTTACGGACGCGTGCTGGGTAAACGGGAAATAGCGAAAACATTTCTTACCCTTCTTATATTTACTTAATGCGGACTGCACAGTAAGCGACCTGTTCAACAATAGTATGTTTCTGTCGTGTCTTGGTGTTGACTGTGCACCGATGGGGTTGTAACTATAGAGCTGAATGAAGGCTTCTCGCAGTCCCATTATTTCCTACCAGATCTTAAATTATGTTACACTAAGGAATAAGGTCGTAAGGAAAAAGAACTGAGTCTCTCTCGTATATTATATCGTTTCCTACCGGAGAATTGTTGAATTGGGCTGTGAATCTCCTGTTCTCGCATTCCATTCTGGACACACATTCCTTTAAGGATATCAAAATAATACTGTAGTAGTGTTGCTTCCTCAATCCTGTAGATGGTGCATCATGCTCAATGATCAGTGATTACTATGTATCGCATGTATTACAAGCTGTCATTTCCTGGTATATAAATACGTTTCTGTGGCAATAATAAGTTTTTACGTTTCCTTAGAAACAAGTCCGACATATCAAGCTTCAAAAAACTGAACCGTAATATAATTTCCAGTTATTCAGAGCACTTCCTCCGTGATATGCAGGCCTTATCGAGGCTTTCATCGAGCCGATAGTCATCATGCATGTCCCATAAAATCTAAATACTCCCTTACATAGGTACATAAAATGTTCCCCTCTCACCTTATATCAAAAGCAATCGTACATAACATGTTCAATTTAACATAAGTGGTGGTGGTGGTGGTGGTGATTATTGTTTTAGGAGGAAGTACAAAGTAAAGGCGGGCTCGGCTCACCCGGAAGGACGAGGGTTCGTTTCCCCGTCAGGAAATCGAAAAATTTAAGAAACGATATTTCCTTTTCCGGAGGTGCACACTGACCCGAGGTTCACTCAGTCTACACCAAAATGAGTACCAGGTAATTCCTGAGGGCAAAGGTGGCCGGGCGTAGAGCTAACCACTCTACTCCATCAAGTGCCGAGGTTAGGGATAGTCGAAGCCTTTACCTTCCACCCCTCCAAGGGCCTTCATGGCCTGTATGTAGATAACCACAACTAGGCAACCATCCTTTATATAACACTAATCAGAGTGAAAAAATGGAAGTGATCCGACACTCCGAAAAATGATGGTATCGGCCAAAGAAAGACAAGGGCCACGAAGGGCGTGAAATTGAAATACTTCCCAGGCCTCGATTGCTAAAATACCGTCGGGGTCGGAAAAGAACAAGAGTTGACCAAGGGACAGGACAGGATAGATGAAAGTGAGGAGCCTGGCACAAGTAAATGGAAGCAATGTCAGGGCTCAGCTAAGGGCCCCGTGGTCGCAATCCACGCTCCAAAGTTCAGAGCCCTGGGCCCTTTTAGTCGCCTTTTACGACAGGCAGGGACTACCGTGGGTGTTATTCTACCGCCCCCACACACAGGGGTCAATTTAACGTAATTTTAACATAATATGTGCAGGCTTGAGTTCTCACTTATTACGTTTAATTTCAATAGTCATTCAGTAGCCGTAAATTAATGCATTCTTTTCGGTAAGAACCTGGCATTGTTATACAAGAACATGAAAGCTCCAGGGGCTCTTAACTTACGAGTGTGGGTTGGCGACCACGGGGCCTTTCTGTGTCCTGGCATTGTTTCCACTTACTTGTGCTAGGTTCTTCACTTTAATCTATCCTATCCGACCTCTATTGATCAACTCTTGGTCACTTCCGACCCCAACGGTATTAGGTCCCCAGGCCTATGGAGTCTTTCATTTTCACACCCTTTGTGGCCCTTGTCTTTCTTTGGCCGATACATTCACTTTTAGAAGTGTCGAAGCCCTTCCATATTTTCTCTCTGATTAGTGTTATATTGAGGACTAGCGAATGTATCCGTGCTTCGCTACGGTATCCTATATTGTATGCGGATTTATACGTAAATGACTGTACATGCAGTGAGAAAGATAATGTTAAAAACTGCATGTCTCTTAGCGTTATCCGAGAAAAACCACGAGGACGACCGCATACTATGTACGGTGCGCGTTGGGAAGTTTTGATGTTAATAAATGGCCACGTTTCCTACTGCTGTTCACAATCGAGTTCGGGAATTTCTACTATAACGGCAGGCTCACTGGCCTAATGCCATTCAAAATAGAGATGGGGAGTTCTCATTATAAAGTGAGAAATACACCGCAGAATGCAGCCTGGCGTCTCTCTTGCCTTCTACCCAATGAACAACCTCGAGTTTACAGCAATGACGACGAAAACGGCATTAGGTTATTTCCCTGCTGACAAGCAGCCACAAACGTTGTCATGGTAACTGGTAGTGAACCCGAGTGACTTAGGCCCAAAGTCAATCATGATTTGATTGATAAAATAATATATGGTACATTTATTGAAATACAGAAGTGTAGTTGAAAACATTTCATATATGTAATGTCGAAATAGGAGCGAAGGAAGGACGACAGACTGGAGCCTGACGGATTAGCTCGACACACCAACATTTAGCTACTTCACAGCAGGGGATCTCATTAGTTGGCGAACAAGGAAATACAAGTCTACAAATAAGTCTTGGTCAGAAAGAGAAAGGGATAGTTTGACAAAGGAAGCTCGCTACATGAATAATGCGCTGGGATATTTTTGGCAGGACGGAAATTCCGTGACGTCATGGAAAGCTACAGCGGCTGCGAGGACATTCGCTAGCCTAGGTTCGGGCAGGTGGAGATTTAAATCACGTGACCGCTTGCCGGCCAATCGTAAAAATTTGATGGAAGACTCAGGGATACCATCTTAAGGAATGATGGATGAGGTATTCTCGTAACTTCAAAAGTAATTAGTAATAAATTATTGTGAGTACACGGATCGATGTAATGAATTTATTAGATGTCACGCATGGAAAAATAATCAATAATTATTGGCAAATTAAATAAATTGGAGGCTGGATTTCTTGGAAACCAGACAGCTTGAATCTCATTGGCTGGACAAAGACCACGTTGTAAGGGACGCTTCCGAAGGCGCGAAATGTGAGGAGCTAAATCCACCCGTATCTCCTAAATCTGTGATCACCAGGAGTTCATATTTAATCCAGCAGATATGCTAGCGGAGTGGATTAATTTGATGTAAATTTTAACGTCCAATTCGGAGTGCAAGTACCGATATTAAAATTCCACCCCCTCCCTCAGGGGTATGACGTCAATGAATCCGCGGGAGAAAGCTTCATCCATATATACGGGACAAGGGATCCTCGCCACCACACTTGAAATAAATCTCTGGAGGTGAACCGTCGGTCGCAGCTAACTTCGAATTTTACGGGCATACAGTAACTCAACATTTAATGGCGCGAGCATCCGCCAGTGTTTGTAAAATGTGATCGCGCTCAAGCAACATGAACTGGAAATAGTTAACGTAGGATAGTGTTTGTCAGTTAGAAATATCAGTGAAGTAAATTAATTGCACTGTAAGAGAGTAATATATATTGTACCACAATAAGTACGTAAATAACAGACTGTGTGACGAACAGTACTTTAAGGGAATAGTAGCCTGTACTTTGCAATATCGAACCGCTATCATGAACACTTCAAGAGTGCCGTATGAAACGGGCGTATCGCGTCGGACGACATAAATCGCGACGGGCGTAAAAGTTGACACCTCATCGTACGTGTCCAGGTCCATTGTGCGGTAATTGGACGAAGATTAAAATAGTGTAAATATTAAATTTTTGGGTCTAGGATATTAATTTATTGTATAAAAGTTAAAGTGTTCAGTGTTAACGTTGTCAATGGTGAGGGTTTGTGATAATTAAGGTATTAGTGTAAAATGGTAATGTGCCAGGAAATCTTTTGTGGAACTACGCCATCAAGAATGGAGGAGTAAAATGCAGAGAGGGGCCGAAAGGAGCCTCTCATCTGCAAAGCTGTAATGGAATACCGAGAAACTAAGATGAGTACATAATGTATATAATATTTGGGAAATGTTATCGTGATTGGGAAAAATGGGAATAATTTGATTAGACTTGGTTACCTTCTGTAACAAGATGAGTCGCTTAACGACCCCATCCTAAATTTGTAGCACGGACAGTAGTAAATAATAACAATGTAAATAATCGGGTCTTTTATGTATTCAGTTTGTTGTAGATGTAAATTTTGTAGATATAGGGTAGTACGTTAAGTCATGCATGCATTCATATTTCTTTGTAGTCAATAATTTTCTTTATATTTGATTTTGGTTATGATAGT
This sequence comes from Anabrus simplex, assembly GCF_040414725.1. Classification (NCBI taxonomy): domain Eukaryota; kingdom Metazoa; phylum Arthropoda; class Insecta; order Orthoptera; family Tettigoniidae; genus Anabrus; species Anabrus simplex. The sequence continues at coordinate 717,752,561 of NC_090265.1, forward strand.
TAAATAGACCCGATATGTGCTTTTCTGTTTTGTCATTTTAACGAGCTATGTAATGACGCTGAAGGAAAATCCAGCTTCGCCATACCAGTTGTGTTTTGTTGGGATTAGTATGTTCATATTTTCAAAGTGAAGTTGTTAAATTTGTGAGAAGCGATAATAATAATGATATTCCTGGATTGGTTAGTGCCAGAATGAATCGAAATTGTAAAAGGGGTTATGCGTTAAACATATTAAGAGTGGACTACCGTGTAACAGGCGAAAATTAATTTTTTAAAATTAATAATAATAATAATAATAAATAAAAATAAAACTACTTTTTTTAGAAGAAATTTTTTAAAATTTAATTTGGATATAATAATAATTCATGAGATATTGGAAATTTTTAGTGATCAGTGCGTAATAATAAATTTAAGTGATCAGGTGTTGTGTTTGTCGGAAATCATTTAATGACGGGATGTCGTTTTTAATTCGGAATTAAAGTGTGTGGTAATTTAACTTGATAAATTAATAATATTGAAATGTAGATCGGTGCTAATAATCCGTACATGTTAATGAGCGTGTGGTTTAAATTACGGTCCAATATTTTTTTACGTATAAATGTCGTGTCTTAAATTTGCAATTCATTAGCCGGAACACGTAGGACTGATATTACGAAACCATGATTGTCAAATTTTGGTAAATATAATTTCAAGATGTTACGATTATTTGTGGAGAATGAACTAAGGCGTAGATCAAAATGAGATAGAAAAATGTTAAAGAATCTGCAGTCAGATAATAAAAGGTCGTACGATGTCAGAAGTGAATAAATAAGTCAGTTGATAATTCTGTGAGAAATAAATGAATCAAGGAATATTGAGATAGAAAAGGAAATAAATTCCGTACGAGAGACACTTAGGATATTGAAATGAGTGTAAAATGTACGGGCAGTGTCACAGAGAAATACTGAGTTACGTAGCGGTTAGAATTCGAACCCGTGACAGCATGTACGAAATAAATAGACTGCACAGCTATTCGTCGAGATACTACGGATCTAAGGATAATGAGAGTTCAGAGTCCACATAAATGATCGTATATGTGTAATCATTGTAATGACGAGCGATGACAATCATGATGTCGTGATAATAATAATAATAATATTGCAGATAAATGATTGGACCGCCTTAATTAATTGAGCGTTGATAAAGATGTTAAACGGGAATCTAAATGATAATATGCAACCGATAATAATAATAATAATGTAAGGACGATGTTAAATCATCGCGGTCAGCTTAATAATAATTGTCGTAATAATAACAGTAAGGATGCCGTTGGTTGATCAGTGAAATAATTATAATTGCGACCGATATCTTAATATATTTGGCGGAAGTGACCGGTTCGTTAATAATAATAACCTCTTGAGTGACGTGAATAATAATAATAATAATAATAATAATAAAATCTGGAGTCACCTATTTAATAATAATAATAATAACCACAAGAGGGATATAATAATAATAACATTAATAACCATTTGTGTTTGCATCCCGCATAATAATGACGATATTAATCAAACGTGACAGTGCCAGGAACCGTTGAGTAATAATAATAATAATAATAATAATAATAATAATAATAATAATAATAATAATAATAATAATAATAATAATAATTTCGAGGATGATAATTTCATGGATAAATGAATATTTCTGACGATAGTTAATTAATTAATTGGTGACAACATCCCTCGATTCGTATGTTTGAATAATAAGAGTGATAATATTATAATCATTTTGTTGCCTCGTTATCGTACGGTTTCCGTACGGGACGATGTTACAGTAATACCTGGGGTGTTTGTTTACTTCGCCCGCGATGCGAGGGGAGGTCATTGCCACGGTATTTCCAACCGCTTCTCGTTATCTCATCTGTGGCAGTAGTCTACTGACGCTACTTTGTAATATCTCAGATCATGTGTAAATAAAATGTAAATGCTAATTCAGTGGTATGGCATCAGCTGGACATCGTAAGATAGGAACTGTCCGTGTAATCCATTTTTCGTAATTCACGAGAAACATTACCCAGTCCGAGTACCGGTCTCGGAAAAATGTATATAGCCGGAGTACATCATCTTAGTTAAATCGAGAAGCCGACCGTAACATGGCTTATGCTCGGGCTCCCGATAGAAGGAAGCTATATCCTTGAACAACGGTTCGATTCAAATGGAATCGATCCGTAAATTATACCTCAAAATGTCATTTTATTTCAGAAGCAACCCAGCACGATATTGATACCACTTGCGGTATAGCAAGTGATTTGTTTATGTAACATGTGTGGGAATTTAAATATCGTTGCCAAATGTATCAAAGTTTCGTACGTCGGATGGCGTAATAAACTGCTCTTTCTGGCAATTATTTCAAAGGAAACCATTCTCATAATCTTTTTATTGTAGTTAGATGATGCCCTTTTTAAAGTTAACAGTCACTTCCTAGTCCTATCATGGAGTCCTTAAATTCAAGTTTACAATCGAGCCTTCCCCAATTTTAATTTTAAATTGCTCCGTTCATTCCCGTGTTCATTTATGCCGCTATAGTTATATTTGATGACTTAAATAATGAACCGACACCCCTGAGATAAATGCTAGTCTGGGACTCGGGAGGTGGACGGGTGCAGTAGGTTCGTTGTCTTTCATTCAATGCAGAGCATGAAACCCGCAGAAAATAGTAACTTTTTCCGTCATTTGAAGAGTAAGCGGAATTATGGACATTATAAAAGTTGTTTAAAATTAACGGACGTTTCACATATAGTCTACGGATTTTATAGAAAATTAATAGTCTAGGAGAAAATTGAAAAAAAAAAACCTGTTCTGGTCTTCCAATAAACCCCCAATCTGTTCTGTTATCTTTAAATCATAAGCAATTATATACCAGCTCCTGGATGAGTATACTCTAAATATGAAGTTTGGTCGAAATCTATCCAGCCGTTTCGCCGTGATCGTAGAACAAACGGGCAGACCTTACAGACACGAATGCTAAAAACCACTGATACGGTCTTGAGTTGACCTAAAACGGATAAATATCTGAATAATTGGAAAATGGAAAAATAAACGAAATTACAGACAGCGGATCCCCTACAGCTGCATTTATTAAGATATAGAAACTAATTGCAACTGACAAAGCTATTTTAAATAACTGATCAACCCTTGAGGTACGGTAACACAGCAAAATAATTCTAATTTTTTGCTTTAGCTGTGGTGTACAGCTTTCTTGCCCTTCTGATTTTGCATTTTATTAATATACTAGCTGATGTACCCGTGCTTCGCTACGGGATTCTCAGAAAGACTGACTTGGTGGTTTTCCTAACTGAATTCAACATAGGTCATTACAAAAACATTAGTAGGAATGTAGCGATTGAAAGCAATGTTATCATATAAAATACTCGATCAAATGAAAAACCGCACACTTTCTCACTTTCAACGAACAGTACTACGGTGCCGATCTAACAGTCCAAAGTTCCAGCGCTGGAATAACCAGGTCGCAGATTGCCGTGAACACTCCTCTGTCATTATTCCATTAAATATGCACACTACTCATTCCAATCAGTGCCTCATAGTAGGGAATGAATAGCTCGAATGCTATGATGAACCAGTGTAATGTAATGTAATGTCGTAATGTCGTATGGCTTTTTGTGCCGGGATATCCCAGGACGGGTTCGGCTCGCCAGTTGCAGGTCTTTCTATTTGACTCCTGTAGGCGACCTACGCGTCGTGATGAGGATGAAATGATGATGAAGACAACACATACACCCAGCCCCCGAGCCGTAGGAATTAACCAATTAAGGTTAAAATCCCCGACCCGGCCGGGAATCGAACCCGGGGCCCTCTGAACCGAAGGCCAGTACGCTGACCGTTCAGCCAACGAGGATGAACCAGTGTGTTACTTACCAGTAATATCAGAAAATGTATGAACCGGAGGAATGGCATGCTAAAGAAGAAAGTTATCTAACTCCCCAACTACTTCCCGCCAATATACAGGCAGGCTGTTACACTCGGTACGACCAGGCGAGTTGGCCGTGTGGTAAGGGGCGCGCAGCTGTGAGCTTCCATCCGAGAGATAGGGATTCGAACCCCACTGCCGGCATCCCTGAAGATGGTATTCCGTGGTTTCCCATTTTCACACCAGTCACACCAGGCTGTACCTTAATTTTTCTTTTGCTATGGGCTTTACGTCGCACCGACACAGATAGGTCTTATGGCGACGATGGGATAGGAAAGGCCTAGGAGTTGGAAGGAAGCGGCCGTGGCCTTAATTAAGGTACAGCCCCAGAATTTGCCTGGTGTGAAAATGGGAAACCACGGAAAACCATATTCAGGGCGGCCGATAGTGGGATTCGAACCTACTATCTCCCGGATGCAAGCTCACAGCCGCGCGCCTCAACACGCACGGCCAACTCGCCCGGTGTGTACCTTAATTAAAGCCAAGGCCGCTTCCTTCACACTCCTCTTCCTTCCCTATCCCATCGTCGCCATAAAACCTACCTGTGTCGGTGCGACGTAAAGCAAATTTTAAAAAAAATCCTCGGTACGCTGTAGTAACCCTATCTGTCGGGGATGAGTGGAAACAGAAGACAAAAAGCACATCACAACAAACGATGGTCAATGTAATGTTATTGTTGATAAAGTTTATGAGCTTTCTGTATTGCAGGCCTTCACATTAGTTTTCTTTCGACTCTGTGATATTAGGGCGTCTTACAAAATTATTTATATCGTAGACTGTAGTTCCTTATTCTCACACTTTTCATACAGATTTTCACTAAATTCAGTTTACCCATTTTCTCGTGACTCGGCGCTTATATGGACTTAGTAACAAAAATCCAAATTCATGAATATCTCTGTGATTACATGCGATACGGTAACAATGTATAAGACATAAGTGATCGGAAATTTAATAACTTCTTACATAACTAATACTAACTTATGACATAACTAAAGTTATGCTAGTTATGTAGTATTTATCGATACAACCACTAATAACATAAATAATTTATTTGAGAATTACATTTCGGGCCTTCCCCTAAACTACCATTTCACTCAGCGTGAATAAAATAATTTGTAGCCTAGATTGTAGTGGTTCATCCCCCGACATTACATACCGATTTTCATTAAATTCTCTTCAGCCGTATTCACGTGATGCGTGTACAGACAGACAGACAGACAGACAGACAGACAGACAGACAGACAGACAGACAGACAGACAGACAGACAGACAGACAGACAGACAGACAGACATTACGGAAAAGTAAAAAATGCATTTCCTTGTTACTGTGGACATGACCGATACAGAAATACCATTCTTTTCAAATTCTGAGCAATGTATAGACAAAACTCTTATTTTTTATATATAGATACAGTGGTATATAGAGACATTTTAATACTTACGACTAATTTAATACAATTATTTTTCTGTTTTAATTGGTGAAAAGCCCTTCTAAGTAATCCATTACACGCTCGTTCATCTTTAATTTGCCTTTTAACGAGTGGGTCTGAAACGTATTTCTGTTACCACTGCAACCCTGACCTAAACACAATATCAGACGCAATGTTCTCGCCCAAAGGAATACTAGTGAGGAGACTTCGTTTCGCAAAAAGAGGGAATTAAGGAGTCTCAATTGAATAAAATCAAGAAAATACTGTGGCCTCAGAAACGCTTGACCGTATATACCACACGAGATGATACAACAGACATAACTGGTATAGCTACTCAAATATGTTTTACCAGAAGAGACTGATCTCCAGGAATTTTATGATATGCAAAACCACAGCAGGCAGACTTGAAGGAGGTATTTGTGTTTTTTAAGAGCCATGGCGGATAAACTCAAGAACACATCTAAAGAGGAAAACATGTTCATAATACGGATATCATTCGTGACACTAATCTCTCTGTACATGAAACCAAACACTCCGTTAGGTGATATGAGAGAAAAACTATTCAAGGCCATCAAGAAAGCCAACATTGGTGCAAATGTTATTATCGCCGGAGATATAAACTCTCGAATTGATCAACCGAGACAGAAGAGACAAGTATCAACAGCTCACTGCGGTCCTGTTGGACGGAGTGACTGTGAGTACAGTCAGTGGACAACGAATTAGGAATTTCCAGAAATTCTTATATTTTATAACTTTATTTCAATTTGCACAATATATTTACAATGCTTTTACCATGTTTCGTAAGTTTATAACTAATGAACTTATTTTCACATCATTTGAGACAGTCAGTACTTGGTAGTACCACCTTTAGCTTTAATAACAGCCGTAACACGTCGTGGCATGCTTTCAATACTCCGTGCCATCATTTCAGTAATAGCCGCATCATGTTGCCATACTCGTTGCAGACGCTGTTTTAATTCAGGAATATTAGTGCACCTGGGACTACTGACCTTACTTTTCATAATATTCCATATCCCTTCTATGGGGTTCAGGTCTGGGCTGTTCCCTGGCCAGTCCAACACTTTGATTCCTACCTGCTGCAGATGATTCATGACAAATTTTGAAGTATGGCAGGGTGCCCCATCCTGCATGAAAATTCCATCATTTTCTGGATACCACTCATTTATTTGAGGAACTAGGCAAGTGTCCAGGACATGTTTGTATTGTTCCTTCCTCATAGTACCCTCAACAAAATACAATGGCCCAGTGCCATGGACAGATATCACACTCCATACCATAATTTTACCGGGGTATTTAACAGTTTCCTTCATGCACTCGGACATCAACTGCTCTCCACGTCATCTCCACACATGCTGCTGACGATCTTGCATAATTTCTACTGTCGACTCATCCGAGAAGCAAACCTGCAACAAGGAAACGTATGGAGTAAAAAGTATAAAAAAATCAACGACTCAAATTATTTTTGAAATTTGATAAAATTTTGATAAAGCCGACAACAAAGTGCGGTCAAAGGGCTGAATTAATTCACAAAACAATAGAAAAAATGAACTTACCTTTGACCAATCACTTGCAGTCCAATCTTTATGCCTCAATGCCCAAGATAAGCGCTTTCTCATCATGGCTGGTGTTAACTTTGGCTTTTTTTGGACGGAGAGATCGTAAACCGGACTCGTGAAGTCGCCTACGAACTGTCTTTGTGCTTCAATTACAACCTGCATCACTCAAGGCATCTCTAATGTTCTTAACAGTAATCTTTCGGTTACACAAAGCAAGATTCCTGAGCATCCGTTCCTGTCTTGGCGTGGTCTTTCTCAGTCCCCTACAGTTTTGCCGCTTTGTTGGTGTAACTGGTTCACCTAAGTCCACCTTTCTTTTAATTCTTCCAACACTTTGTGGAGAAACATTACATTTTCTGGCAATTTCGTATGATTTTAGGTTTGAACATTTCAACAACCAAGGACCAAGGGGGATGTTTTCATTCCCCTCCCCGAAGGGGAGGGGCGGGCCACCTAGAAGGTAACGCCTTCTCTCTGGCCAGGAGATTCAGCGGGGTTTGGGGATTTAATTGGTTAAATGAGAGAGAGGGAGGGTGCTTTTATTTGGTGATGTGGGGGATTGGCCTCTTGGCTAAGGGTGTAGCATCTGCTCTTTTGCTTTTTATTGGTTCTTGTTACAATGGTTTACAATTTTGGAAGATTACAGTACAGATTTACAAATTTTGGATGATTACAGTATTGGTTTACAAGTTACACAGATTTTAATTAATAGTATTGTTGTTGGAAAGGAGAAGGTGAATGGTTTGTTGATAGAAGGAGGTGATGTTAACAAGGGAAGTGAGTAGTAGGACGAGAAGGTTAGAGTTAGTAGGTGGGCTGCGATGGTGGGGGAGGCGGGGTTGGTTCCGGGGTGGGTTGGTGTTAGGGCGGGTGGATGGTTGAGGGTTAGAGCGAGAGGGTTCCACCCGGTGCTGTTTTCCGAAGAGCTGAATCCCTTGCTGTATTAGTCTTTGAGCATCTTCGGGTTGGTGGAGAAGGAGCCGCACCATGTAGGTGGGCCCGGCCGTGTTGTGGATCCTGGCTGCTTTCTTCAGGTTGAGTCCCGATCGCTGAAGTTCCTGTGTGATGATTTCCTGTGGAATGGCTGGATTGATTCCTCTAATAACGCAACTGGCATTCCCTTTTCTTCCTTGGACTCAGGTCTCCTCTTTTACCCATTGTTATTTTGTCCTTATTAATCTCAGGAATAACAATAAATTAATATTATATTCACTTGGAAAACTTTGACAATTGCTAACCCACCAAATCAAGTTCAAAAAAACAACTTCCTTTATCAATATTCTGAAAAAAAAAAAAAACTAAGAGGCACAAAACTAGACACACTTTCACAATGGCACCACTTACACTATCTACCGGGAAAACTTAGAACTCTAAGACATCTAGCGGTGGAGAATTGAGTTATTACCACATTCAAGCCAAGAGAAGAGCCTCACATTCATTTCCACCAGAACAAATAACCTAAGTGAGTAAAAAGTTGATAAAAAGTCCTGAAACTGAATCAAAATTAAAAATTCCTAATTCGTTGTCCAGGCACTGTAGGTTGAGAATGCCTTTACGAAGACGAAGAGACAAGTATCAACAGCTCACTGCGGTCCTGTTGGACGGAGTGACTGTGAGTAGGTTGAGAATGCCTTTACGAAGACGAAGAGACCAGTATCAACAGCTCACTGCGGTCCTGTTGGACGGAGTGACTGTGAGTAGGTTGAGAATGCCTTTACGAAGACGAAGAGACAAGTATCAACAGCTCACTGCGGTCCTGTTGGACGGAGTGACTGTGAGTAGGTTGAGAATGCCTTTACGAAGACGAAGAGACAAGTATCAACAGCTCACTGCGGTCCTGTTGGACGGAGTGACTGTGAGTAGGTTGAGAATGCCTTTACGAAGACGAAGAGACAAGTAACAACAGCTCACTGCGGTCCTGTTGGACGGAGTGACTGTGAGTAGGTTGAGAATGCCTTTACGAAGACGAAGAGACAAGTATCAACAGCTCACTGCGGTCCTGTTGGACGGAGTGACTGTGAGTAGGTTGAGAATGCCTTTACGAAGACGAAGAGACAAGTATCAACAGCTCACTGCGGTCCTGTTGGACGGAGTGACTGTGAGTAGGTTGAGAATGCCTTTACGAAGACGAAGAGACCAGTATCAACAGCTCACTGCGGTCCTGTTGGACGGAGTGACTGTGAGTAGGTTGAGAATGCCTTTACGAAGACGAAGAGACAAGTATCAACAGCTCACTGCGGTCCTGTTGGACGGAGTGACTGTGAGTAGGTTGAGAATGCCTTTACGAAGACGAAGAGACAAGTATCAACAGCTCACTGCGGTCCTGTTGGACGGAGTGACTGTGAGTAGGTTGAGAATGCCTTTACGAAGACGAAGAGACAAGTATCAACAGCTCACTGCGGTCCTGTTGGACGGAGTGACTGTGAGTAGGTTGAGAATGCCTTTACGAAGACGAAGAGACCAGTATCAACAGCTCACTGCGGTCCTGTTGGACGGAGTGACTGTGAGTAGGTTGAGAATGCCTTTACGAAGACGAAGAGACAAGTATCAACAGCTCACTGCGGTCCTGTTGGACGGAGTGACTGTGAGTAGGTTGAGAATGCCTTTACGAAGACGAAGAGACAAGTATCAACAGCTCACTGCGGTCCTGTTGGACGGAGTGACTGTGAGTAGGTTGAGAATGCCTTTACGAAGACGAAGAGACAAGTATCAACAGCTCACTGCGGTCCTGTTGGACGGAGTGACTGTGAGTAGGTTGAGAATGCCTTTACGAAGACGAAGTGACCAGTATCAACAGCTCACTGCGGTCCTGTTGGACGGAGTGACTGTGAGTAGGTTGAGAATGCCTTTACGAAGACGAAGAGACAAGTATCAACAGCTCACTGCGGTCCTGTTGGACGGAGTGACTGTGAGTAGGTTGAGAATGCCTTTACGAAGACGAAGAGACAAGTAACAACAGCTCACTGCGGTCCTGTTGGACGGAGTGACTGTGAGTAGGTTGAGAATGCCTTTACGAAGACGAAGAGACCAGTATCAACAGCTCACTGCGGTCCTGTTGGACGGAGTGACTGTGAGTAGGTTGAGAATGCCTTTACGAAGACGAAGAGACCAGTATCAACAGCTCACTGCGGTCCTGTGGGACGGAGTGACTGTGAGTAGGTTGAGAATGCCTTTACGAAGACGAAGAGACAAGTATCAACAGCTCACTGCGGTCCTGTTGGACGGAGTGACTGTGAGTAGGTTGAGAATGCCTTTACGAAGACGAAGAGACAAGTATCAACAGCTCACTGCGGTCCTGTTGGACGGAGTGACTGTGAGTAGGTTGAGAATGCCTTTACGAAGACGAAGAGACCAGTATCAACAGCTCACTGCGGTCCTGTTGGACGGAGTGACTGTGAGTAGGTTGAGAATGCCTTTACGAAGACGAAGAGACAAGTGTCAACAGCTCACTGCGGTCCTGTTGGACGGAGTGACTGTGAGTAGGTTGAGAATGCCTTTACGAAGACGAAGAGACAAGTATCAACAGCTCACTGCGGTCCTGTTGGACGGAGTGACTGTGAGTAGGTTGAGAATGCCTTTACGAAGACGAAGAGACCAGTATCAACAGCTCACTGCGGTCCTGTTGGACGGAGTGACTGTGAGTAGGTTGAGAATGCCTTTACGAAGACGAAGAGACAAGTATCAACAGCTCACTGCGGTCCTGTTGGACGGAGTGACTGTGAGTAGGTTGAGAATGCCTTTACGAAGACGAAGAGACCAGTATCAACAGCTCACTGCGGTCCTGTTGGACGGAGTGACTGTGAGTAGGTTGAGAATGCCTTTACGAAGACGAAGAGACCAGTATCAACAGCTCACTGCGGTCCTGTTGGACGGAGTGACTGTGAGTAGGTTGAGAATGCCTTTACGAAGACGAAGAGACCAGTATCAACAGCTCACTGCGGTCCTGTTGGACGGAGTGACTGTGAGTAGGTTGAGAATGCCTTTACGAAGACGAAGAGACCAGTATCAACAGCTCACTGCGGTCCTGTTGGACGGAGTGACTGTGAGTAGGTTGAGAATGCCTTTACGAAGACGAAGAGACCAGTATCAACAGCTCACTGCGGTCCTGTTGGACGGAGTGACTGTGAGTAGGTTGAGAATGCCTTTACGAAGACGAAGAGACCAGTATCAACAGCTCACTGCGGTCCTGTTGGACGGAGTGACTGTGAGTAGGTTGAGAATGCCTTTACGAAGACGAAGAGACAAGTATCAACAGCTCACTGCGGTCCTGTTGGACGGAGTGACTGTGAGTAGGTTGAGAATGCCTTTACGAAGACGAAGAGACAAGTATCAACAGCTCACTGCGGTCCTGTTGGACGGAGTGACTGTGAGTAGGTTGAGAATGCCTTTACGAAGACGAAGAGACCAGTATCAACAGCTCACTGCGGTCCTGTTGGACGGAGTGACTGTGAGTAGGTTGAGAATGCCTTTACGAAGACGAAGAGACAAGTATCAACAGCTCACTGCGGTCCTGTTGGACGGAGTGACTGTGAGTAGGTTGAGAATGCCTTTACGAAGACGAAGAGACCAGTATCAACAGCTCACTGCGGTCCTGTTGGACGGAGTGACTGTGAGTAGGTTGAGAATGCCTTTACGAAGACGAAGAGACAAGTATCAACAGCTCACTGCGGTCCTGTTGGACGGAGTGACTGTGAGTAGGTTGAGAATGCCTTTACGAAGACGAAGAGACAAGTATCAACAGCTCACTGCGGTCCTGTTGGACGGAGTGACTGTGAGTAGGTTGAGAATGCCTTTACGAAGACGAAGAGACAAGTAACAACAGCTCACTGCGGTCCTGTTGGACGGAGTGACTGTGAGTAGGTTGAGAATGCCTTTACGAAGACGAAGAGACCAGTATCAACAGCTCACTGCGGTCCTGTTGGACGGAGTGACTGTGAGTAGGTTGAGAATGCCTTTACGAAGACGGAGAGACCAGTATCAACAGCTCACTGCGGTCCTGTTGGACGGAGTGACTGTGAGTAGGTTGAGAATGCCTTTACGAAGACGAAGAGACCAGTATCAACAGCTCACTGCGGTCCTGTTGGACGGAGTGACTGTGAGTAGGTTGAGAATGCCTTTAAGAAGACGAAGAGACCAGTATCAACAGCTCACTGCGGTCCTGTTGGACGGAGTGACTGTGAGTAGGTTGAGAATGCCTTTACGAAGACGAAGAGACCAGTATCAACAGCTCACTGCGGTCCTGTTGGACGGAGTGACTGTGAGTAGGTTGAGAATGCCTTTACGAAGACGAAGAGACAAGTATCAACAGCTCACTGCGGTCCTGTTGGACGGAGTGACTGTGAGTAGGTTGAGAATGCCTTTACGAAGACGAAGAGACAAGTATCAACAGCTCACTGCGGTCCTGTTGGACGGAGTGACTGTGAGTAGGTTGAGAATGCCTTTACGAAGACGAAGAGACAAGTATCAACAGCTCACTGCGGTCCTGTTGGACGGAGTGACTGTGAGTAGGTTGAGAATGCCTTTACGAAGACGAAGAGACAAGTAACAACAGCTCACTGCGGTCCTGTTGGACGGAGTGACTGTGAGTAGGTTGAGAATGCCTTTACGAAGACGAAGAGACCAGTATCAACAGCTCACTGCGGTCCTGTTGGACGGAGTGACTGTGAGTAGGTTGAGAATGCCTTTACGAAGACGAAGAGACCAGTATCAACAGCTCACTGCGGTCCTGTTGGACGGAGTGACTGTGAGTAGGTTGAGAATGCCTTTACGAAGACGAAGAGACCAGTATCAACAGCTCACTGCGGTTGAAGGAGGCCGTATAATAGGCCACCGTCTACGAGAGAACCACTGCAGCGTGCGGAACATGGTGAAATCTCAGCTGTTTGGCCACGGCCGACTTGATGCGTCGCTCTAGCTAGCTCCTTTCCGGCCTTGACAATCGGGTCCTCGCACTGTAATCGGAGTAGTTACACAGCTCGACACGGGGCGCTGGCGGCCGACCTATTTGCGATAGAACTGCATACTTCTTTATTGAAAATATATTGACTTTGATTGCCGATTTATCGTAATTTAGATTTGTGGAGAATGTTACATTGGTTAATACTCTTAAAATGATTAATCCTAAAGGTTACTTTCGTTGATATTTGCCAAAATGATGTCGTGAAATGAAACTGCGGGGAGATAGTCCAGCTGACGTTCGGATATTGACTCTGATTGCCGATGTATCTTAATTTAGGGAATAAAATAGTATGTTACATTGACTAATATTGTTAAAATGATTAATCCTTCAGGCTACATTCATTGATATGTGCAAAAATAACGTCGTGAAATGAAACTCCGGAGGATGGAGTAGTCCAACTGACGTTCCTTAACTGTGAGGAATAACAGTAATCGTTTTCATTATCATGGCATTTAGATACATAGCAGAACTTACCACAATACTTTTGTCTTCTGATGTTAATATTGAGATTAAGAGTCATTGTTCAGTTAGAGTTTTAAAATTTTTCAAGCGCTGCTCTCAGGAACGGGGCTGGACAAAACATAAAAGTCTTACTTTTTCCATATCCGTTGTAGGCCTATGCATAACATAAATATTTTGACTCAAACATGTTTAAATCTAAATTTCAATATATATAGTTTCAGATTACATTTCATTCATACCTTTCACTAGAATATTAAATACCGGGCAAGTTCGCCGTGCTAAATTCAGACAATAATTTTTACTTGAAATGCAGTAGGGTGGAACAAGTTGGCCGAGCGGCGTGCAGCTGTGAGTTGTGAGCTTGCATCCGGGAGATAGTGGGTTCTAACCCCACTGTCGGCAGCCCTGGAGATGGTTTTCCGTGGTTTCCCATTTTCACATCAGGTTGTACCTTAATTAAGACCACGGCCGGTTCCTTCCCACTGCTAGCCCTTTCCTATTCCACCGGCGTCATAAGACCTATCTGTGTCTGTGCGACGTAAAACAAATAGCGAAAAAAGAAGAAGAAGCAGAAAAATTTTAAATAAAAATTCAGTGAGAGAAAAGTATTTTGAGTAAATAAACTGTAAACTGTTCTCTGCTCGTTGATGATTATGCTTGTTGTCTAAAGGGGCCTATCATCTAGGTCATCGGCCCCATTGCTCAGGTAACAACACTTCATACGTTGGCCTTACCGTGATAGCAGTAGTGATTCTTACTTGCCAAGTTCAGATTATCTTGGATAAAAATGTGTTGTGTTGCAAATACGACACCGCCTAAAGTATTATTCTATTAAAGAAAATTCATGGGTAAAAATACCTGATTAGCGTGATTAGCTGCCACTCCCAGAGGCCCGGGTTCGATTCCTGGCCCTGTCACGAAATTTCAAAATTGGTACGAAGGCTGGAACGGGGTCCACTCAGCCTTGGGAGGTCAACTGTGTAGAGGGTGGTATCAATTCCCACCTCAGACATCCTCGAAGTGGTTTTCCATAGTTGCCCCATTTCTCTTCCAAGCAAATGCTGGGATTGTAACTAACTTAACTAACTTAAGGCCACGGCTGTTTCCTTCCCTCTTCCTTGTCTATGCCTTCCAATCTTCCCATCCCCAACACAAGGCCCCTGTTCACCATAGAAGCTGCGGCCGCTTGGGCGAGGTACTGGTCATCCTTCCCAGTTGTATACTCCAACCCGCAGTCTCACGCTCCAGAACACTACCCTTGAGGTGGTAGAGGTGGGATCCCTCACCGAGTCCGAGAGAAAAGCCAACCCTGGAGGGGTAAACAGAGTAAGAAAGAAAGAAAGAACGAAGGTAAATACCCGAAACAGCAACGGAAAACCAAGATGAGAGTGCTACCTGCTTTTAGCCACTCCGTAGTTTTGTCCTGGTCTACAGAGAATTCGTGAAATGATAGTGTCCCTTTGCTCTTTTTTTCCTGTTCGGAATACAAGAAAGGCACACAGCAATATATATTCGAATATTTCCTAACACAGTTAAAGAAAAGCAAATCACCACACCATTAAAAACGATTTAGCGTATAAATCCTTGTTTAGGACGAAGTTACAGCGAGAAATCACTTTGTTCTTGTTTCCATAAGATTTTTGCTCGAAGTACGAAAAGGTGCACAAGAATGTCACAAATTCCAAGATTTGTAAACACAATTTAAAAAATATAATCACCACACTAAACAATAAAAAATAAACTCACTAGCGCATAACTATCAGATCTCAATATCAAGATAACAAGCACCTCATTGCGAACACATTGCCAACATTTACGACAGCAAAACCAGATAAATAAAACTGGAAATGCGGCAATTTGTTGCGGTATATAGCTTTCTGTCAGTAGGTAGTAGACCAGCGCTCCAGCGGCATTACGGTGAAACTTTCCAATTACAGCTTTATTCTGGGCTTCACAAGCGATTGTCAAGGCCGGTATAAGGAGCGCAGCGAGGGATCCAGTCGGCCGTGGTTTGGCAAACAGATCGCTGCGCTATACTCATCAATGTGAATAGGAGACTTTTAAAACTGTGTGGATATTGATATGGTTTAAAATTCTTACATGTAAACATTCTCAGAGACTGCAATATACTTCCAACGTTTCTCTCCAGTAGAAAGAAAGCCCAAAAAGAAGAAATACAGGACAAATGCTTGATAAGAGAGGACGGTGCTCAGTTGCAGTTAAGTAAACAAAATAAAATTACTGTTCATATTAAGTCTTCGAACAACATATTTTTAGAATGGAGGTACGTATATTTCGCTGTCTGTTGTGTAAATGTAATAAATAGACAAGACGTCGGCATAATTCTGCCCAACGACTGAAAACATCCTCTCTCGTACGAACCGAATGAGCGAGATTTTAGTCCTAAAAGCGTTGGTGTGATTTTGGAGTAAAGCAGACAAAATATAGTCATCGACGGTTAAGGCGCTGGCTTTCTGAGCCCAAGTTGGCTGGTTCGATCCTAACTCAGCCGGTGATAATCTGGTGCTCAAATATGTTAACCTCGTGTCGGAAATACGCCGGCACGCAAAAGGACTCCCGTGGGACAAAATTTCGGCACCTCAGCGTGTACGAAAACCGTAAAATAATTAGTGGGACGTTATTATTATTATTATTATTATTATTATTATTATTGCTATTGGCTTTACGTCGCACTGACACAGATAGGTCTTACGGCGACGATGGAACAGGGAAGGGCTAGGAGCGGGAAGGAAGCGGCCGTGGCCTTAATTAAGGTACAGCCCCAGCATTTGCCTGGTGTGAAAAAGGGAAACGACAGAAAACCATCTTCAGGGCTGCCGACAGTGGGGTTCGAACCCACTATCTCCCGATTACTGGATACTGGCAGCACTTAAGCGACTGCAGCTATCGAGCTCGGTATTATTATTATTATTATTATTATTATTATTATTATTATTATTATTATTATTATTATCAACATCATCATTGTCATCGCTGTTTTCTAAGCGTGATTACAAGTGGAAATATGACACTCGGTTGTGGTTTCAGTCTATTTAGGAGTTTTTATTGTTTTCATTTACCTTTTCGTGAAATGTTTGATTTGCTCTAAGATTATAAGTTGTAAAATGACTTCCTTTAATGGAAAGTCAGAGTGGTAAATTATATGATTGAAGAGAACTTAAAAAATCTTTACAATAATATTTTGTTTGTTTACAATTTGGTTTACGTCGCACCGACATACATAGGTCTGATGGCGACGATGGGATAGGAAAGGGCTAGGAGTGGGAAGGAAAGGCCGCGGCCTTAATTAAGGTACAGCCCCAGCTTTTGCCTGGTGTAAAATGTTAAACCACGGAAAACCGTCTTCAGGGTTATCGACAGTAGAATTCGAACCCAGTATCTCCCGTATGCAAGCTCACAGCTACGCGGCCCAAATCCCGCAACCACTCGCTCGGTATCATGCACAGCAGTGGCATTACAAGACAGGGAAATAAATATATCAGATTAACCTCAAAACACTGAATAATCATGGCCATGAGGAGCCAATTTTACACCCGTCAATATAATCAGCGCTGTAAAAATTAAGTTGAGAAATCAACATTACTTTTTTTTTGCTAGTTGTTTTACGTTGCACCGACACAGATAGGTCTTATGGCGACAATGGGATAGGAAAGGCCTAGGAGTAGGAAGGAAGCAGCTGTGGCCTTAATTAAGGTACAGCCCCAGCATTGGCCTGGTGTGAAAATGGAAAACCACGCAAAACCATCTTCAAGGCTGCCGACAGTGCGATTCGAACCCACTATCTCCCGGATGCAAGCTCACAGCCGCCTGCCCTTGACCGCACGGGCAACTCGCCCGGTAAACATTACTTTGGGATTATAATGAAGAGTAACAGTGTATCAACCTATTGGTTACAAAAAAAAAAAGTCTTTGTTAACCTACTTACCTTTTTTAAAAATTTGCTTTACGTCTCACCGACACAGATAGGTCCTTTGGCGACTATGAGATAGAAGAGGCCGAGGAATGGGAAGGAAGCAGCCGTGGCCTTAACTAAGGTATAGCCCCAGCATTTGCCTGGTGTGAAAAATGGGAAACCACGGAAAACCATCTATCTATCGCAGCTGCGCGCCCCAAAACGCACGGTCAACTCGCCCGGTAAACCTATTTCTAACATTGGGATCATGCATGTATGATCTGCCAACATGATGTATACATAGGCCTATATTCGTATACTCTTAAACGGGATTTTCTGGATAATCGCTTTCAAAGACATTGCCATTCAGTGAAAGAAAA
Source organism: Anabrus simplex (assembly GCF_040414725.1). Classification (NCBI taxonomy): domain Eukaryota; kingdom Metazoa; phylum Arthropoda; class Insecta; order Orthoptera; family Tettigoniidae; genus Anabrus; species Anabrus simplex. The sequence goes on from NC_090265.1 coordinate 717,770,250, forward strand.
ATGTCTTTCCTTAAATTTCCTAAAACATTAGTTTCAGTCTTCATGGCAGTGGCGGCGCGTGACTTTCGTCACTGGGGGTTCAACGGAAAAAAAAATCCCCCCTCAGGATCTCCTCTCCCTCCTGACACCTGTGCCATGACTAAGTTCAAAGAATGGGCATAGGGGTAAACATAATGTGCATGCCTAAAATCTTCCCTGATGAGAACTTGCACCTTGAATGGTGACCACTCATAACATTTGCTCCATCGTAACCTTGTGAAATCAACTTACTTATTTGGATTATCCACAACTTCGCTCAAAGAGAATTTTAAACACTGCTATTTTCTTAGCATCATGACTAGAGGGTGAGAGGAAACCTCAGGATCTTTCAACTGGCTTACCGTTGTGAAGAACGATAACAAATTGTGCTGTAGTTGATATATCGGTGGTCCCATCTGCGATTACCGAAATGAAGTGCGCTGTGGTGATTTCTTTTTTTTTTCTTTTCTCACGACAGATTTCATACATGCACGAAAGCAAATCATTCTGAATGTCTTTCGAGGTGCCTTTGAAAGCACTAGCTTTGGACAGATGGTCTCTTAATGCAACGTCAATTTCAGAACTAAAATTAACGAGGCCTCGAAATATGCCAGGATTCGATGATGCACTTGTTTGGTCATGCCCGCGCAATGCCATCTCAAACACGCCACACAACTTTACACAGCACATAACGATTTTCCGTACTTGATCGTTGTCTCTTTTCACAGACTGCTTGTAAGCACAGTCATATTACTGACGTTTATCGTGTCTTCCCAGGAGATCGAATTGTAACTGGGCACGCATATGAGATTTAGAACTTTTGTGTTTCTTAATTTTTTTTGGACAAATGTCCTAAATCTACCACTCCGACTTTGGACCAATTCCCTTCGCTTTCATCACTCATGAATCATAAACAAGGAAAACAAATCAACATGTTAGTAATTTCGCACCCACAGATCCACTCGATTCTTTTATATATATATCCATTCTGAATTTACGGACGATTTCATTCCTTTTACTTTTAGGATGCCTCGTTATATCAAGATCAGGCATTGGGCGTCCGACATCCTTAATCTTAAGTTTATGTTCAAGAGAGAGAGAGAGAGAGAGAGAGAGAGAGAGAGAGAGAGAGAGAAGTAAAGTTTGTCTTCTTGAGTATCATATCACTGTTCAAACTCATTATGTAGCTCCTTACCTTTTCCGGGAGCAAAGATTATGGACGCAACTACAGTGCACAAAAATACACACACGGACAAAATATTGTAACATCTTTATGTCCTAAAAATTAAGTTTCTGAACGGCTCAATAGTGCAGAAAAACTCTCACACGCATGCACAGCGTACAATAATATTACGAATTATGATAACTATTGCACACTTTTGTAAACACTTGAAAAACACGAGTAAACTTTAGGGATGTATGTTCGCACTGTTCACAATGTTGGTAACTTAATTTTAAGAACTCCTATGGCTAGGCAATTAGCGTTTTCATTGGTATTACATTCCCGCTACCGGTACTCTTTGCCTCGGCGATTTTTAAGTTAATTTTCTCTCCAAAATGTAATTATTCCAAAGAAGGCAAATTAATAGATGTTTAGTAAGTATTGATGTATTTGGGAAAAGGCACCAATTGGAATTTGGCAGTTTAATGTGACTGCTGGTAGTAATGATGTTCTTCAACACTAGCGCTAATTATGTGCACTATTTTCTGCTACGTAGTTGAATTCCTGTAAGGGCAACAGACGGCAGGCACATACTTACCCCAACAGCCCCGACAACACGACTTGAGAGAGTGGCATATTGCGCATGCGTCAAGCTCGGATATCTGTTTCAGCGATATCCTGGTCTTGCCTACGTGCCGGCCGATGTCCCCCCGCACCTCGCCAGTCCCTTCGCCAAGGTACGGATGGAGAGATCGCCTTCCAAGGGGGTTCATTCCAGACAAGTATCCAGCCATGGAACGTGCTTAGTTCACATGAATTGAAAGCCAGTACGAGTATATTACGGATAGATGGGCTAAGCAAGAGCTTCGAGATTGACAAGGGAGTCATGAATATTAAGTAGTTGAGAACAATTTGATATAAACTGGAGGTTCATTGCTTCATTGCGCTATACCAGAAACCGCCACTGCTTCATGGTAAAGTCCAAAGAATTTCATTCACGCCAAAAGGAAAAGAAATCGCGAAGTCAGCGCAAGTAGGCCTATCCATACGATGAGAAGTGTCACACAATTTATTATTTTATTCGTACGAAAATTAATTTCAAATAAACATGGTGCCTGTGAAATGATAGGTACGCCATTGCCCTTGATGAACCTCCCTGCGCAGCCATAAGCTGGCCAAGAGTCTGGTATTTTCCTTAAGAGAAGTAAGTATAACAATTCAATTTATCGAGAAACTCCAGTAGTGACAGTGCCAAACAATCCAGCTTTTGCCAAACAGCGTGCTCATTCAACTTCGCACGTGACTGCAGCGCCAATGTTACCCCTAGTGTATTATTTACTGACTATATGGGGAAAACCATCCCAGAGGCTGACATTCGGCACCCGTACGACACCATGTATGCACGTTTGCATGCCTGCATCCAACAGTCAGGCGATTACACTGGTTAGGCGTATTCATGGACGAGCAATGCACATTTGCGATGGCTTTTCTCGCACGAATATTAACCTGTAGTCTTGTGTCTTTAATCAATTAAATATGTTACCTCGAAAAATATATTGCCAAAGTTTCCGTATTCTACATTCCTTATTTCATGGTGTTCGGATATTTTTTTCCGCCAGTGTATTTTTCTTCCTTGTTGAGGAAATTATGTAACTCGCAGGGAGTATGCATTGCCTTCATCTTACAACAGTGAAATCGGTGGTGGGTTTGTTCCTTCTTCACTGAAATGTCCCCGGTTGTTGCATCATGTAGTCCGCCTCTGTGGTGTAGTGGTTAGCGTGATTAGCTGCCACCCCCGGAGGCCCGGGTTCGATTCCCGGCTCTGCCACGAAATTTGAAAAGTGGTATGAGGGCTGGAACGGGGTCCACTCAGCCTCAGGAGGTCAACTGAGTAGAGGTGGGTTCGATTCCCACCTCAGCCATCCTCGAAGTGGTTTTCCGTGGTTTTCCACTTCTCCTCCAGGCGAATGCCGGGATGGTACCTAACATAAGGCCACGGCCGCTTCCTTCCCTCTTCCTTGCCTATCCCTTCCAATCTTCCCATCCCTCCACAAGGCCCCTGTTCAGCATAGCAGGTGAGGCCGCCTGGGCGAGGTACTGGTCATTCTCCCCAGTTGTATCCCCGACCAAGAGTCTGAAGCTCCAGGACACTGCCCTTGAGGCGGTAGAGGTGGGATCCCTCGCTGTGTCCGAGGGAAAAGCCGACCCTGGAGGGTAAACAGATGATGATGATGATGATGTTGCATCATGTAGCCAGTTAATTTTACATCTTTATTTTAACTGTGATTATCAAAATAATATTTAATATTATAAGTTGAAAAGAGCCGAAGTTAAATTCTCTGAAGTTGAATAAACTTGAATATATGCATATGAATATTCATTTCTTAATGCACATAGGCCTACGCCAATCCACTAATCATCTGTTCAAGTTCAACCACGGCCACCTTAATGCTTCGATCTAGCTAGTAGTGATGTACAATGCTCTCGCTCGAGACTCTCGGGACTGGCGTCACAGATCTCGCGACCGATTCTCCTGTGCTGCGATCTGTGCAGCGTCCCAGTAACTACGAGCGTAAGCTTGATAGTATATCATCAGCAGTTATTGCATGTTCGACTATGAGTCCTTTAATATCACTAATGAAAGTGAAAACAGAATGTCAGTATCTTAAACGATTCACGACTTATTTGAGGTGGACATCTTGGCTGAATAACCCTGTAGAATTTGTTAATAACTGTAGATAGGATATACACCTACCTGGACACCTCGCAATTGTTGTCGACAGGATAGCTTCTTGCGATGCAGACCGGCCTGGAAGTGTTCTCAGCGACGATTCTCCTTCAGTGATATTACGGTATGTGTTTTCAAGTGCCGGATCGTCCCAGTCCATTACTCTAATTTGTTTCAGGATGACCTAATAAATGCACAAACACACAATTCTAACCAGTTATGAATGGCCAGACTTAATAATTACAAGTCTATTCACAAGTCCCTCTTCCTTACGGTCCTCTTCTTTACATCCTTACTACAACCCCTAAACACCCTTATAACCATGTGACTGGGCGAGTTGGCCGTGCGGTGAGAGGCGCGCGGCTGTGAGCTTGCATCCGGGAGATAGTGGGTTCGAATCCCACTGTGGGCAGCCCTGAAGATGGTTTTCCGTTTCCCATTTTCACACAAGGCTGTACCTTAATTAAGGCCACAGCCGCTTCCTTCCAACTCCTAGGCCTTTCCTATCCCATCGTCGCCATCGTCGGTGCGACGTAAAGCCACTAGCAAAGAAAAGAAGCATAACCATATGCAGAGATCTGTACTATTTATTTACAATGCCGTTTATGTGATTACCCCATTGAGGATCTTTCTTTATATTAACACCTAGGTACTTACAATGATTCCAATGAGGAACGTTCACCCCATCAACCCAGTGATTAAAACTGAAAGGACTTTTCCTATTTGTGAAACTCACAACCTGACTTTTAACCCCGTTTATCATCACACCATTGCCTACTGTCCATCCCACAACGTTATCGAGGTCATTTTGCAGTTGCTCACAATCTTGAAACTTATTTAATACTCTGTACAGAATAACATCATCCGCAAAAAGCCTTATCTCTGATTCCACTTCTTTACTCGTATCACTTATAAGGTCCAATAATACCGCCTTGAGGAATTCCCCTCTTAATTATTACAGCTTCGTCTACTCTAACTCTCTGAGATCTATTTTCTAGAAATATAGCCACCCATTCAGTCACTCTTTTGTCTAGTCGAATTGCACTCATTTTTGCCAGTAGTCTCCCATGATCCACCCTATCAAATGCCTTAGACAGGTCAATCGTGATACAGTCCATTTGACCTCCTGAATCCAGGATATCTGCTATATCTTGCTGGAATCCTACAAGTTGAGCTTCAATGGAATAACCTTTCCTAAACACAAACTGCCTTCTATCAGTTATTAATTTCGAAAACATCAGAAAGAATGCTTTCTGTCCCCCCCCCCCTCTTTTAGGAGCAGGTAACATTAATTTAAAGCACATGCAATTGAAAGTAATAAACAAACAAGCAAACAAACAAACTAACAAATAAGGCAGGTTTAACATAGTTGAATAACAGCAATTTAAAATAAAGTAACATGATCAATAAAGATAAACAAAGGGGAAACGAATCACGAGGTTCGTATCTATGGTTCTTCAGAAAACCAAAATTGTATATTAAAAGTTAATCTCCACAAGAATCTGTCCAGCGACAAACAATAAAATATTAAGGTTACATTTAAGAAAATGAGAACAACTTCTGCAATTAAAATTTACAAGGAAAATTTAACAGGGAATATAAAATCAATTACAACGATTTGACAAGGAAAATAGAAAAGGAGATTTACAGACTATTACATTTAATTTACAAGGAAAATTGACGAAGGAATTAAAAATCTAATGCAGAGGCCTTTAGAGTTGCTGCCTTCCTAATACACATCAGCGAGAGAGGCATAGCTCCAAACAGCGTACATTAAATTGACGCAGAACTACGGGAGGCAACTCGGGATGGAAAATTAAATGTTTCATGACACAATTAAAAAAGGTTAATGAAAGGGAATTGCCTCCAGAAAGAAAAGGATATGCCTAGCTGACGAGCTAACGCATTACAAAACAAAACGGCGAAAACCAGGGTCTAAGGTAAACTCCGAAGCAAATAAATGTACATGTTAATTAAAATTCGAGAAAAGGAAACATACTTACCCTGAGGTGGCTGGAGCCGCTGACGGGACCACACCCGAAGTGCGTCCGACCGCGAAGACGTACGAAAACCAAAGACGCGGACAAGAGCCCTACTCCTACCGAGGAGCCAAAGGCCGGAAATTGAGAAAAACGCAAACAGCCAATCAGGGAAGCTTACTACGATTCGACCCAAAATTTTCGCCAATGAAGAAGGTCGTTATTACGACCAATTAAAACAAATAAATATAGACAACAAATTCTAGAGGTTTCGATTGCGAAACGCAGCGATTTTGTTATCGAAGCCTCCACGTGGCAAATACAGGGTGATACAAAAGGTTGTTTAACGGATTGCAAGTTACAACAAGGACAACTACAGGAGATCTCCAATACCAAAATAATAATTCTTTCTACCAAAAATCATAACTATTAAATAAATATAATTAAATGTTTTTCTTATGAGTCCTGAAAATCTTATTAATATTTTTTCATAAATTCACAAAACAAATGTTTCCTTGACTTCTTCGAAAATGTCTTTGAATGTTCCATTGTTTTTGCAATGGCGATTTTTATAAAATTTTAGCATAATGACAAGACAAGAATTAAATGATCACATCCACGTTATTAACGTCTCACCACCGGCGACACTTTCCCAAAACTTTCATGCCATGCATGTCAAACTGAATGGGAAAGCTTTTACTTTTCGCTTGTATATTCACTTAGATATTGTTTTGCCAACTACGACCCGGACCCCCAAGGGAGGCCCGGGCACCTGAAAAATGACCCGAGAAAACCGATCTCTCTATGGCCCTGATTATATTTCTTGTATAATTATTAGCTATTGCTCTGCCATACGATCAATTCATGCGAGTACATAAAATAAATGTTATCAGTAATAAAATACTGTTCGTTCTTTGCTGGAAGACGTATTTTGAAATCATTCTTGGTAATGTCTTGGAAAGCAGAACGTCCTCGTAGTGGATGTCGGCACGTGTGAGGCAACATGTAAACAGCTCGTCCTCGTGCGAAACTTCACTGATAAGCAGACACGAGTTGTTCGTCAGTGGACGGCCGTAAAACTTATTCTTCCGTGTGTTCTTTACATAGACGCCAACTTATTAGATTACGATTATCGCGGTGCTGATCATTGTTTGGGGAAGTACAGCTGGACATGGTTTGATTGAAGGCAGTTTGGATTTAGTAAGTTATTTCACTGAAGCTTAACCTGCAGGATTCCAGCAAAATATAGCAGATATTTTATATTCAGGAGGTCAAATGGACCTATCCAATGCCGTTGGCAAAATTTCGAACTATTAAACTACAAAAAAAAAAAAAAAAAGTGTCCGAATAGGTGGCTAAGTTTCTGGAAATTAAAACTCAGAGAATGGGCGAAGCATTATCTGACTTAGTTATGGCTTAAGATACAGTATTTTGTTTTAATTTTACAATATTGGCTTTACGCCGCAGCGACACAGCTAGGTTTTATGGTGACGATGAGTCAGGAAAGGGCTAGGAGTGGAAAGGAAGCAGCCGTGGCTTTAATTAAGATATAGCCTCTGCGTTTTCCTGGTATGAAAACAGGAAACCACGGAAAACTATTTTCAAGGCTGTTGACAGTGTGATTCGAACCCACTATCTCCCGAATACTGATACTGGCCGCACTTAAGCGACTGCAGCTATCGAGCTGTATTACTGGACCACAGCGTTCTCTTATATTTACAAGTGATATGAGTAAAGAAGTCCGCCTCTGTAGTGTAGTGCTTAGTGTGATTAGCTGCCACTCACGGACACCACTCGAACTTATTCGTCTACTAATGTCATGCCACGCCATCTCTCCACTGACTGCTCAGAACATACCACTTAGTCGAACAGCTCGTCTTCTATCTCCCAGGTCTTCCCAGCCCAAACTTTGCAACATTTCTGTAACGCTACTCTTTTGATGAAAATCACCCAGAACAAATCGAGCTGCTTTTCTTTGTTTTTTTCCAGTTCTTGAATCAAGTAATCCTGGTGAGGGTCCCATAAACTGAAACCATACTCTGGTTGGGATCTTGCCAGATATTTATATGCCCTCTCCTTTACATACTTACTACAACCCCTAAATACCCTCATAATAATGTGCAAAGATCTGTACCCTTTATTTACAATCCCATGTGGTAAAATCTGACCAAACTCAATGAAGCACTAGCAAATAATATACGGCACTAATAGCCTCTAGTTACTAAAACTAAATACCTACATCACTAACACACTTCTTTAAAGATATCCTGTAAAGATGTCAAAAATACTGTTAAAATTAGAGTGGAAGGATTAGTAATCTTGCATAAATCGAAATAGGTGTTAGATTTATTATAACAGAATATTATTTGAATACCGAATATGTGGCAGAGATGTTTTTTTTTTTCAATTCTCTACAATGTGATACTTGTAAGGAAGTAGTTGTACAAAAAGAACAATCTTATCCATTCATTTCTTTTAAGAATAGGGGTAATCTGTAGGCCTATGATCCTACGAAAAATGTTGTTCACGTATGCAAACTTCCTGAGATGTATTTCAGACCGGATACATGTAATGGTTTAAGCTCAGTCTTGAAACGGAACATACCTAATGAAGTCACAGCTCAGTTGTATGAATTGAGACTTTCCTAAATCGCTTACTAATTTTACAAACATATATAAAACTGCATTTAACTTGAAAAATCTGAATATCTGCATTTAAAATGGAAATTATGAAAATTAACATTCGTTAAATAAAATACACACTCGTTGGACCTTGTACTCACACTTACTTGTTACCTGCTTACTTACACATACGTTATTTGAAGGGCGCCAGCTGCCACTCAGTGCAGCAATAATAGAATGAGACTCTTGACTATCTTTAGGGTGTGGGGTAATAACCTTACTTTTGACAACATACTATATAAGTTATGGGAAAAGGAGATTGGCGTTCGGTTTCCCCATTAATTTTGAGGTTAAGATATTTTACTGTCAATGAAATAAAACTATGAATTCGTTTGATAGAACAATATATATTCTTTAAATAATATATCAAAAAATAGTGAGTCTTGTTGCGATAAAACAGATGAGAATATGAAATTATGACATTGCAACTGAAAGAAACTAGGCATGAATTTGAATTCTTCTTGACCGGACATTTAACAATTTATACGAAATATTTCCCTCACTGATTCACTTGACTGTACCTTCAACACTTTGAATGTAATTACGACGTAATCCTTTGATCTGGTGTTTACTGTAGATGTGTCACGCCTAGCTTGGTGATACATCCTTGTGACTGCTTCTTCTCCATATCATCTGACTTCTTTGTAAGTCAATATGGTATTACCTCATAGTAGGTAGTATCCCTCTCTGACTCCATGGTAAGCCCTTGCGCCCGTGTCTTCAACTAAGTGACCGACCAACCTTTGGCCTCACTCTCTCAATGACCAATGATTAATGGCTCACTGAGTCTTCTCCATCTCTCGTTCACACTCGTTGACTGACCGACTGAGGCCTCTTCATCTAGTAGACTTCTTCACTGTACTGCTTCCGTTTAAGTAATGACTGACGCTACAATATGCACCCACCTTTTATAGACGTTGGTTGACACAGCTGCGTAATCTCCAGAAATAACAATGACATACTCCCACAACGCGGCAAATATTACATATAGTTGTGAAACCGCCGCCGGCTCGCTGGGTTTCTCAAAGAAAGTGAGCTCAGTGCTAACTAAATACGATGACGTAGCCATGACGTGGCGATGACTTGGCAGGATCGCCAGTAGTGCAAAATATAACAACGTCATATCCAACATCTGATACATCGAAACTCTCACTGTACAGGTATTTAATGTTAATCTACATATACGTATATATGCATACACTCAATTATAAATAATAATTATAACAAAATAATAGTAATCTCATAGATAAAATAATAATAATACGGACATAATAATAATAATAATAATAATAATAATAATAATAATAATAATAATAATAATAATAATAATACAGATAAAATAATAAAAATGCAGATATCATCTTGTAACGGGATTTGAACCGTTACAAATCCCATGTAGTAAAATCTGACCAAACTCAATGAAGCACTTGCAAATAATATACGGCACTAATAGCTTCTAGTTACTAAAACTAAATACCTACATCACTAACACACTTCTTTAAAGATATGCTGTAAAGATGTCAAAAATACTGTTAAAATTAGAGAGGAAGGATTAGTAATCTTGCATAAATCGAAATAGGTGTTGGATTTATTATAACAATATTTTTTGAATACCGAATATGTGGCAGAGATGTTTTTTTTCAGTTCTCTACAATGTGATACTTGTAAGGAAGTAGTTGTACAAAAAGAACAATCTTATCCATTCATTTCTTTTAAGAATAGGGGTAATCTGTAGGCCTATGATCCTACGAAAGATGTTGTTCACGTATGCAAACTTCCTGAGATGTATTTCAGACCGGATACATGTAATGGTTTAAGCTCAGTCTTGAAACGGAACATACCTAATGAAGTCACAGCTCAGTTGTATGAAACAAATTTGTTTTGAAGGCTAAGCTCACATGTTTTTGATCTGAACCCAATGGATACGTATGTTTATCGCCTTATTAGTACCTACTTATAATAACAGTCTTCTTTTTCTACCGCTTTTCCCACACCTGTGTCGCACAAGTGGATTTGGCCCTGTTTTACGACCGGATGCCCTTCCTGACGCCAACCTTATATGGAGGGATGTAATCACTATTGCATGTTTCTGTGGTGGTTGGTAGTGTGTTAATATGAAGAGAAAAGTGTTGGGATAAAACAAATACTCAGTCCCCGAGCCAAATAATTAATTAGAGGCGATTAAGATCCCTCACCCGGCCGGGATCGAACCCGGGACCCTCTGAACCGAAGGCCTCAACGCTGACCATTCAGCCAACGAGTCGGAAAATAATAATAATAATAATAATAATAATAATAATAATAATAATAATAATAATAATAATAATAATAATAGGCACTAATAATAATGATGTTATTGGCGTTACGTTCCACTAACTACTTTTACCGTTTTTGGAGACGCTGAGGTGCCGGAATTTAGTCTTGCAGAAGATCTTTTACGTGCCAGCAAATCTACCGACACGAGGCTGACGTATCTGAGCATCCCTCAAATACCACCAGAATGAGCCAGGATCGAACCTGCCAAGTTGGAATCAGAAGGACAACCGTCTGAACCACTCAGCCCGGCATGCATTGTTAGTGTAATTGCATCACTGTACTTGAAGATATATGCGAATCATGCTGTAAGAGAATGAATGGAAACAGATTTGACCATTGATCGGTCTATAACAGGCTGACTATTTTAAAGCATTTGTAAATTGATATACCAGTCCTTTCTTTAAAATAGTAAAATAAAGGACCTAATCGGTCTAATTCATCAGTAGTATTGTTCTTATTTCTATGCGTTTTTAATTGTTTTTAATTATTTTAATTATCTCCTGTCCAGTATTCCCGTTTCGGGCACTCTTTTACATTAATGTATTGGGATAGTGTAGTGACGTAAGATGGCGGCGGCTGCACACTTTCGGCTTCAGAATCGTGCTGCCCATTGCCAGTCTAGATTTATATGTCTATGGATCATACAAAACCTTAAGGGTGACTGTTAGCCACCTATCGGAGAAAGCTGTTGTTAGGTGCGCTCTCTCCACCACCGTCTCGATCCTCTTATACTGCCTGCTCTATGCCACTATTTTAACACAGGAAGGCCCGAATACCAATATTTCTTCAAGTCGCCGTAAGAGTGCAGTAGTAGACGCACAATGTTTGCTGTCTGCTTGGCCATCAGATGATATAGCGAGACAAAGTCTCTCATAGGGTATTGGCACTGCCGGTGGCTTCAAGTAGCCTATGCAGTGGCCTCCACTGTATGCACTAGCCATGCGTCTTGGTAAGTGTGCTAGGTACTAACTGATGAGCCCAACCTAGCACATGGGGGTGAAACGCTGTCAACCAGGAATGAATTAGCTGGAAAATTTACAATGTCCAATAACGGACCATTGATATTGGTATTACACTCTTGAATATAATTTCATTTCACCTGTCAGTCATTAATCATTCCCCAGAGGAGTGCGACAGGCTTCGGCAGCCGGAACAATTCCTATCCTCGCCGCTAGATGGGGGCTTCATTCATTCCATTCCTAACCCGGTCGAATGATTGGAAACAGGCTGCAAATTTGGTTTTCAGAAGGTGATTAAAGCCGTGGAGGATAGTGGATTCCTTGTGATAAGAACTGTGACGGACAATTACAAAACAAACGTCTTCATGTTTGTACATTTTGAACAACCTCAAATATCCAGACGATAATATCCCAGTCAAACTAGACACAGGAAATCAAATCCTAATTTGCGGGTACTTGGTTCGTGTTGTTGAAGAGAGGATGGAGTGTGACATTTGCGTCAGCAATATCTCACTGCCTAGAGCTTCGACACTGCTAAATGGAACTCATTATGCATCAGGACAGAGGAGGAGTTCGGTACCCAAAACCTTGTTTTGTTGCTCTGGTGAAGTACGGTATCTGCAGGAGTTTGTTTAAGCTGCTGTGTCCTATTGTCGAACTCCTTCAAACGTACGAGCGTAATACGAGGACTTGCGACGTCTTCCCTTTCAGAATGTGTTTTGTTACAGTGTGAGGTCAAAGAACATCAGCAAACTGTTACCGGTAGTGATATTATCCTAACAAAGTTCGTAAGATCTCTATTAACTGATATTGCGTTGGCAAGAACAAAAAAAGTACTGTACCACTCCAAGTCTTCGTCCAGGAAAATCTTTAAATTGTGCATGAAGAGGCCAACTGCGACTTCATACAGGTAATATGGCCGATATTTAATATTACTGATGTAATTTACAAGCTTCAGTGAACATATGACCACACTGCATAGTGTTTTGTTGGCTGTCGTCATTAGAATAAGATTGGAACATTGTGCGTTTATGCCTGCCATCTAGCGGATAATTTTTGTCGCAGCCTAGTCGCAAAAAGCCTCGCATAGAGCAGGCAGTATAGGAGGATCGAGACGGCGGTGGCTCTCTCATGCTTTCAACCTGATGTTCTGCCGTTCACAGATCCTAACAACTTTGAGAGATCATCAGTATCTGAATGGGTATCGATCTTTCACTCGATATCAACACTCAGTATGAAGGTTGGGATCGCTAATCGCTGTATATTATATCTTTCATTCTGGTGGTTCTGCAGGTCTGCAGATCGTATTATGAGGCCGCGCCTGGTAGTCATTTATTTTTCATTATATTTTGAATACAAAATCATATTACTGATTTTTAAGGTTGAATTATGGTGCAGAACAGCGAGACGATTCCAACGATAACAAAACTCCATATTTTTATATCTGATTTACTGTTTCCTCAGCACGGTATTATTATTATTATTATTATTATTATTATTATTATTATTATTATTATTATTATTATTCGCCTCTGTAGTGTAGTTCTTAGCGTGATTAGCTGCTACCCCCCCGGAGGCCCGGGTTCGATTCCCGGCTCTGCCACGAAATTTGAAAAGTGGTACGAGGACTAGAACGGGATCCACTCAGCCTCGGGAAGTCAACTAAGTAGAAGAGGGTTCGATTCCCATCTCAGCCATCCTCGAAGTGGTTTTCCGTGGTTTCTTATCCTCCAGGCAAACGCCAGGATGGTACCTAAGTTAAGGCCACAGCCGCTTCCTTTCCTCTTCCTTGCCTGTCCCTTCCAAATTTCCCATCCCTCCACAAGAACCCTGTTCAGCATAGCGGGTGAGGCAGGCTGGGCGAGGTACTGGTCTTCCTCTCCTGTTGTATCCCCCGACCCAAAGTCTCACGCTCTAGGACACTGGCCTTGAGGCGGTAGAGTTGGGATCCCTCGCAGAGTCCGAGGAAAAAACCGACCTTGGAGGGTAAACAAATTAAGAAAGAAAGATTATTATTATTCAGGCAGTTCGTTCTAGGTAGTTCGTTCAGTGCAGCTCGGAGGGTGATTGGATCCTCAAATAGCACCACGAAGTTTATGTGGTTATAGGGAAAGAGCAAACACCAATGGTGGTACAAGGATGACGACTGAGATATTTTGCCATTGCTTTCCCCATTGAACCAGAAAGTGCTATAGCACCACGAACAGTCCTATGAGCATCGCGTGGTCGTGCTCCGAATGTCAATACTCAGCACTGCCCATAACCCAGCGGCTACCATGTTGTCATAGCCATAGATGAGACTGGGATTTCAGTGGAAGCTACGTTTGGTTTCGGCCTCTGTCAAGAGACAGATGAAGAAAAAAGAAAACTTCATCCATGAGAAATAGCAACAGGCTATTTGACAGAGGTACCACGGCTTAAATTTCTAGCGATGTGCGGTAAATAGCAATTGGTCCTCCAGCCCCGTTCCCTCTACTTATATGTGTCCCCCAAGCACTAATGATTAATGGGTTGCCTATTCGCTGGTTTACAAAGGAGCGCTACAACGTGTTATATTTCGGATGCACCAGGAGATAGTGGGTTCGAATCCCACTGTCGGCAGCCCTGAAGATGGTTCTCCGTGGTTTCCCATTTTCACACCAGGCAAATGCTAGGGCTGTACCTTAATTAAGGCCACGGCCGGTCCTTCCAACTCCTAGCCTTTCCATCCCATCGACGCCATAAGACCTATCTGTGTCGGTGCGACGTAAAACAAATTGTAAAAAAAAAAAAAAAAAAAGTAAGAAAGGAATTCCGTTACAAGATCCCGGGAGTCTTCATGCCCGTATCATTACTAACCGAGGTCATTTTGAACATTTCATGTGGTACGCTGGTACGTTCTGTTCCTGTGTATTTCCAGTGATTTATTTATTATGTAATATATTATGTAGATTTGTAGAAAATGAGTTCTAACGTGGAAATAAAGCGTTTCCAGATCCATTTCCATAAAACATATTTTCTTCTTCTACATTTGAGGGATGTGTTCTGAAAGTTTAGCCGTACATCCTGTTTATGTCTTTTCTCTTTTTTTCTTTCTTTACTAGTTGCTTTACGTCGCACCGACACAGATAGGTCTTATGGCGACAATGGGATAGGAAAGGGCTAGGAGTGGGAAGGAAGCGGCCGTGGCCTTAATTAAGGTACAGTCTGATGTGAAAATGGGAAACCACGGAGAACCATCTCCAGGGATGCTGGAAGTGGGGTTCGAACCCACTACCTCCCGAATAATGGATACTGGACGCACTTAAGCGACTGCAGCTATCGAGCTCAGTATCCTATTTATTTGAAATTGTACCTTGCTAAATGGTCAAACATTAGCCAAATAAATAAACAAACAAACATATAAATAAATAAATAAATAAATAAATAAATAAATAAATAAATAAATAAATAAATAAGCGATTTTCGACGATATCCGATCAACTCCTTTCCTTATTCAGCGCATCAGCTAAGAAATATTTTCAACATTAGAAACTTTCCCTGAAAAAATTCGACTAAAGTACCACAAGGAACACGAAGTTATTCTCTCGTTAGTCACCTGCAAACCGTATCAGCTGATAATATTCGAGATGTGCGTTATGATATACAGTATAAGGTAACAGAGTGTATGAGTGCACTGAAGAAACACCTTCAGAGTGGAGCCGCGTGATTTCTTCCATGATAGGTCATGAGTGGGCAACTTTCAGTTACTGTTCCGAAAATGTGGAGCTCTGGAGTACATCCATTGCAATCAATCAATCAATCAATCAATCAATCAATCAATCAATCAATCAATCAATCAATCAATCAATCAATCAATCAATCAATCAATCAATCAATCAATCAATCAATCAATCAATCAATCAATCAATCAATCAATCAATCAATCAATCAATCAATCAATCAATCAATCAATCAATCAATCAATCAATCAATCAAAAGGTCCCTGAGTTATTTCAAACTGAGACAAGTTAGTGACAACGGTTCTCCTAGCTGAGTCTAGCAGTGCTTCAGGCTTCTCACTTTCCTGTCCAACTTCCTTTGGTCAACTGTTAGGGCCGGTTTATTCAACCTCAGTTAACTTTTAACTGCATGTTAAAATAATTTAACGGTGAACTTCACCAAATTAGCATTATTTAATCAACATTGGTTAAGACTAACAATCTGTTAAACTCTCAGTTAACTTAACTGCCCAGGTTCAAGCAGTTAAATTCTCTGTTAGCTCAAAATATGGCAGGTGCATTAGATGCAGAACTTCTGTAATTGGAATATGATAGGCCTTTCCCAGAAAGAGAAACAGAAGATATTATTTTCATACAGTTCTTCTTCGAAGTTTTTTTTTTTAAATTTTGCTTGCGCACTACGTCCAGTCACTGGTTTGATTTAAGTGTTACTAACCAAATACTAATAAAAGGAAGTACGAACTATTTAGTGGGACAAGTTTTTTATTATATAATTAGGAATATTATATCCTTATACGGTTAGTAACAGGTGTACACTTCTCAGTTACATCTGTTTATCACAGGGACACAGGGTTCTACATCTTACTACAGCACGCAAACATGACCAGATCACAAGTAAGGGACTCAGTATCTTTCATATTATATCGTGATATTACAGTCTTGTTTGAGTACGTTGGCTAACGTCAGTATGCACATTGAATTCACTACAAATTTTCTGCCAAGCATCACTTTTAGCTTTGAGCACAGATCCGTTAGTTTGCTTACTTTCTATATACTTGGAAATAATTTCCAAAAGAAGATAAATTTCAACCACGCATTCTCTTCTCGATTATTTTCATATTTGTCTATAGAGCAACAGGAAATTCACGGTCAAGACGAAAAATTCTAATAAATGTTGATTTCGCGTGCCTTGGTTTACAGCTGTTTTCAAACAAAAGCGCACCGGAGCGCGGTCAAAAACTGCGGGTTCTGCCACTGCCTTCTAGATTCTCACTGATCGTGACTCTTGTGAGAGTTAACACCGTGTTAGCTAGCAGTTCCCAGGAAATGTCTGGATAAACGCCAGAATCTTAACATGCTGCTAACTTTTAACGCTATGTTAACAAACAGTGCGTTAGTGTTATTTTAACTGAGAGTGAATACACCGGGCCTTATTCTTTAACGACACCCGACATCCAGCCCCCGAGCCAGAAGAATGAACCAATTAAAGTTCAAATCCCTGAGCCAGCCGGGAATCGAACCCGGGACCCTCTGGACTTAATGCTAGAAGACTCACCATTTAGTCATAGAGTCGGACCTTCCGATTAATCATAATAGAGGACGGTTGCCCAGTGTACTTAGGGTTTCCAGGTGTCCCGTATTATACGAGATTTCCTGTATTTGAAGTCCTGAAGTACTGTCCCGTTCTAACAGTACACGAGACGCCTTTATTTTTCCCATATTTAAACAACTCACTTCTCCCATGGTTAAAGTTATCTATTCACAGTAGCTTTTAATGAAGCAATACTTGAGTTTGAAGGAAATAAACTTACTGTTGAAACTTACGATACAATGTCAAAATTGACATCCAAGTTATTTTGTAGGAAAGATTATATATATATATATTTCGGTGGGGAAGTTAAGTCATTAATAGATCAACTCCTTCCAAACCTTCGGAATGAATGAAGTTAAATCTCACCTAATGCAATGAATTATCTGGAAAACGTTTATGACTTCAGTGATGTTAATGTTTGTAAGAAACTAGAGGCTTTTCTGATTTGGAAGAAATAATTAATTCTTTGAAATTTACTGTAATTTGCCTAGCTTTTTATTTGGATAGCTTTTATGAAGAATTTTCTTCTCATAACATTTATTTAATTGATGCTGGAGATATACCTGTCAAATTCATCTTCGTACAGGCCATGAAGGCCATTGAAGGTGTGGAAGGTAAAGGCTTCCACTATCCGTAACCTCGGAACTTGTTGGGGTAGAGTGGTTAGCTCTACGCCCGGCCGCCTTTGTCCCCAGGAATTAACCTGGTACTCATTTTTCGTGTAGGCTGAGTGAACCTCAGGGCCATGTGCACCTTCGGAAGTGCAAGATATACCTGTACTAATACTGATAGTGATCAGAGTTGTAATATGAACTCAAAATTTTCAATTTTTTCTTTAAAGTTAATTTAGATGCCGTTTCAAATATACTAATGATTGTATCTTATGTTCTAAGAACAGGGGCGTACCTGGTTTGAAAGCATATGCTGAAATATGTTTTTCAATTCTTAAAAAAACAAAAAAAAAAATGGGTCCGCCTCTGTGGTGCAGTGGTTAGTGTGATTAGCTTCCAGCCAGCCCCCTCCCCCCTCCCTCCCGGAGGCCTGGGTCGACTAAGTAGAGGGGTTTCTATCCTTCCCTCTTCCTTGTCTATCCCTTCCAATCTTCCCATACCCCACAAGGCTCCTGTTCAACATAGCAGGTGAGGCCACCTGGGCGAGGTACTAGTCCTCCTCGCAAGTTGTATCCCCGACCAAATGTCTCACGCTCCAAGACACCGCCCTTGAGGTGGTAGAGGTGGGTTCCCTCGCTGAGTCCGAGAAAAAAGCAACCCTGGACGGTAAACTGATTAAATAATAATAATAATAATAATAATAATAATAATAATAATAATAATAATAATAATAAAATGAAATGGCGTATAGTTTTTAGTGCCGGGAGTGTCGGAGGTCATGTTCGGCTCGCCAGGTGCAGGTCTTTCGATTTGACTCCCGTAGGCGACCTGCGCGTCGTGATGAGGAAGAAATGATGATGACGACACACATTCACCAAGTAACCGTGCCAAGGAAATTAACTAATGATGGTTAAAATTCCCGACCTTGCCGGGAATCGAACCCAGGACCCCTGTGACCAAAGGCCAGCACGCTAACCATTTGGCGGACGATAATAATAATAAACAAATGGAATGAAGTAACAGACGTTCAGCAACCCCGATAAAGTCAGAAATTGAAGTCTCACATAATTTGGTCACAGTTGTCAGAAATTTCATGACTTGTTTAAGGGAGATTCAGCATTATTGAAGAAAGGCTGAAAGTGAAGAAAATGCGGGTTTTAAACTTTTAATCTCGAAAATGAAACAGCAAAATACTGTGATAAAGCTTGCGCCTACAATATAATCATAGTACAGTAGATTATATCTCAGTGTTTTCTAGAACAATTGTCGGTATGTCGCGTCGACATGATCTGTCCTTCCAAAAACCTGGCAATCCTCGTTGTACCTCTTAAAACAAGCACTGAGCCTATGGATTGCAAGGTACATACGTGTGGGGTCATTTCTGTTCCCTCTATTGCCTTTTAAAACAATCAAGACGTAAGGGAGTTCCTGTCATTGGAAGGAGGGAAGAAGCTGACGTAGATGAAAGAGAGCCACGTGGAGGAGAATGGATGTTCTACCTGGATCACGTTAGCCGCTGCGCAGTTACCATGACATCACCACTGGCCGCGCCTTCGCATTCATATTCAGCGGCGTGGCGCAGCATAGCCTGCCTTATGTAATGGGAGTACTCCAGCGTCGGTTCCTTTCGAGGTGCCTGCCCATTGACTTCCCCAAGTGAATGCAGTTGTTTCGGAAGGTCGCCCGTGGCGCCGACTCTCGGCTGGTTCACTAATTACGTGAGAGAATTGAATCCTTGAAGGTCATATTATGCTGACACTCCTTGGCGAGGGATGGTCGCGTAGTGCACGCAACTCGCTGCTATTTGCATAAACACTCAATTGGCGCAGCGCACCGCTAACTGGTCGTGTCACAAGGCGAGACCGGCTTCCTTTACCATGACGAGGCGCGTATAATGGCTTTATTTGTTGTATTTCAGAGCTTGAATACCATACCATCTTCTCTACCAGGTTTCACAGGCGCATTTAGACCTAGGGTGGAGGATATTAAGGGGCGGTTTTTACAGGTATATGTTTTTGGGTTGGGGGTCTATCTATCACGGTAACCATCGCAACCAGTCTGTGTATGCCATCTCAGCACGTAAAGCTATACACTAAAAAGCAAATACCGCCGTCCAATTTTCTCTGTCTTTTTTTTTTTTAAATGACTCATCATTGCTGCTAACTTGACTAGTTACATATTGAAATCACGAGACATAACCATCAACAAACTATCCCCCATGTAAGTATCAATAATGGAGCTTCCCTTACCCAAATAAATGATCAGTCAGGATATTCATTATTAAGTCGGTTTACAAGATCAATGAGGAATTACGGACATACACACCCTCACTGAATTTAATGTTATATATTTCTGCTTTGAGTTTGATATACGCGTTACTATAACCATATTATTCGGTGTTTGCCTTGTGTAAATAATTCGGCTTCCTTCTCGAAATTTGTTATTACTTGTTGGACTGAAGTGAAACCACGCTGTAATACTAAACACAAGCATATATACTACATGTCCCTATGCCGTAAGTCAATAAGAATACACAAAGGCTAAGTCTGCAAACCGTACCAAAGTCGTGACAACACAAGGCTAGTTTAGGTTAGCTTGATAGCAAAATTTTCTTCCATTTCAGTTGAGTTGATCTTTATAGAGGAGGAGGAGTTCTTGCTTCTTATACATCCTAATTGAATTCTATACATATGAATTGGACGAAATAAGACCGTATTAATAAAGGTGCTGTGTTTGTCATTAAACTAACTGCGTTATTAAATGCATTATTCGAACATGCCACAATTCTATTTACCTGGTATTTCCCGGACAGATGTACAATCCGACACAAAAAGAAAATATGCTTCAATCAATCAATCAATCAATCAATCAATCAATCAATCAATCAATCAATCAATCAATCAATCAATCAATCAATCAATCAATCAATCAATCAATCAATCAATCAATCAATCAATACTGATCTGCATTTAGGGCAGTCGCCCAGGTGGCAGATTCCCTATCTGTTGCTTTCCTAGCCTTTTCCTAAATGATTTCAAAGAAATTGGAAATTTATTGAACATCTCCCTTGGTAAGCTATTCCAATCCCTAACTCCCCTTCCTATAAATGAATATTTGCCCCCAACTTGTCCTCTTGAATTCCAACTTTATCTTCATATTGTGATCTTTCCTACTTTTATAAACGCCACTCAAACTTATTCGTCTACTAATGTCATTCCACGCCATCTCTCCGCTGACAGCTTGGAACATACCACTTAGTCGAGCAGCTCTCCTTCTTTGTCTCAGTTCTTCCCGTCCCAAACAATGCAACATTTTTGTAACGCTACTCTTTTGTCGGAAATCACCCAGAACAAATCGAGCTGCTTTTCTTTGGATTTTTTCCAGTTCTTGAATCAGATAATCCTGGTGAGGGTCCCATACACTGGAACCATACTCTAGT
This sequence comes from Anabrus simplex, assembly GCF_040414725.1. NCBI lineage: Eukaryota > Metazoa > Arthropoda > Insecta > Orthoptera > Tettigoniidae > Anabrus > Anabrus simplex. The sequence continues at coordinate 717,791,435 of NC_090265.1, forward strand.
TGGGGTCTTACCAGAGACTTATATGCCCTCTCCTTTACATCCTTACTACAACCCCTAAACACCCTCATAACCATGTGCAGAGATATGTACCCTTTATTTACAATCCCATTTATGTTATTACCCCAATGAAGTTCTTTCCTTATATTAATACCTATATACTTACAATGATCCCCAAAAGGAACTTTCACCCCATAACGCAGTAATTAAAACTGAGAGGGCTTTTCCTATTTGTGAAACTCACAACCTGACTTTTAGCCCCGTTTATCAACATACCATTGCCTGCTGTCCATCTCACAACATTTTCGAGGTCACGTTGCAGTTGCTCACAATCTTGTAACTTATTTATCACTCTATAGAGAATAACATCATCCGCAAAAAGCCTTACCTCTGATTCCACTCCTTTACTCATATCATTTATATATATAAGAAAACATAAAAGTCCGATAATACTGCCTTGAGGAATTCCCCTCTTAATTATTACAGGGTCAGATAAAGCTTCACCTACTCTAATTCTCTGAGATCTATTTTCTACTTTACTTATACACGCAAATGTAACAGTAGTGATTTTCACAATGCAGTTCGTATAATCTCTCAAGTCACGAAACAAAATCATGACTATATAGCGCCAACATGCAGGATTAACAGTAACTGTAAGACGTCGTATCGGCAAGTAGGGTCCCTAAACTGTATGGTTAGCGACACTGAATCGAACACAACAGTTAGAAAATAACTAAAAATCCCTACCTTCAGTATTAACGGGCAGTAGCGGCGCTAACAAGCTCGTCCCCCCCCCCCCACCCCACAATAATTGAAAATGGGCCCCTCGTTTCCTTATAAGGAACGTCACAAGTTTATTTCGGAGTACAAGGTTGTATATTATTACAATGAACAGCAACGAAAATAATGGTAATTGTACCGGGCGGTACACCTCCACGCCGCTAATTCAAACTTTGCGCCAGTTGAAACTCCTCTACTGGAGGAAGTCTGAACTTTATCTACTGTGTTAATTCTCAAGTTTCTCAGAAGATGTCCCTACTTGAAAATTTTGAAGTTTCTGAACTGGGTTGTTTTCGATGTATTTTTGTTTTGCCTGTAGTAAGAAGTGTGGACATTCTCTTCCAGATGGCACTACTGAAGGACTACAATTATGCACCCTAGTGCGAAGTGAAAGAACTGTGTTTCTGGAGAAATTTTGAATTCATAAGTTTATTCTTTGTTACATTTCTTTCAGTTATTGTTTAAGTTGGCAATATTAACCCTTTCTTTCCGCCAGTTTTGAATTCGACCAATAAGGAATTTCTGTAATTAATTTTCCACCAATAATGTGTTTCTTCTTCATCTAGTGTAGGGGTTTTCGTTGTTAGCCAATAAAATGATTGTGGGCGGGTGTTCTCATTCCTGAAACGCCTCGAACTTTCCACGAGGGTATATAAACTGGTCATTTTCGGGTCTCCGCGCCACTTCAGTAACATCTATCAGTGTGTAAAGTACGTAGCAGGGGGCGGGAAGCGCCTCTTTCTTCGGGCAGCAGTTCAACCACCAGGTAATGGCCGTTTAATAACTTCTTTTCTTGCTAGCTCAGCAGTTTAACTCTCGGGGCAGGTCCGAAGCCTTTTTACCATGTAACTTTCCCCTAAAATGTAAAGACACTTGGTATCAATTCTATCTTTTTAAACTACATATTGGGATAGAGAGTGCTTAACCCTCTCGAGCTCCCACTCATATTGCGTTGAGGTGAACTTATTTTCACAACCGTTTCTTCCTTAACGTAATGTAAATTGTCTCCTTCTATAAGTCACCTCTTTAGTATGGGATTAGCCCTTGCATTTGAGGCCTAGCGCCAAGTAGGTTTTAAATAAAGTGTAGTAGGAGTGCAAGAACGCCTCCTCTCAAGTTGGTATTTTGGAGGCCATGTAATTGACCTGTTTCTTTACTTAATAGGCCTCAGTAGGTTGGGTATTTTTACCCCTGTTTTCATGTACTTGGAGGACAGCTTGAAAGTGGAGTTTGGTGTGGCCTTTGATAGGCTTGAACTTAAGAGCGGGTTGCTCTTTCTTAAAATTTGTTTCTGCGTGCCTCGAGGAGGCTTTACTGTGTAGTTGGGAGCAAGTGCTCCTGGGCATGATTGGGGTTTTCTGCCCCTTTGTTGAACCTTATATTTGGGTAAAGTTGGGCTAATTGCTCAAGAATTGTGAGTCCGGGGCTCGAAGCCCAAATTCTGTAAAAACTGTAATTGTACATTCTTAAATTGTTGATATTCAACTGTGTTTCTGTGATCCTTGTTATTTCTTGATCTTGATAAGAAAATATAACGTTGTTAAATTTTATCTTAACTTTAATTTCGTATTTTGAGACCTGTTCACCCCCGCACCTTCTTTCACCTCTGCACATTCACAAAACTCGGTAACAGTAATAAATTACACAAATTAGTTTTCAAATCCAAAGGAATTCAAATAATACACGTATATGGTACGAACACACACACGCACACACACACACACACACACACACACACACACACACACACACACACACACACACACACACACACACACACACACACACACACACACACACACACACACACACACACACACACACACACAAGAGATGCATATTCCAATTAGTAACAAAAAAAACGCTGACTGTCACAATATTAAGAAATAATCTCGTTCCTAGGACCAAACAATTTACAACTCAACCGTCCATCGTAGGCCTACTTAGGTACACTGACTGCCGAGAGTCATAAACAGGCTCGAATCTTCAGTATTTAGACTTTAGATAAGGAGGATGTCTTTGTTATCGCATCTTCGCCGACTTCTTCTGGATTCTCAGAACTGGCTAATTACTTCAAAAGCCTTGTTGACTGTTGTGAGTGGCAGCAAGGAATGGTTATTATTGGAACACGTTGGGAAACCCACATTCTTTTAGAAATAACTACCGCACTCCTATTGACGAAAGAAGATCTGCACTACGACGGCCTAAGTCTGGAATAACGCTCTGTAATACAAACAATACTGTGTTGTGTGCTGTAGCTTTATCAATATTTAAAACCACTCTTCAGGTACTGAATTAAGAATTACTCATGGCCCCTCACAAGGTATGGGTCCCCCACTTCGTGGGGTTCTTATCGCCGCCACTGTTAACAAGGGAGAAAGAGCAAGGTTGTACCCTTAGTGTATGCGCTTACTTGCCAGGGACTGTATACTAGGACAGGAAATAACATATCCATGCTTATATGCTTCTCCGAGCAGCGAAGAAACTTGGTTGATGTTTAAGCTGTTATTCGTTATTTAACATATTTTATTGGCAACTCCTAAAAAGAGAACGCGAACTTTACTCACCATGAAATGGATATGAATAAAGTTGGCAACAATCAGTTCAAATTTAATGAACGGCCAGGCAACGGTCTGTTTTAGTGATAACGTCACGTCATCACATAGCGGTCATTAGCAGTTTTTTCAGTGTCTTGCCTTCTCGCGTGATAACCTTAAAAAACTTATTCAAATATGCCATAAAATTGCAAGAGCGTTACATTTTCTCTAGTAATTTAATGTTGCACTAACACATTGAAGGTCTTCGGCGACGCGAAGTTGGTAAAGTAGCGGCCGTGGACATTTAAGATACAGCCCCAGCATTTTCCTGGTGTGAAAATGGGGAAACCGCGGAAAGTAATCTTCAGTGCTGCCGACGGGGGTATTTCGCAGTCTCCTGTTGATTAATATTGTAAATGGGAAACTCCATTACAGCATCTCTCAATTATAAATAAATTATCCCAATACAAAGATTCTCGTTTTATGAGCATTTTTAATTATCATCGTGGAATCGAGGAATTCCTGACCCACGTTACATAATTAGGTATAGCGGCATTTCAAAGCATTTGCAGGAACTAATAACTTTATGATTGGTTTTCCATGGTTTCCCATTTTCACACTAGGAAAATGCTGGGGCTGTACCTTAATTAAGGTCACAGTCGCTTCCTTCTCATTCCTAGCCCTTTCCTATCCTATCGTCACGAAACTGTAAATAATATTATCTTGACTCCATCAGAACTAACATATTTCCTTAAACTGAGCGTGGACTACGCCAACTACTCCTGGTAATGACGGTGAAAAGCACTGATCATCCCTTTTTTTCGTACCTGTGCAGAGGAGAAGGAAAGTCCGAGCATGTCCCTTTTATTCGCTGTTCATTTATCAAAGGCACCACGAAGTAAAATATCGACTTACCAGATTCTCGATGAATGAGGGTTATGAGTCTTTCGAAGTGGTTCACGCGTTGGATGAACATGGCTCCAATAGATTTCTTGATATTGTTGCTTCTCGCGACGCATATATTCCTGATCCGACAATTCGTTTTGAAACAAACGACACAAATCAGTCGGCGCAAGTCGATCAAGAGAGAAAGAATATTTATGAAGGGTGCATTCCATTCCTGAGAGAGAAATATCGTGAACACTACGGGAGTCGACTTTTCATTGTTTATGGCCTTCTGTTCCGAGGAACTATGCATTAGGAATGGAAATAATAAATTTGTCCGCCTCTGTGGTGCAGTAGGGGCTGCCTGGCCGAGGCGGTAAAGGCGTGCTCGGTTCGCCCGAAAGGACGTGGGTTCGAATCCCCGTCAGGAAGTCGTAAAATTTAAGAAACGAGATTTCCACTTCCGGAGGTGCATATGGCCCTGAGGTTCACTTAGCCTACACCAAAAATGAGTACCAGGTTAATTCCTGGGGGCAAAGGCGGCCGGGCGTAGAGCTAACCACTCCACCCCATCAGGTGCCAAGGTTAACAATGGTGGAAGCCTTTACCTTCCACTTCATGGCCTGTCTGGAGGTGACTTTGTCCGCCTCTGTGGTGTAGTGGTTAGTGTGATTAGCTGCCACCACAGTCTTTGCTGAGCTGAGCTAGTGAGCAGACGTGCGTGGTAACGGTCTGGAAGTGCAGGAAAAGCAGTATGGGCGTAACAGTGCAGCAGTATAGGAGTGTGATAGGGCGATGGCACAACCGGTCAAGTGGATCATGACGGAGTGCAAATTAGGAGTTAATAAAGAAATAGGACTGACAGAACTGTTGATGGCGGCAGCTATAGTGGCTACTCTATTAGTCATCGGAAGCGTCGAGATGAACCCAGGCCCATTGTCATGGGAGGACATGGAGAAAATCAAGGAAGTTGTCCGCGATGCTTCTCAGGCTGACCGGACCAAAGAAATGCTCGAGCACAGTTCCAACAAATCAACGATATGTAGGACAGCATAACCAAAGATCTAACAGAAATAAAGGCGAAGATAAGAGAAGACAAGGAAGAAAGAGCTATAATAAATCAGAGGATACAGGCGCTAGAAGAACAAGTACAGGTACTTCAATGGCGAGAAAGCAGAAGAGCGGAGGAGGAGAAGAGAAGAAATATTATTATTTACGGACTGGATGAAACAGAAGGAGAATCTAAGCTGGAATTGATGAGCTCAGTCTTTAAGCTAATGAGAGAGAAATTAGGCATTGATTGTACCGAAAGGGAGATAGATGATGTGTATAGGATGGGAAAGAATAGGGGAAGAAGACCTGTTAGAATTTTGTTTCCTTATTAATGGCAAGCCGAATTTTGAATAGTGCGAGGAACTTGAAGGGCAGCAGAATTTGGATAAAAAGGGATATGGACAGAAAAAGCCTTCAAGAGCAAAGTGTTCTACAATTCCATTTACGACAAGCAAGAAAATCGAATCTACGGGCTTTTATAAGAGAAAACCGCTTGCATGTGATGGGAGATACCTGGGCGAGAACGTGGACGGTCAGTGATCTGGGTGATATGTTTAAGGAACGAAGTAAGCAGTTTGGGTCATCAGCGGAAGTGCATGGTGAAGGAGTGATGACACAAGGAATTCCAGAGTCTACGTGCAGTGCTGGTGCTGATAACCCTGGACAGGTGATTCAACGGTCTACGTCAGATCTTCCAGTGGAGTTAAATAATAGTGGGAGGAACGACGAGGCTAGCCGGACGTCAACAGCGGCGCCGCGTGGAGGAGCTGAGGATACTTCCAGGCGTAGGTCAGTGAGTCTAAAGACTCTTTTCAGAAGAAGGGGATGGGTTCAGGTAGTAGAGTAAAAATCACATAAGAACTATCTGAGAAGGACGTTATTTGCTCTCTGGAGGGGAGTATAATGAAAATGGGAAGATCTAGAATGACTAGAAGTAAGTCAGGGAGTTTAGAACATAGAAGTAAAAAATAACTAGAGTTAAAGGTATCATGTCTTAACATTAAAGGAGTATGGAGCAAAATAGGTAACGAAGACCTTAAAGAGCTACTGGAAGAAATGGACATCCTTGGGCTTGTAGAAACTTGCGCTGATTACAAGAAAGACTTAAAGATAGAAGGGTGTATCGTATGGAGTCAATATGGATCAAGGAGATCCAATAGAGGAAGGATATCGGGCGGAATTTCGGTGGTAATCAAAAACAACTTAAAAGATAGAATACAGCTCTTAGAATCTGAGTTTAAGGAATTAATCTGGATAAGAATATAAGATAGGGTCAATTGGAGGAATTAAATATGTGTAGCTTTTATATATAATCCACATTTGAGCTTCCCATTTGCGCAGAATGATTGTTTTTTTGAGAATTTAGCGACAGAAATTAGACGAATGAGAAGTACGTATGATCAGGCAAGCATTATTATTATGGTCGATCTTAACGCGAGGATAGGGGACAAGAAGCCAGTTTACAGTCAACTTGAGGACGGGGTATTAGTAGTTAATAGAAATAGCCAGGATAAAGAATGTAACAGAAATGGAGAATGGAGATTAGCTGCCACCCCCGGAGGCCCGGGTTCGATTCCAGGCTCTGCCACGAAATTTGAAAAGTGGTACGAGGGCTGGAACAGGGTTCACTCAGCCTCGGGAGGTCAACTGTGTAGAGGTGGGTTCGATTCCCACCTCAGCAATCCTGGAAATGGTTTTCCGTGGTTTCCCACTTCTCCTCCAGGCAAATGCCGGGATGGTACCTAACTTAAGGCCACGGCCGCTTCCTTCCCTCTTCCTTGTCTATCCCTTCGAATCTTCCCATCCCCCCATAAGGCCCCTGTTCAGCATAGCAGGTGAGGCCGCCTGGACGAGGTACTGGTCATTCTCCCCAGTTGTATCCCCCGACACAGATTCTCACGCTCCAGGGCACTGCTGAGTCCGAGGAAAAAACCGACCCTGGAGGGTAAACAGATAAAGAAGAAGAATAGTTGATATTTTGTCATCACAGTTATGACTGTGATTGCCACTTTTCAGTATCTGTTACTTTTAGTTATCATCTGATCACAATTAGTTACAACACAACGGTTGCCATTGGATGCGTTTTTCCTTTACTGTTCTAAATGATGTATAAACAACATCATATTTTTACATTGTATAACAATGGCCACAACTTTAATTACTTATACTTTCCTGTCACAACGTGTAAGCTTACGTATAATACACAAAATCATATTTCGAATTTGTCGATGTCATCTAATTGCTTGTTAAATAGCCCATGATCGTTAAGGCGTTGAAGTCTAAACGGTCTGACACCGTGGTTAGCCTGTTCGAGTACCGCTGATCGAAAAAATTGCCACCATCAGAATGTTGACCGGCAGGGTTGGGGAGGTGGTGGTATACAATTTATAATCACTAGATTGCGTGCCAAAAGCCTGGATTAAATTCCAAACCTCTCCGCAGTGCTCATATGGAGTGAGGGCATAGGACGCTGTTGATGGCGATTCGTCCGTCGGATGGAGACGTTAAGCCTCGAGCAGTCCGCTTGGTGCTATTCGACAAGAGCAGGCTATGTGCCGGCATCGGGTTTCACCATCTCCCTTCCTACTATCATATACCACGTCATTTGTTTCATCTGATTAACTCCTCCGATGCGGTTGACGTCAGGAAGGGCGTCCAGTCACAAAAACCTCCACGACAAATTCATTTCATCTCATACCCGACCCCGTAGAGAAACGGGACAAGGGTTGGACAAACAAACACATATCAAATTACTTAAAAAGATTTAAGCTCTTTAGGTTTTCTTCTTCTTCTTAATCTTTTTACCCTCCATGGTTGGTTTTCCCCTCGGACTCAGCAAGGAATCCCACCTCTACCGCCTCAAAGGCAGTGTCCTGGAAATTTAGACTATGGGTCGGAGGATACAAACTGGGAAGGGTGACCAGTACCTCGCCCAGGCGGCCTCACCTGATATGCTGAACAGGGGCCTTGCGGGGGGATGGAAGATTCGAAGGGATGGACTAGGAAGAGGGAAGGAAGCGGCCGTGGCCTTAAGTTAGTGACCATCCTGGCATTTGCCTGGAGGAGAAGTGCGAAACCACGGAAAACCACTTCCAGGATAGCTGAGGTGGGAATCTAACCCACCTCTACTCATTTGACCTCCCGAGGCTGAGTGGACCCCGTTCCAGCCCTCGTACCACTTTTCAAATTTCGTGGCAGAGCCGGGAATCGAACCCGGACCTCCGGGGGTGGCAGGCACTCTATCACGAGCGTTAGTAACAGCGTCGCAAAATAACAGCTCTTAATGCCACCACTAGAGTTCGCAGCTATGACAATGTCTACAAATACTCCGAAATAGTTCACATTATGAGCCTAAATCGGCATTCGGCACACCTTTAACATTATACATTTTAAATTAATTTACTGCGTACTCGTTGAATAGGCTAGGTGGCAGGTTTTAGTCCTGTCCTTGCCGAGAATGAAAATTGTGGAGATACCTCTCCAAAACATTAATGGGTCCTTCCTGTCTCGTAAATTTTAAAGATTTAGGATTAGCTAATTACTTCAGTTAGGTCGGTAGATGCAGAGTGGGTTGTTGTCCCATAAGCTCTGTACTCTGACCGGCCAACCGAGCAGAGGAGAGGTGGTCACGGCTCTACGCCTCTGCATTCGGGAGACGGGCCTGGGGCACAGTGCTGCACTTCTCGCCTGGCCTCGCCCGTCGGCTGTCCTGAGAATGGTTTTCCGTAGTTTTCCATTCTCCTGCACTAAGGCGAATGCCGGGACAGTTCGTAGTATAGGCCACGGCCGCCCACCCCCTCACCCTCTCCGCACATCTCCTTCACCGTAACAACTCTCCCGGCCTGAGAGACGGCGTAACCGTCTAAGAGGCCCGCCTCCCCCTTCAGGGGAGGAATGAAAACGTTTCGTAGTAGTAGTACTTCAGTTACCTAGGGATCACTACGTAAACCACAATAAAATCCTTCAGAATCCACTTGAGGGAGAGAGCAGCAGCATCTCTCAGAGCAATATATAAAACTAGACATCCATACACTGTCAATCAATCAATCAATCAATGATCTGCATTTAGGGCGGTCGCTCATGTAGCAGAAGAACAGCACTTATAGTATTTCACGCTGCAATCAACCGTATTGCTACCTATGGAAACGAAATTATTTGGGAAAAACTATCTTGAGCCGATCTCCAGAAAAGTTGCCTTTTCAGGCATAGTCCGAAAGTGGCATTTACATACATGACGTCTGTAACATAAAAGAGTGGAACATTTCACGAAATTCTGACAAATAAATTATTCTCTGCAGTAGACGATGACAGGCTAACGTGGTTAACGGAGACCTTTATGACGTTTATTGAAAAGATTCAAACCAAGGCAGACCAAACATGTAAAATCAGCAAAGAAACTGACAACAAATTCGACTGTGAAATGTATTCGGTATTTGTTATCAACAGGCTGCCATTACATTTTAAGTCGCAACCTGAGTAGTGACGACTTTGAATTCTTCTTCAGTCATTGACGAACGAAAGGTGGATATAATGCGAGATCATGCTTGTATGTCATGGAAACAACATTCAAAATTGGCATGATAAATATGTCAGATACAGTAATACAGAAAGGACTACGTTCAGGACGTTAGATGCCATTAAGCAGCAATGTGCCGAGGAAGAGATGCAGAAAATTATCTGAAATTTTCTACCCAAGGCTATTTCAGAGTTATTCGACTTACCACTAGTAGGATCAGCTAGAAATAATTTTATTATAGGACGTCTAAAGTAAACAATCCATAACTTGTCTTTTTCAAAATGCCCAATCTCAACAGAAGTGACATCACTGGCTATGACAGATCGATACTTGGTTGGAATTTTCGAGGAGAATTCACAGTGTTTGATCTGACTAGCGGAATAAAGCCCAACAGCCCTTTGATGTGCCTAACTAAGGCACAAAACCGAGGCGCATTGCGTTACCCACCGAGAAAAGTGATTTTCTTCTTAAGAAAAGTTCCTAAATCCACTTTGCTTGCCATACAATATGTAAAAAATGCAAATAAACTTCAGATATTGAAATGGTTTGTTGTTCCCTAATTCATACAGATATTTCTATGTGTAGAATGTAATCAGGAGCCACTCCCTGACATTATTGTAACAAAGTTCCTCAAACCAATACTCGACAATCATGCAGGAAATGTTACAAATAACACTGATTTCGTGAAGAATTTCATGATAAAGCCTTTAAGTCGGAAACTGCTGAAATTATGTTTCCCATTATGCAGCAGAGGCCGGCCCGTGGTGTAGGGGTAGCGTGCCTGCCTCTTACCCGGAGGCCCCGGGTTCGATTCCCGGCCAGGTCAGGGATTTTTACCTGGACCTGAGGGCTGATTCGAGGTCCACTCAGCCTACGTGATTAGAATTGAGGAGCTATCTGACGGTGAGATAGCGGCCCCGGTCTCGAAAGCCAAGAATAACGGCCGAGATGATTCGTCGTGCTGACCACACGACACCAAGTAATCTACAGGCCTTCTGGCTGAACAGCGGTCGCTTGGTGGCCAAGGCCCTTCAAGGGCTGTAGTGCCATGGGGGGGGGGGGTGTTATGCAGCAGAGTATTTACAGGTAATTAAAGTTTATTATTAAAACAGTTATTTATTGAAAGGCGAAGTTAATGTTTTCTTATTCCCGTAAGTGTGTCATATCTATTAATTCAATTCAAATGAGGTGAATTATGTATCCCCGCCTAATAGAACCGTATGGTTTAACAGCTCTAAAAATGCGACCTAGCGGTGCATTCTCAAACAATGCCGAGCCGCTTCTCAGAACGGCTCTTTCACGGCCTTGTGAGTGTATAACGTAGGCAACGGTATCAATCCGTGGCCAAGTTCTCGCAACAATGGGTATTTCACGTCAAGATCTCAAATTCATTATAAAAAGCATCATCGACAACTCCGTGACCATTATCCACTATAACATTTATATCAAGAAATAAGTGCTGGAAAATATCATGTTTTATCAAATATAAATGCAAACGCGTTCACTATAGATCGTAAATATTGAGTGAATTTTAAGTATACTCTGCCTTTTGGCAACAAGATAACAGTCTAGCAGTGCACCGTAAATAAATCAGGCGTTGACATGGGAAAGGTTAAAAAAAGGAAATCTAGTTTTTTCATGGAGAACGTAAGTATTAGGAGACTGTATGTTCTAAAACAATGGGTGCTGAGTCAGTGCTAAGTCAGCACTTTCCCACGAGGTCATCGACCCCTAGTTGAGTAGTAAGGCTATGACGGTTTGCCGCGAGGTCATTGACCCCTAGTTGAGTAGTGTGGTTATGATGGTTCGTGGATTTTGCGTACGAAAGCAAGCCTAACCTCACAGACTCCATTGGAGAGGCCTAATTGTCGAGGGGAATGATCTGGGGTGCTTTTTGATACCCCTAGTTGAGGTTATGACGTCATATTCATACGTACTAGGGCAATACTAACCTCACTGGCCAACCTGGAGTGTTTTTGACTGCTAGGTGAGGTTATGACGTCATACCCTTACGTACGAGAGCAATGCTAACCTCATGGACGACTTTGGAGGAGCCGAATCGGACGGGGCCCCTTGGAAGAGCCGTGTCGAAAAATTTTGATTGCTAGGCGAGGTTATAACGTCATACACTTACGTACGAGGGCAATGCTAACCTCACGGGTCACTTTGCAGGAACCGAATTGGACGGCTAGTTGAGGTGATGACGTGTTAACCTAACCTCGCTACGAGTAACGTAACCTAACCTCATACGGGTTCCCCTTGGTGGAGCCGAACTAGTGAGGTGACTTGTAGGTGAAGTTAACACGTGTGTTAACCTAACCTTGCCCACGAACGATAACCTAACCTCACACATAGGCTCTTTGTCGTCTCCTCCCTTGGAGTAGTGACAGAGCTGTGACGTAATAAGCGTGGGCGATTTAAAAATGCATGTTTATCTTTACCTCTACGGTGCTGGGTTTGGGATGAGATGAATATGTTAAGATGGATTTTTTAAAACAGGATGCCCTTCCGGACGTAAACCTCATCACGAACGGTAATCTAACCTCACACATAGGGTCTTTGTCGTCTCCCCAATTGGAGTAGTGACAGAGCTGTGACGTAATCAACGCAGGCGATTTAAAATGCATAATTATCTTAACCTCTACGGTGTTGAGTTTGTGATGAGATGAATATGTTAAGATGGATTTTTATAACCGGTTGCCCTTCCTGACGTAAACCTCATCATGGAAGATAATAACATGAAATGAATGACATTATGTATGGTAGTAGGAAGGGAGAGGGTAAAACCCGGTAGTGGCACATATCCTTCTTCTGTCGAATAGTATCGAGAGGTTTGCTTAAGGCTTTACGTCTCCATCCGACGGACAAATAACCAACAACAGCGTTATATGCCCTCACTCCATATGAGCACTGCGGACAGGATTGGAATTTAATCAAAGCTTTTATGGGACACACAATCTAATAATTAGAAATTGTATACCACCATCTACCTTACCCTGCCAGGCTGAATAGCTCAGACGGTTGAGACGCTGGCCTTCTGTCGCAAACTTTGCAGGTTTGACAGCGACATTGGAGAAAAATAGACTGATTTGGAGCAATTGTATTTCAGTGTGCACTGATGGAGCCCCAGCAATGACTGGTCGAATGAGAGGTTTTACTTCAAGGTTGAAGCAAGATTTTCCGTACATTGGATCAATACATCGCTTTTTACATCGAGAAGCTTTGGTGGCAAAAATCATTCCTTCAGATCTAAGGAACGCAATGAGCTCGGTTGTTGAAGTGCTTAATTACATTAAAAGTAGAGCTCTAAAAAGTAGAATTCTCAAAGTAATGTGTCAGGGAGCAGGAGCTATTCATGAAACTCTGGTCCTTCACACCTAAATTCGCTGGTTGTCCAAAGGAAATGTACTTCCCAGATTTTATGAACTTGGAAATGAGTTATTACAAATATTTCTCTAAGAAAAATCTGAGTTTGCTGATCTCATTAGCGACTGAACTTGGTGTTCCAAAGTTGCACACCTAGCTAATATTTTTGGACATTTGAATAATCTCAATGCCAGTAAGTTATGCAGGGAAAGAAAGAGAACATTCTCACATCAACTGACAAACTGAATTCAACTGTAGAAGTTAAAATTTGAAAAATTGTTATTGAAATGGTTCCTCTCACAGCTGATACCGACATCTGTTGCAGTGTGATTTTAGAACATCTTTCTGTTTTGGAGAATAAACTGCAAGAATATTTTCCTTCTCTCAAAACGTGAACGAATGCGATTGGGTTCGGAATTCCTTTGCCGTTACTGCTGAGGACACAAAACATCTACCATTAGAAGAGGCAGAAGAATTGGCTGAACTTCAAGCCGATCGAACTTTGCAGCTGAAATTTAGGGAAGAAACGCTATTTCAGCGAAAAGAGTTCTCAGTGTTATGAGAGCATGCCATCTCTATATTAATAGAGTTTTCCACAACATATTTATTTATTTATTTATTTATTTATTTATTTATTTATTTATTTATTTATTCACGAAGCACAAGATACAGCTGCACTGAGCAAATTTCACTTGCACTGTCAACAGACTATTTAACAAACGTAAACTTTCATAATAAAATATAATAAACATAACAAAATATAACAAGATCAGGTACACATCCTACTAATAACTGTCCAAATCGAAAACCATAGAATGTCCATGTTCATAGCCAAGTCGTCGTGGGTCAAGATGGCGGTATAATCCCTTCACATCAACTTATCTTTAAGATACTATTTACACACCTCTCGAATTCACTTTTATTTGATGCTATATCTCCTATTAATATTGTTAAAGAGTGTTGGGAAGCGGATTAGGAAAGATCGTTGAAGTATTGAGTGCTGAGTGTGGGGAATGTGGAGAAGGTCTTTGGTTCTGGTGGAACGGGAAGGAACGCGGAGAGAGAAGAGAGAAACAAGATGTTCCGAGCGGTAATGTCCATTTAAGATCTCGTGGAGGAAACTCAGGTCAGCTACCTGTCGCCTGATGTGCAGCGGTGACACATTAATTGCCATTAATACCTGCTGCGTAGACAGATTTCTGAGCTTGGGGTTTCTGTTCCTTACAATTGCAGCAAAGAAGGACACTGCTCTGTCTAACTGCTTAGTATTGGAGGGGGCGGCTGTTGTCCAAATCGGAGAGCAGTAGTTTAAGAGAGGTTGAACGATCGTGAGGAAGAAGTGACGAAGAGCAATGGGGTCAGAAATTTCTGTGAAGCGATAGAGAATGCCTAGTAATTTCATAGCCTTGGTTGTATATGTTTCTATATGGGTCTTAAATTGTAATTTTGTATCGAATACTACACCTAGGTCACGCTGTTGCGTAACCACGGTGATGGGCTTGTCGAGTAGGTAATATGATGTCGGTAGAGGAGATTTACGCAGTGTTATGGTCATGTGACTGCATTTTTGTGGATTGGGGATAAGTTTCCAAGTACGGCACCAGTTCGAGAGGGCAATAACTGAGGACTGTAGCAGAGCTGCATCTGCTGGATTCCTGATCTCCCTAAATATCTTGCAATCGTCAGCAAAGAGTAGGGTATTCGCTGTTTCGTTGAGTTCGGACGGCAGATCGTCCATAAACAAAGAAAACAGCAAGGGGCCAAGAGTACTGCCCTGTGGGACACCGGAGGTGACTGGTAACCATGAGGATGAAGTGCCTGATATTACCACTCTCTGCCAACGGTTATGTAGGAAGCCAGCAAGAAGGGTCAGAAGACTGCCATGTACACTGACTGACAGAGCAAATGCAACACCAAGAAGGAGTGGTCAGAACTTTATGCCAATTGCAGGGTAGACTGACGTCACTGAGGTATGCTCATGATGTGAAATGCGCCGCTGTGCTGCGCACGTAGCGAACGATAAATGGGACACGGCGTTGGCGAATGGCCCACTTCGTACCGTGATTTCTCAGCCGACAGTCATTGTAGAACGTGTTGTCATGTGCCACAGGACACGTGTATAGCTAAGAATGCCAGGCCGCCGTCAACGGAGGCATTTCCAGCAGACAGACGACTTTACGAGGGGTATGGTGATCGGGCTGAGAAGGGCAGGTTGGTCGCTTCGTCAAATCGCAGCCGATACCCATAGGGATGTGTCCACGGTGCAGCACCTGTGGCGAAGATGGTTGGCGCTGGGACACGTGGCACGTGCGAGGGGTCCAGGCGCAGCCCGAGTGACGTCAGCACGCGAGGATCGGCGCATCCGCCGCCAAGCGGTGGCAGCCCCGCACGCCACGTCAACCGCCATTCTTCAGCATGTGCAAGACACCCTGGCTGTGCTGTTCCAATATCGACCAGAACAATTTCCCGTCGATTGGTTGAAGGAGGCCTGCACTCCCGGCGTCCGCTCAGAAGACTACCATTGACTCCACAGCATAGACGTGCACGCCTGGCATGGTGCCGGGCTAGAGCGACTTGGATGAGGGAATGGCGGAACGTCGTGTTCTCCGATGAGTCACGCTTCTGTTCTGTCAGTGATAGTCACCGCAGACGAGTGTGGCGTCGGCGTGGAGAAAGGTCAAATCCGGCAGTAACTGTGGAGCGCCCTACCGCTAGACAACGCGGCATCATGGTTTGGGGCGCTATTGCGTATGATTCCACGTCACCTCTAGTGCGTATTCAAGGCACGTTAAATGCCCACCGCTACGTGCAGCATGTGCTGCGGCCGGTGGCACTCCCGTACCTTCAGGGGCTGCCCAATGCTCTGTTTCAGCAGGATAATGCCCGCCCACACACTGCTCGCATCTCCCAACAGGCTCTACGAGGTGTACAGATGCTTCCGTGGCCAGCGTACTCTCCGGATTTCTCACCAATCGAACACGTGTGGGATCTCATTGGACGCCGTTTGCAAACTCTGCCCCAGCCTCGTACGGACGACCAACTGTGGCAAATGGTTGACAGAGAATGGAGAACCATCCCTCAGGACACCATCCGCACTCTTATTGACTCTGTACCTCGACGTGTTTCTGCGTGCATCGCCGCTCGCGGTGGTCCTACATCCTACTGAGTTGATGCCGTGCGCATTGTGTAACCTGCATATCGGTTTGAAATAAACATCAATTATTCGTCCGTGCTGTCTCTGTTTTTTCCCCAACTTTCATCCCTTTCGAACCACTCCTCCTTGGTGTTGCATTGTCACTGTCAGTCAGTGTATATTAAATCGTTCGGAGAGTTTATGGAGCAACAGAGTATGGTCAACAGAATCGAAAGCTTTCGGAATGTCTACGTAGCAGATATCCAGCTGTGATTTAGTTGCAATGGCGTGTGATGCAAAGCTATGCAGAGTGGCCAGGTTTGTTAGACAAGAGCCACCTGGTAGAAAACCATGCTGCTTGGTTGAGATATACGGCAAAGTGAATGCGAGGAGACGCTGGTGTATAATTTTTTCAAAGGTAAAGGATAGTGTGGGGAGAATAGAGATTGGTCGGTAAGATGAAACATTAAATTTGTTGCCTGATTTGAGAAGTGGAACAATATTTGCCTGTTTCCAGGCACATATCAGTGCGAACAGAGATTTTCGGCACTGACCTGCATTGAAAATGAGAAAAGTGAGTTACTTCTTTCTGTAGACCAAGAATTACAAGTGTGTTTGTCTGTGATTCCTCCTCGCATCGAACCGTTGAGAAAAGTAAACAGGCCCACATTTCTCACTAAATTGCAACAATAGTGTAATATTATTGACAGAGCATCTTATTTTTGAGTTCTTACTGCATGTAGGCTTACGCCGTTCTGTATTTTTAATAAACAGTATTACTAAAATATTGAATACACAAGCAATCCTTTCGCGGCACAATCCAGCAATTTCACGGCACACTAGTGCGCCCTGCTCTAACCTATCCTGGGTGGGATTGTCGTGGGGAAAGTCTTTTGGCGACTGTTTAAACGTTGCGCTAACACACGTAACGTTTTTGACGATGGAAGCACGGGATAGGACAGGAAGCGGCCTCAAAATTTGCCTGGTGTGAAAAATAGGAAGTTACGCAAAAATATTTTCATGGCTGCAGACAGCGGAGTTCAAACCCACGATCACCCGAAAGCAATCTCGTAGCTTGCGCGCAACAAACTCACTGGGTGGGGAGAATCTACTGTACGTTGATGATCTCGATCAGCGACCTCGCTTCAGGAGACAGTAAGATTTGTGAATGCTGAGATCAGTTTGCTCGTTCACTGTGGACGATGAGCTGATAGGTTTCACAAGGGAGTGGCGTGGTCCTTCCGGTTTTTCATACCAGCTCCACGCCTAGACTCCAGCCTCTCAAGCACCTCGGGCAACGTGTGGAACTGTACGGTGCGGGATTCGAAGAAATACACTATTCTGATCATGGTAAGGAAAGCGGGGCAAGAGCGTTCATCCACTATATTTTATTTTATACCATATTTGAAGCATTTACCTGCAATTCGCTTTACGTCGCACCGACACAGATAGGTCTTATGGCGACAAATGGATAGGAGTGGGAAGGAAGCGGCCGTGGCCTTAATTAAGGTACAGACCCAGCATTTGCCTGGTGTGAAAATGGGAAACCACGGAAAACAATCTTCAGGGCTGCCAACAGTGGAGTTCGAACCCACTATCTCCTGGATGCAAGCTTACAGCCACGCACCCCTAACCGCACAGCCAACTCTCCCGGTTTTGAAGCATTTGAGTAAGGTGATGGTGGTGGTTGTGATTATTGTTTTAAGATGGCCGGGCTGAGTGGCTGAGTCAGGTGAGACGCTGGCCGTCTGACCCCAACTTAGCAGGTTCGATCCTGGCTCAGTCCGGTGGTATTTGAAGTTTTTTTAAAAAAAATCGTGTGGCTATTTCTAGCCGAGTGCAGCCTTTTTAAGGCAGACGTTCCGACGAGGGTGGGCGGCATCTGCCATGTGTAGGTAACTGCGTGTTATTGTGGTGGAGGATAGTGTTATGTGTGGTGTGTGAGTTGCAGCGATGTTGGGGACAGCACAAACACCCAGCCATTGGAATTAACCAATGAAGGTTAAAATCCCCGACCCGGCCTGGAATCGAACCCGGGACCCTCTGAACCGAAGGCCAGTACGCTGAGCATTCAGCTAACGAGTCGGACAGGTATTTGAAGGTGCTCAAATACATCAACCACGTGTCGGCACATTTATTGGCACGTGAAAGAACTCCTGCGGGACACAATTTCGGCACCTTGGCGTCTCCGAAAACCGTAAGTGTAGTTAGCGGGACGTAAAAGAGAATATCATTGTTTTAAGATGAAGTGTAACTGGGCAACCATCCTCTATTAACAATAAGCAGAGAGAAAAACTGGAAGGGATCCGACATTTCGGAAACTGAAAGACAAGGGCCACGAAGGGAGTGAAGACGAAATACAGTGGTTGATCATATTATTAGGGCCACTAGGTGAAAGTTGTATTTTTCAAACTTGATAAGACATACACAATTAAACTTCACTGATATACATTTAATTAATCTAAAATGGACTTTTGACAAATATATTACACTATTTTACATTTGAAATATCAATGAAAATCATGAAAAACTAAGGAAACTAGGAAAATCTAATATTCTGTAACACCTCCCTTCGCAGCAATTACCGCTTCGACTCTATCTGGCATACTACAAATGCATCTGAGGCAGCTTTTTTTAATTTCATCATCATGATGCCACACATTGATTAGTCTTTCGATCAGTTGGATCTTATTCGTGACATCATGAGCACAAATTTTCCTCTTCATTAGCCCCCAAAGGTTCTCGGTCGGGTTGAGGTCAGGAGAATTGCCAGGCCAGTCCAGAACCTTCACTTTGTTGTCCAGAAGGAACTTTGTCACAGTTTTAGCCTTGTGACAAGGTGCAGAGTCATGCATAAACACAAATTTGCCATCTGGGAACCATTCACGAACTTGTGGAAGTAGCCGTTTCTCCAGAACCTTAATGTACTGGTGTTGGTTCATGGTTCCTTCGACAATATACAGGCGGCCGGTTCCATTACTACTGATGACGGATCACACCATGACACTTAACGGGTGCTTAACGGTCTTGACAATGCAGTCACTATTGTATTTCTCACTCTTGCGCCTCCTCACAAATACAGATCTGTCATCAGGGATATGTATTGATGACTCATCCGAGAAGCAAACCTGGAAAAAATGTAGTTTTGTATTAAAACCTGTTTACGCCAAGTTCGGTTGACCATAACGGAGGAAGTAAACAAATTACAATTTTTTGTAAACAGCTTACCCTTTTCCATTCATCAGCAGTCCAATTTCGATGTTGTTTTGCCCATAATAGTCGCTTCTTCATCATGGTTGGTGTCAGTGATGGTTTCTTTGCTGGACGATGACAAGCGAAACCCAGCTCTTTGATCCTCCGACGAGCTGTCATTGAAGATACGTTGATCCCCGCTTGTCGAATCTTTGTTGTAATGACTTTCATTGAAGCTTTTCTATGTTTAATGACGATATTTCTTAACAGGCGATCTGCTCGTGGAGAAGTGATTCTTTTGCGGCCACATTTACCCACCCATTTAGGTGACAAATTCGTGCCTTGGTCAAGTTTTTTCTTAATTCTGTCCACTGTTGACTTTGAAACAGAAGTGATAGACGCTATTTGTCTATGAGAATAATCAGTATTCTTTAAAAGCGTTTTTATTTCCGAAATTTTACTAGGAGAAAGGTCTTTAGCTTTCCCCATGATTGTTTTCTAAATACCTGTATTTTTAAGTATATACTGAACTATAATTAACTGTATTCTACTCTTGTCACTTCACTGTATCACTTAAAGAGCAAAATTCGCACAAGAGATGCAAGGAAACAAATCTACAATAAATCACGTGTGTTACTCCAACAACAGTCAGCAAGCAACTGTAACATAATTGGCGACTCTCTCAATTCTTGACCAGAGTTTTCATTATTAGGCTCTTTAATGTAGGGCTGATTGTTGAATTTAACTATGGAAATGTGTAATTAATAATAACCAACCATAAAAATAAGCAATAAGTAAACACTTAGAAAACAATAATGATCCAAACATAAATTCTTCAATTTTTACCTAGTGGCCCTAATAATATGATCAACCACTGTACTCCCTAAACCTCGAATGCTCTAATACCGTCGGGGTCTGAAAAGAACATGAGTTGACCTAGGGAGGTCGGATAGGATAGATGAAAGTGTGGAGCCTGGCGCAAGTAAATGGAAGCATTGCCAGGACTCAGCTAAGGGTCCCATGGTCACCAACCCACGTTACCAAGATAAGAGGATAGTTTGTTCTTGTAGTCTGGGTCACCAGTATGTAGACTGGTTTGATGCAGCTTTCCATGCTACCCTATCACGTGATAACCTATTCATTTCTACGTAACCACTACATCCTACATCAATTTTTGACAATTTGCTTTACGTCCCACCGACACAGGCAAGTCTTATGTCGACGATGTGATAAGAGAGGGCTAGGAGCGGGAAGTACCGTGGTGTAGGGGTAGCGTACCTGTCTCTTACCCGGAGGTCCCGGGTTCGATTCCCGGCCAGCTCAGAGATTTTTTACCTGGACCTGAGGGCTGGTTCGAGGTCCACTCAGCCTCGTGATTAGAATTGAGGAGCTATCTGACGGTGAGATAGCGACCCCGGTCTAGAAAGCCAAGAATAACACAACACCTCATAATCTGCAGGCCTTCGGGCTGAGCAGCGGTCGCTTGGTAGGCCAAGGCTTTTCAAGGGCTGTAGTGCGATGGGGTTTGGGAGGGGGTTAGGAGCGGGAAGTAAGCGACCGTGGACTTCAGTAAGGTACAACATTTGGCTGCTGTGAAAATGGAAAACCACGTAAAACCACCTCAGGGCTGCCGACAGTAGAGTTCGAACTCACTATCTCCCGACAGCTACGTGAACCAATCCACGCAGCCGCTCGCTCGGCCATCCTGCATCTGCTCGTCCTTGGTCCACCCCTACTGTTCTTACCACCAACATTTCCCTCAAGTCATGGGTGTCTCTCTTCTTCTGGTCAAATACTGCCAAATCGATTTCCTCTCTAAAATTTGATTCAGTGTCTCTTCATCCGTGATTCAGTCTACTCTTTGTAGCTTCAGCATTCTTCAGTAACACCACATTTCAAAATCTTCCATTCTCTTTCTCTCTGAGCCAGTTATCGCCCATGTTTCACTTCCAGACAATGCCACGCTCCATACGAAAGTCCTCAGAAACAACTCCTACATCAGTAGTCGAAGTGAGCAAATTTCTTTGCTTAAGAAAGACCTTCCTTACTTGTGCTAGTCTGTTTTATGTCCTTTTTACTTCTGCCATCGTTAGTTATTTTACTACCCAAGTAACAATATCCATCTACTTCCTTTAGGACTTCATTTCCTAATGTAATGTTTCCTATATCACCTGACTTCGTTCGACTGCACTCCATTAGTTTTGTTTTGGACCTATTTATTTTCATCTTGTACTCCTTCCCCAACGCTCTGCCCATAACATTCAGCAATTTCTCCAGATATTCTGTAGACTCAGATAAAATAATATCACTGGCAAATCTCAGAGTTTTGATTTCCTCTCCTTGGATTGCAATTCTCTTTGTGATTTCCTTCACCGCCTATATATAAACACCGAAAAAGGAGAGACGACAAACTGGAAACCTTGTCGCACTCTTTTCTAGACTCTTGCTTCTTTTCCACAGCCCTCGTTTCTTTTTGTACAGATTGTAGATAATTTTTCTTTCTTGGTATCTGATACCGATCACCCGCACAATCTGAAATAGCTTCGTCTAGTCAACATTATAGAATGTCTTTTCTAGATCTATGAATGGCATGTACGTGCGCTTCTCCTTAATTCGATCCTCTAAGATCAGACGTAAAGTGAGAATTGCTTCACGTGTTCCTAAAACTCTTCTGAAGCCAAAGTGATCTCCCAACTCAGGTTCAACTTGACTTTCCATTCATCTGTAAATAATACGTGTTAAAATTTTGCAGGCGTGAGATATTAAAGCAATAGTGCGTAGTTTTCACACTTTTCAGCACCTGCTTTCTTGGGAAGAGTTTTAACAACATTCTGTCTAAAATCGAATGGTACTACTTCTGTATCACACATCTTACGCGCTAAATAATAATAATAATAATAATAATAATAATAATAATAATAATAATAATAATGCGCAAACGCAGGGCTCGCTTCTACGGTCACCTACGACGAATGGAGGACTCTCGATGGACAAAACTTATTTTTAACAATTTTGACTCTAAACCAAAAAACAACCATTCTCTGGCACGTTAACGCCAAGAAAGTTCTCGAAGAAATGTACCTACGACCAGATGACGCGCACAAGCGAAACCTTTTCAGAACAAGCATCGTGACTTTTGTGACTTCCCGGGATGTGAAGTGGACAACTGGTGCAAAGTGGTCGGATGCACACCGCTCTCGACACAGTGAGCTGATGGAAACCCATTGGAGCAATCGAAAACTAAGTATACACCAGAATGTATGATGAAACTTATTGGGGTCCTTAGTTGACCGATTAGCGAATATGTATATATATATATTCGTTTACGGCCGTTAGAGACCACGTTAGGTAACAGTTACATGTTTCTGGAAGCCTTATTCACATCCCAAAACTTTAGCATCCTTTCCCTGGCAGCCTGTCTTTTTTTCTTCCGTCCACCCACAGTTAAGATTTAATTCGTCATGGAATCCCTGGAATTTGTCGATCACTGACCTAAACTTTGTTTGGTCTGGGATGTCTTCTGAATTTAGTCTCACCTGTTTGAGATCCTTTCTCACCTCCCTGAACCATTTGTCCGACACTTTAGGTCTGCTGTCTAGTATTGTGAAAATTCTTTTCGTTAGTCTCTTCTCATCCATTCTAAATAAATACCCATAGTATTTAAGTCTCCGTTTTCTCATGGACTCAGCCTTTCAATGTCACGGTAAAGTTCTTACCTTCCTCGCAACCTATACTGTCCACCCACAATCTTTGGACCCATTTATTTGCGAAGGGTCTTTCTTTCGAATTTCTCAGTTTTTCTCAGTCCCGCTTTCCCTGTCATTTGGAGACATTCACTAGCGTACAGACATTCCGTTTTAATCACTGTATTGTAGTGCCTGAGTTTAGCTCGCCTGGAGATGGGTTTCTTCTTGTATACAGGATATGCCCTACGAAAAGTCTTCTCCCGTCTGGTGTTGTTTGCTTCTCTTGCATTAGTTTTCAGTTGCACTATTTCACCCAAGTACTTAAAGCTATCAGCTCTTTCTATTTTACCGTGTTCTGTCTTCAGGTACCGAGTGGCTATTTTGATGTTTGTTATATATTTAGTTTTTTCGAAAGAAATCTGTAGTCCGCTTTTTCTGCTTGTAATTTTAGTACATTCAACTGTTCTATTGCCGTATTAGTATTCCTAGATAGCAGCGCGAAGTCATCAGCAAAGGCAAGGCAATTAATCATGACACCACTTTTTGATCCTCCAATGTATACTTGGTTAAGTAGTCCTTTTCTGTTCAGTTCCTTTTTCCATTCCCGGATAATCTCCAACAGACAGTTGAAAAGAATTGGTGACAGTCCATCATCCTGTCTGACTCCTGTTTTAATTTCGAACTGCTTGGAGATCTCTCCCACCAAATTAACTTTCGAATGTGCCCCAGTTAAATAAATAAATAAATAAATAAATAAATAAATAAATAAATAAATAAATAAATAAATAAATAAATAAATATAATAATAATAGATTGGAAGATATTTTAGAGAATAATTCATCAACACAAATGTTTGAGGAGGTTGCTGGAATGAGAGCCTATAAGATTATGGGTCCCCTGCTTCGGAAGAAAGCAGGAAATAATTCTCCATACTTTAATCTATATCACTCCAAATTTTAAAAACATTATTAGTTAGTTTGGTAGAACAATTCTAATCAACAATGAATATATATCTTCACGCATAAAATATGAAGTTTCTATCTTCTCGTCAGTTGTTGTTTGAGTCATCAGTCCATAGACTGGTTTGATGCAGCCATTCATGCCACCCTATCCTGTGCTAACCTTTTCATTTCTACGTAACTATTGCATCCTACATCTGCTCTAATCTGCTTGTCATATTCATATCTTGGTCTACCCCTACCGTTCTTACCACCTACACTTCCTTCAAAAACCAACTGAACAAGTCCTGGGTGTCTTAAGATGTATCCTATCATTCCATCTCTTCTTTTCGTCAAATTTAGCCAAATCGATCTCCTCTCACCAATTCGATTCAGCATCTCTTCATTCGTAATTCGATCTATCCATCTCACCTTCAGCATTCTTCTGTAACACCACATTTCAAAAGCTTCCATTCTCTTTCTTTCTGAGCTAGTTATCGCCCATGTTTCACATCCATACAATGCTATGCTCCACACGAAAGTCCTCAAAAACACCTTTCTAATTCCTATATCAATGTTTGAAGTGAGCAAATTTCTTTTCTTAAGAAAGCTCTTCCTATCTTGTGCTAGTCTGCATCTTATGTCCTCCTTACTTCTGCTATCGTTAGTTATTTTACTACCCAAGTAACAATATTCATCCACTTGCTTTAAGACTTCATTTCCTAATCTAATATTTCCTGCATCACCTGTCTTCGTTCGACTGCACTCCATTACTTCTGTTTTCGACTTATTTATTTTCATCTTGTACTCCTTACCCAAGACTTCGTCCATACCATTCAGTAGCTTCTCGAGATCCTCTGCAGTCTCAGATAAAATAACAATATCATCGGCAAATCTCAAGGTTTTGATTTCCTCTCCTTGGATTGTGATTCCCTTTCAAAATCCCTCTTTGATTTCCTTTACTATCTGTTCTATGTAAACATTGAAAAGGAGGGGGGTCAAACTGCAGCCTTGCTTCACTCCTTTCTGGATTGCTGCCTCTTTTTCAAAGCCCTCAATTCTTATCACTGCAGACTGATTTTTATACAGATTGTAGATAATTCTTCGTTCTCGGTATCTGATCCCAATCACCTTCAGAATCTTAAATAGCTTGGTCCAATCAACATTATCGAATGCCTTTTCTAGATCTACGATGCCATGTACGTGGGCTTGTGCTTCTTGATTCGATCCTCTAAGATCAGACGTAAAGTCTGGATTGCTTCACGTGTTCCTACATTTCTTCTGAAGCCAAATTGATCTTCTCCCAACTCATCTTCAACTTGTTTTTCAATTCTTTTGTAAATAATACGTGTTAAAAATTTTCAGGCATGAGATACTAAACTAATGATGCGGTAGTTTTCACACCTGTCAGCACCGGCTTTCTTGGGAATAGGTATAACAACATTCTGCCGAAAATCGGATGGGACTTCTCCTGTCTCGTACATCTTACACACTGAATGGAATAACTTTGCCATGCTGGTTTCTCCTAAGGCAATTAGTAATTCAGAGGGAATGTAATCAATTCCAGGTGCCTTGTTCCTATTTAGGTCACTCACAGCTCTGTCAAACTCTGACCTCAAAATTGGGTCTCCCATTTCATCAGCATCAACAGCCTCTTCTACTTACAAATGCACTCTTAATTATTACTAAATCTCCTTACAAAAAATGTTGGGCCGATTGCAGAAACGATGACTAGTTTTAAGCCTTAGACAACGTCTACCCAAACACCGTCTAAATCGAGCACGATCTTCCATTGCATAAACAATGTTCAGCCGATGTTTAACTAGACATCGTTTAAAGTTTCAATATTGGTTTGAAAATGGAGGTAAAGTTTTCATGCAATTCTTTGCTTGTCGCAACCAATGAAATTCATCGGTGCGCGCCAGTCAGCTGTTTGTCTTCCTACACATTACTCAAATATGAATAAGTATGAGCATGGCTTGCCCACAGAGTATCGCTTTCGGTGGAAATTAAATCTCATAATATTATCGACACTAAAGCGACAATCCACCTCACGGGGAAGTGTAGCTTTGATTATAGCGTTGTTACAGTGAGTGTAATCTACTTGTAAACACGGTAGCTTCGACGAAGGGAAGATGAAGCAATAGTAATGTGTAACCGAGTGTGTTGTACGGGCCATATAGATATAGCTTGCATTCTGGAGATCATAGGTTCGAAACACATCATCTGAAGCCCTGAAGATTGTTTTCCGTAGTTTCCCTATTTTTACGCCAGGCAAATACTACGGCTGTTATTATGGCTACGGCTCTTCTTCCCTAGTCCTCTTCTTTAAACACTAATCACCACCATCATCACCACTTGCCTTTTCCTATCTGATAGTTGCCAAAAACTTTTATATGATTATATACATAAAAAACACATACAACCTACTTTTTAGTTTTCACTATTATGTGTGTTTACTTGGCAGTAAATATAAGTGAATCCCTCCCGGTTGATGTATGTGACAGCCCTCTGACGATTGAGACAAGTAATTCTGACATGTATGTAGTCGAAGTGACCTATAATTCCATGGAAATTACCCCATGTATATAATAAAACATATCGGTTGCCAAGAATTGTATTCGAGTTGTCAGTTACCGGACTATCCTTTTGTCAGTCTCATGAAACAAGTCTCTTGAAAAACGAAACCTTATTTTAAGATGTATCTCCCCATACATGTCAAAAGAATTGCTGCGATTTAGCAGCGGGCGACCCACAGAGAGGCCGTCGGACTAATCTCTCTTCCCGGAATCGTCTCAACATGATCATACAAATTACATGTTTTATGGTTCATAACCTCTGATTGTGATTCACTCCACTCAGTGTATAAACATGAAAGATTGAACAGCGGTTTTAGACAGTGTCTAAGTGATAAAGAACGTCTCCCCAACGCGGTAGCAATATTTAGACATTGTTTAACCGTAGAGATTGTCTAAACACCGTTTCTGCAATCGAGCCGAAGTTATGTCTAGCCGTCAGAATATTTTAGATCGGTCAGTAATTAGATGTGCAAAGAAGATAATAGTCAGAAATGATAACTGGAAGGAGATTGTAACTACAATAAGTCATACAGTCAGAGTGCTCTAGAGTCTTCCTCTTCAGCTTTATTATTCCTACAGTGAGTGGAGTCGTTGATAAGGATTATCTTTCTGTCTGCGATCAGGTTTTTCCTGGTTTTTACATCCATCTTCATACAGTCCAACCATCTTCATTTTGGTCTTCCTTTTCTCCTCTTACTACATAATCTTCCGTCCTCCTCTTAACATAGCCAAACCACCTCAATCTGGCTCTTCCCTTTCTTGCCTGTTTTCTCCATACCAGCCTAATGTTCCTCTGGTTGCTTTATTCCTAGTAGCAGCGCTAAGAAGCCCCCCCCCCCCCGCAATAACTGAAAATGGGCCCCTCGTTTCCTGATATTGAAAGTTACAAGTTTATTTCCTAGTACAACGATAATAATAATAATAATAATAATAATAATAATAATAATAATAATAATAATAATAATTTAGTTTCAAATCCGAAGGAATTAAAATAATACTGTACACTTACGTGGTACGAACACACACACACACACACACACACACACACACACACACACACACACACACACACACACACACACACACACACACACACACAAGAAAGTCATATTCATTATAGTGACCAAAACATGCTGACCGTCACAATATTAAGAAATAATCTTGTTCCTAGGACCAAATAAGTTACACCTCAACCGTCCATCGCAGACCTTCTTAGCTACACTGACTGCCGAGAGTTATAAACAGGCTCGAAAATTCATTATTTAGTGTTTAGATGTCTTTGCTATCGCATCTTCGCTGACTACTGGATTCTCAGAACTTTCTAATTACTTCAAAAGTCTTGTTGATTGTTGTGAGTGGCAGCAAGGGATGATTATTATTGGAACACTCTGGGAAACCCACATTGTTTCAGAAATAACTACCGTAGTAAAGTAGCTCTGCGCTACGACGGCCTAAGTTTGCAACAACCTTCTGTAATACAAACAATACTTTGCTGTGTGCTGTAAAATGTAAAATCAGTCTTCAGCTACTGAAGTAGGAAACAGTCATCCCCCCACCACCACCCGCAGGGTTTGCGGGGTCCTTATTGCCGCCACTGCTTATTCCTCAATCTCTCTCTCCTTGGCAGTCCACACGAATACCTCACCATCTTCATCTCTGCAACACGTATCTTTTACAGCAGCCCTCTGATAACACGCCTAGTTTCCGCTCCGCATATAAGTGCACAATTCTCTGTTTCTAAAATGACAGGAAAGAACTATTCGAGGTAAAACTTGTGATTCAAATCAATCATTCCTGATCTGTATTTAAGACTGTCGCCCTGGTACCAGATTCTCCATCACGCTGTCAGACAAAATTAGCTTCAAAACTCTTTCCGAGTACCATTTCAATAATAGCACTGGAATATATTTACCTTGTAGTAGGCCTACCCTCTATGTAAGAGGACTTTTTTTTTTTTACAAGTTTCTTTATGTTGCGCCGACACAGATAGATCTTATGGCGTTGATGGGATGGGAAAGGCCTAGGAGTAGGAAGGAAGCGACTGTGGCCTTAATGAATATACAGCTCCAGCATTTGTTTCGTGTGAAAATGGGAAACCACCGAAAACCACCTTCAGGGCTGCCGACAGTCGGGTAGGAACCCACTATCTCCCGGATGCTCACAGCTGCACGACCCTGACCACACGGCCAACTCGCTCGGTGTTTAATACACTGTACAGTTTAACACCATCTGCAAGTAGCGTTATCTGTGTTTCCAGTTCTTTATTCATTTTATCTATATACATAAGGAAATATAAAGTCGAATAACACCGCCTTGCGGAAGCCACTCTTTATCACTACAAGATGAGATAATGCTCTACCTTCTCTAAATCTCTGAGTTCTGTTTAGCTTTTTAGCATTTTTGCCGACGAATTATTCGGGACTTGTTTCTGTATCTCTAGCCAAAACCTCTCTGAAAAGTGAACCCAACAAGTGTTAGCAGCAGATTACTGCAGTCTGATGGCTCAGAAGATGAACACCAGGGAGAGAGAACAATATCCTAAAAATCACACGAGAGCTGTAAATAAAGTACCAGCAATATTGATAGAACGCAATATTTAATTAACTAACAAGTACAAGTGCATTGCAATGTAGTCACCCGCAAAGTCTAGTACCGTTTGCCAAATGTCGGGAAGCGTTCTCTCTTGATTACAACGACGGATCGCCCTACTCCACGGAGTACAGATGACACGTCAGGAAGTCGGCGGCCTCGGAGGGGTTCCTTCAACTTCGGACACAGGTCGACGTTACAAGGACTAAGGGCTTGACATTGTCTGCGACATGACAACGTGCGTTATTATGCAACACGATAGGGAGATCGTCTCGTAATAAACGTGGAAGATTGTACCGTATAGCCGGGCGCAGATGTCGCTCCAGAAATCGGCAATAGTAGTCACTGTAGACGGTCTGTCCCTCAGGCACAGCATGCGTAAGAATATACCACAATCAGCGTAAGCTTCACCTGACTGGGTTCCTGTCGAAATATCCGTGGATCTGGGTCACGCCATTCATTTGATTGACGCTTCAATTCATGCTCGTAGGCTCGTGCGCACGTCTCATCAATGGCGACAATACACTGCAGAAATGCGTTTCCTTCTTTGAGGTATCTGTCCAGGTGGATGCCAGCCAGTGCATACCGGTGAAATTTCTGTACGTCAGTGAGCTGATGTGTAACCTAACGGAACGCAATTTTCCTCATGTTAAGACATTTCGTCGGTAAGTGCCACGCCATTTGATGATTAGGACCAACTCTACGGATAATATACGGATGGTCTACGGAAACGAGCCCACTCACGATGTCAATCTGTACTTGAGGAATGGACCTGTGCGGTACAAATCCGCAGTCTCATTCCGACCCGCACGAAACGCCTTCACCCATCGAGCAGCCGTCCTATAGGGTAGTGCATTCTCGCCACAGGCTTCACGTAATAATCGATGTTGGAATAGCAATGAAATTACCCCCTTTCATTTCCAAGTTCTCAACCGTATATTTAGAGATTCAGTCAACTTTCACAGCAACCACAAAGGTCAACAAGGAACATTCGTCTTCGTTTTAAAACCTCACATACAAGTTAACCGCCTTCTCGACTCACAACACCCCTGCTTGTCCAAACGCAACATCCTCCCACCTTTGATTTTACACTGTTAAATCAAATGTATTATCGCATTAATAAGATATATTACGTAAAATTTCAAATTTTCTGCCAGCCATTATCTGCGTAGTGTTATCAATAAACTCTTCTAGCTCTTCTTCTGGATTAACAGATGTAACACAGTTGTCTACTTAAAATGTCCGTCTCAGTTGTACAGTCTTTCAGTGGTGATTTGTATTGATGCAAATGACGTTGTAGACAGCTCCTAAAAGAAATGGGCTAGAGTTTATTGCAAATGGTACTCTACAATGTCTCAAAGTCTTCATCTTCTTCTCATTACACTCTCCCACCAGAGAAATCGCAGAAAATCTCTATCCTCTGGATTGACAGGCATCTGCAAAAAGGTTTGTTTAATATCGGATACGACTCTAATTTTTATTAATGTGAAGTCCATCATTACTTTAGGAATCAATACTAATAGGTTTGAACCCTTTGAGAGTTTGTCATTCAATGAACAGCCATTCTTTGCGTTGTAAGGCGCATCAAAAACATGCCTAATGTTGGTTGTAGAGTTTTCCTTAAATACTCCTCTATGAGACAATCCTCTTCTTTTTCTCACTAGAAAATAAATCTGCTACAGTAATCGTAACATCTATGTCATTAACTTGCTCTCCGTTGTTCTTCGGTTGCTTAGTATTTCAACGAACTTTTAATCCAGCTTTTGCTAGTGCTATTCGTCCTTCACCCTCAGCTTCGCACCACAAGAATGCTAAAAGATGTTTCAATATTGGTCTTCATAGATTCTACCTTCTTCGTTCTCTTGTTCGACTGTCACAGAGTTCCTCAACCACACGCGAAGTAAACTTCTGATATGCATGATTCCACAAGTAGAAATAGCATCGCTTCGTATTTATTTGAATTCATCACGATTGATTCCAATGCTCTCAGGTGTGCTTCTAACTTATCGTAGAGATGAGTTGTTTCTAGACTGGCTCGGATCTCTGTTACATTCTTTATCACGAATCATAGTAGCTCTTTCACGTAATACTCAGTCAACAATTAATCCCTACCGAATCTATTTCTTAAGCTTTCGATATCTTTGTTATCATTTTCAGCAGATGCGGGGAAACTCTCTACAATTTCTTTTTCCCGTGAACCTTCTACTGTAGCCTGGAGCAAATACTGAAATGTATCTGCTTCTTTCATATCCCTGTCTTCACGAAATTTTTAAAAATGGTTCCAAAAACTCAAAAAGTCTTGTATTTCCACTGAATCGGTTCAGCTCTATTATATAATTTTTAAGTTTCCTCCTACTTGAGGTTAGGGATGAACTAACCGACTGGGTATCACTGACTAGTCTTACTTGAGCACATTTCGTAACAAAGGTTTCCATCTTAACATTAACACGATCCACTTTTCTCTATATGCTTCTATAGTGTTATATTCTGTTTTAAATTCAGCATTTTCATCATCTAACATCAATGTGGCCATTCGATCGTCTATTTTTTATTTATTTATTAGCCGAGGCACCTGAGGTAAATCTCACTGTGGTGCAGTACATTCTAATATTATCATGGCTACCGAGTACTAATAAAGTAAATTAATACACTCCATTAATATAGGTAAGTTTGTTACATCAAATTAGTTAATAATAATTTTGGTTACATGAATAGATCTAAGTACTACATATCACACATTAGTTACGTTAGTATAATAAAAATTAATATATAATAGAAATATAATCATATGTATATGTTTTGTTTTATATAATTGAATTATGTCATAATGATACACTAAGAATAAACAAGCAGACAAACAAACTACTAAATATACAAGAAGGAAAATGGAACAGTCAGTTTCTCGTCGGCATATCACGAATATCATACGTCTTCGTTTCAACCACGCACTTACACCGCAATACAAGTACCATTTACACCTTTCTAACCACTCTACCTGCGTGTGTGGCCACCCACATGGTGACAGTAATCACATTTTATTTCAGTGTCCACAATTTGATTTTCCCCGTCGTCAATTTAAGCAACGCCTTCTAAATGTATCCATTCCCCTTCCTACAGGTGTTTCCTGTTTATTGTCAACCGTCACTCCCACTTTAATTGATACATTAAATAAATTTATTGATGAGTCCAAATTGCAGTTGTAAAAGATGATCTATTCCCTCCTTCATATAGTCAAAATATGCTTCTTGTTTCCACTGTAAAATTTATTCCAACCTCTACAGATAAATACAAGCGAATCATAACAAAGCGTGTGAAATTTCTTACAATAATTGGTCCCATTACATATATTATCTATCTCACATTCAAAATAAAAGGCATATAATAAAATTACGTATCCAAGACACTTGAGTTTACACCACAGATATAGTGACTGGACGAAATTCACAGAGTCCAACCCACACCATCAAGAAGAAGAAGAAGAAGAAGAAGAAGAAGAAGAAGAAGAGCCGGGCGCTTTCGGGCAGTAAAAGGTTAATACTTTTCCTGCCTATTGTTTTGATTTGTAGCCTTTGTACTAGCTTTTGTTACATACTCAACAATTTTGTTAACTATGGTATCACAACAAACGTCTTCCGTAATCATTAATGAATTTTTGGACATATACTCACCCATTTTATTAATATTAGTTTTCTGAAATGTTATGAGATTTCTAGTTATATTAGCCTTGGGTGATATCTCTAAGTCACAAACCAACATGTTATGGTCACTAAAGTCATGGAAGATGTTATATAAATGTGGAAAAATTATATTGCAAGCATTCTGATTAAAGCTATCACAGAGGTTCTTTAGATTACTAAGTAAAGTTTGCTCTAATTTATCAATTTTAAAATCTCCCATAGTAATACATAGATGTTTGCTATTGAACCCTTCGGTCCATACCGAAGGATATCTACCTTTCTTACCTATCAGCAAATTTCATGAGATCTGTCTCTTGGGTGGTATCGGGTTCTTCGTCACTTGCCGAGGTAAAGGTAGGGTTCAGTAATTCTAATCTATCTACTCAAATGAAAGTTTTGATTTAACAAAATGTTCCTATTTATTCAAGTGATTCATGAAGCATTTCTGCTTTCTCAACGGTATCATTTAACTCCATCGTGTCCACTGGACACCACAATTATTTTACATAGAGGGTCAGAACACTGGTGTGAGCCTTTGACGTAACTGCCTGATGGGCATCCTTACTAGAAACCATTGTCTCACTTATTAATTCAAGAAAGGAAAGTCTGGAAATCCTTAAATTCGGCTTCCATGTGAGACTACATGTACCATCATAGTGATTCTTTATGGTCCAGACCTCGTAACACGAACTCTGGGTATAATTAAGGCAGTCCAATCGGTATGTGCCACATAGTGGTTATACGGCATGGACCCTTAATTGAATCGATGTGACCTGCGACTATGTCATGGACCGACATCTAAACTTCTAAGTTACTTTAAAGTCATTGTGGATGATGAACACAAGGAAAATGATCCTACAGTGGCATATGGCCCTAGTCTAAGTCACTGAAGTTGATGACCCCCTGACCATCCAATTTTCTAAGCTGAAGGCTAAACACAGTTAAGTTACATCGGTTGATGACCAAAGTTTTCACTTTACTATCCCCAGCACATTCACTGCTCAATCAATCAAAGTTAAATAATACAACAATAGCAATGCTCACAATACTTTGTGGCAGTAAAATCCATTACCTTCGGATATGTCCCCTTAATCGTTACGTTAACATTTACACATCCCCCAGAAAACAAACTAAGATTTCCAGAATGCATCTCCAAGTTATTCGCTTGATTTAAAGTTATTTCAAAATACGGTTTCACTGAATTTAATAATTAAAATAATTTAAATGATTTAATGAAATCTTAAAGAACAACCAATTTTATTTCCACGGACAGATGGTTTCTTCACAAATTCCTACACAATGTGATGTAAAATTTTTAATCCTGTGATGTTTATCTGTTGATTCCGATAGCTAGAATAGAACTATTACATCATTCATGCCCAGTTTTATATCTTGTTTCATGACCTCATACTTTAAGTCTAATCTAACCCTAGCCATTATTAACACTTGGATAACCCTAATAATTACGTACAAACCAAAGTAATTCACCGTATAATGTAAGCCAATTACGATGTCATATCTCGTCATAACATTTTATAAAGTTTGCGCACCCCTCACAGACAAACAATCATCACTACAATCGCTCTATATTTTGGACAACCCTGAATTTGGCTAACCTTGCTCATTATACTCTAGGTTCGTGGTCTCAAATGCACATTGCGTTCTCAATTAAACACATTTACAGTATCTAATAACATACACGTTATTCCCGGATGAAAATTTCAACTAAATCCAACATTTAACGTTATCCTCTGCCGAGAAATGCAATCTCAATTCAATGCGTAACACACTCTGCATGTCCCGTTATGCCAGCGGCGAACCCCTATCAGCTGACGGCATTTCGCCCCAACCCCGCTTGGCAGTGATATGAGACATCTGGTCGTTCTACCTGACTGGCCTCTCAGAATGCAACCTTTAAACTCTGCCGACATAATTAAACAAATACGATATTCTAACCAACAAATGCACATAGATTATACTTCAACATGACCACACTAATTGTACACATCGCAAATTAATACCGGCGCGGATTCTTGTATTCTGCTTTCCATTCCCAACATTATAAAATCTTCCTCGGGCTTCCAGACGTCCCGGCTTCATTGACAGGTCTCCAACCTGATTCACCAATCTCATATCGACTCACACGACAAAACTAATCTCTGTTTTCCAAACTCACGACTATCACTGACTAAAGAACTGGAATAAAATCCTTACTAGAATCCACGACGTCTAATAACGCACAGTGCTTTAATAATGAATAACTTCGCATAAAATGATATCGTATTTTAATAACTGGATTTTCACGAAAATGACTAAAATTCAACTAAATCTTTTTTATTGTCAGTCAGACACAGTTTAAATGGGCCTAGAAAAACGTTTCACTCCGTGACCAAATTCATCACTCTATACTCTCACCCAACAGCGCGCTTCCACTCGATTGAAAATGGGCAACCATGGATTTCTTATATTATTTACGTCAAAAATTCAGACAGAAATTTTTTACGTCGAATGAACAACTTAATTTGACATCACAAAACATAGGCAATAAACACACGGAAATGACGATCTACATTGGATGTAATATAACTTCGAAACCCAATTTAACAAGTTTTACAACATCATACGGCACTGGCAAGACTTCAAAAATTTATCCAAGTGGAAAATGAAACAAATGACCCTTTTTTCGTCGTATTCTGACATTTACAAAAACCACATAGGGGCGACCAACTGCGTCGTATATACTCCCTTCAATTACATATATTTTAGACATCATGAAACAAGATATAATAGGTGGTAAGATGGTAAGTCACATACCTTAGGTTACGCCAGCGTTCATCATAGGACTCACCTGTGACCCTGGCATTTTTATTTAGCCATTTTTACATTTTTGGCTGTACAGATAATTTTATTCTTCCGGTTTTCTGGAAATAAAGCATTAAAAAACGAAAATGCCCTACACTTGTTCTTGTTGAGCGCACACGATGGACTGTAATTATTTCCGCACACGAATTTCTTCCTTTATCACATACAAATTTATTCGGTACTTTGACCGTCCTATCTGGTACAATTATTTCCACTCAAGAAAAACTATCTCCACATGGAGTCAAGACCCCAGCCACAACGGCTAAAATCTGTTGGTTGGACTTAGTCTACTTTTGTCGTTCGATTTTACAGAGCAGCTCAACCCTCTGTCTTCAGCCTCGTGATACAAAATGCAGGGGCTTCATCATGGCGTTATTTCTTATTTATAGAAACTTCCCCCTCTCTCCGGACATCTCTCTTTGCCGCCAAGAAAATGTCTGTAACTTTTCTGACTTAACTAAACTGTAATTACAAGAGTTCTGAAGGTGACTACATACTTGCTACATTTCCGGCGGTAGTGTTCATGGACATTTAAAATTTATACATATTCAATTAGCTGGATAAATGACCTCATTTGATAGGCACTATATATTGTCGACTTGGCTTGGGCACGCCATACACACGCGCTCTTCTGAAATAGTCCACAAAATGACTTAAGATTCTTCCGCCGTCGACACGTGCGAATGACGTCACGTATCCCAGAGCGTGGGACAGAAGGCAGCCACCTTCTCGCCACGTGTCACTCCGTGCTATCAAGAATCGAACTTCTTATTCCAATTGACAATTTAATACATAATATTCTTAGGGCACAAAGGTCATGGGTTCACTATGTTTATTCCAGACATCTAATAAAGTTATGAAATCCTTAGAATATTGTACATGAGGGTTAAAACATGATATAACTTTGAGGCCAAGTACCGGTACTTCAAGTAATAAAAGTTAAATGGAATATCAAAGACTATTAATAAACAAGATTCTATTGTTTTATAAGGCTCTTTCATATAAATTACTATTCCACATCCTATTTTACGGATTCGGGAACAGAAATAAGCATCATATCCTTTTAAGTTGTAATATTTTTCTTCGTCCGGAAATAACCATGTTTCAACAGTTATTATAATGTGTGGAAATTGTAAATCATTAATTTAAATATAAAAATCACTCCAGTTGTCACGAATGCTTTGGGCATTTGCATAAAATATTCGTAAGTTATTTCCTCTTTCTATCAGCTCACGTAAACTTACTAACTGATATTCAGTAGCTTCCATGCTTTAAAGAAAATTTGAACAGGCAAGTGACTTCTTTCTTTTTCTTTGCGGGGATGTTAAACCTATGAAGACACAAGTGCACATATATCATCAATACATCTCATGAGTACAACATTAAATGTGTCATATTTCCTTACTAATATTTTCCCTCCCTAGACCATACATACTTAAACCCTTTCATTCTTAATTCTGAGAATCTATTCCTTGTGTAAAACTGTCATAGGCTTTAGTAAAACATGCTCTCAACACTTTACTTTTCCTAAGTACTGCCTCCATTTCTTCCGTTACAATAATAGACCTATAATAACCAGATTGAGACCCACCAGTATTTGCGTTATTAAATCACGTCGGGGTCACGAGATTTATGTTGGAACAACAATGAAACTACCCGTTTCACTCCTTCCCCAAATTCTCAACCATATATTTAGAGATTCAGTCAACTTCTACAGCAATCACAAAGCACAATAATGAACATTCGTCTTCGTTTAAAAACTTCACATACAGGTTCACCGCCTTCTCGATTCATAATAACATCGCGGCTTGTCCAGGCGCAGCACTCGATAACATTCTGATGAATTTTTGCCATGGGTAACCTTGATTTTAATCCACGAACGCTGATCACATTTTGTAAACATGCTTTAGAGCGGCAAAATCGACATCCTTCACTTCAACGCCACACGGCAACAAGACTGCCTGTCAAATGCAAATGGGTGGTGCAACCGACGCGAAATCGGGAGGTTGTGGGTTCGGATCCCACTGGTGTCTGGTTGGCCATTTTTGTTCTGTACTTAACATCTCTTCAACACGTACTAAATGTACGTAACACGACCTAATAGGTTGAAAGTCGCTTTCGATTACAATGCGGTCGTGAAAATTCAATATTCATTGACTTGGCCCTCAACGGGCAACTTAAACGCACTCTACAGTGTGATGGTAGTAGTACCAGACCTGTAGCTCAGATCCTTTCCAACAGAACAAAGATGGCCTAGGCCACCGTAGCTCAATTGGTAGAGCAACCGACGCGAAATCGGGAGGTTGTGGGTTCGGATCCCACTGGTGTCTGGTTGGCCATTTTTGTTCCGTACTTAACATCTCTTCAACACGTACTAAATGCACGTAACACGACCTAATAGGTTGAAAGTCGCTTTCGATTACAATGCGGTCGTGAAAATTCAATATTCAATAGTTGTCCAAGTTTCGTGATAACACCGCCAGATGTCTTACCGGCGATGCACGTATGATGGACTCATTGTTGGTGTCATAGGTTGTCAATCCGTATCTTGAAGATAACCGAGGAGTATCGATTCAGCACTAGGGAGCCGAAGTGTCACTAAAAGTTTCGCGAATAGTACTTTATTTACAGCCCACGTATTATAATCTGGTTTGGCAATGAGCCAAGTCACCTAAAACTAAAAATAGTTATTGCGGACACCGTTTAAACACAGGGTGTCCTTGAAAAAGTTTCCAACATGTACAGGCGAGGCAGCACGTAACAAAAAACGATAAAATGTCCTATAAACATTGGTCGCAAACCCAATATCTTACGAGTTATGGTCCGCTGCTTCTACCATCATTGATTACCACGTCTTTGAACGACTCTTCACAACATGTGTTCAATGAGACCGCCATTCCTCCGAATTCTCCTCCTAGAAGTTAAGTTCCCTGAGGTTTGGTAGTCCTAGGAGCCCCGAGTCGATAACTACAGCGTAACAAGATTTAAAAAGAAAGTCCCAAGTGTTGTATGTCCGACGCTCCCTTCTCGATCCGCCAGCCAGCTACACGCGTGCCAGTGTGTTATTCTTCGAGCCTCGACGCGCAGCCCTCAGTGCGCGTGCCTGGAACGTCGTGTGTGCTATAAAAAGGAGCTCCTAGCCTGTCCAGACGCCCACTGACCCCGGTGTCCAGCTCCAGAATACACCCTACGTCGAGCACGGAGGCTACTCCTCTTGAAAATGTGCTTCGGCCAGGTGGACTGAATTTCTGGCAGTAAGAGGTCTCACCTCGGGTCACCGCTCCTCTTGCCTGTTCCGCTGTCCATGCCCAGTCTTACCATTATATGCCACTATCATTCCCTAGCTAATGCAAGCTCCCATTATCAACTTAGTTTCGCTAAGTAGGAACTCTTCAGTCATTGAACTTACGTTAATGAACTCAGACACTTCAACAAGGAAGGACTCTCTGAGATATTTACGTCAGTGCTTCTGATAGTTTTTGACTATCAAGAACTTTTCATGTCACAAGGACTATCTTTCCGAAATAGTAGTGAACGTGAATACTCCAACGTGTATATAGCGTACAAAGACAGACTCTTTCTCCAAATTCATAGTTCAATTTGCTTCGAGATAACTTTCAGTTTTGTTAGTGTAAATATTGTAATTTTACATGTGAAGCAAATAAAGAAGTTGTGTTTTTTGTAAACCCAACCTTGTTTACAACACAACTCTGTGGCGACGAGGTAAAAAAAACTACAATTCATCGGCCCTAGTCGCCAACTCTGGGGCGACGGGATAACAAACTTGCAATTCATCTGCCCCAATCGACACTCAGTGGTGACGAGAAACAGCACGAACTTTATAGGCCCCGTCATCCACTCATTCACAACGAGATACAGCAAACTCCGTGCCCTCAGACACTTATACATTGGCGACGAAGTCAATCAGTGCTCAGTGTGTCGCCCACTCGGTCGAAACAAAGTGCAAACCTGTGTCCATTCGGTTATCAACTCATTTGCAACAGACCAACAAACTCTTGCGGGATATTGTCCACTCATGGGCACAGTGACATTATACTACGTAACTATCATCATTCCACATTGGCGCCCGTACGACCTATCACAGCAGTTCGCTTTTCTCAAGTGAAGCTATTAGACTTCTTCACACTCCGGAACGTCAGCCGACATTCCACAGCTCTCTGTCGTGCGCTCCACCTGTGTGGCACGCTCCAGCGTGTTTGCTTGCTCTCTCTCTCTCACTCCCCGCTATACCGGTCAAGGTCTCGCCTACAACCAGTTCTGACACACAGCTATACTTGCTCTTTATTGCACGCATCTCGCAATGGCTACAGCTGAGCAACTCGCTACAGTATTCCAGGCCTTACAGCAGCAACAACAACAGTTTATGCAACAACAACAGACAGCATTAATTCAGGCTATTCAAGCTATTTCTGTCTCTACACAGCCATCAGCTATTCCTCCGTTCTCTGCTTTTGATCCGGCTAAGGAAGAATGGTCAGTTTATTTAGCCCGCTTACAACAGCATTTCATCTGCCATTCTGTCACAGATGATCAACGCCGCCGAGCACTATTTCTTAGTTCGGTTGGCAATGCTACGTGTGAATTACTACGTAAATTAAGTCCAGAAGAAAACCTCTCT
This sequence comes from Anabrus simplex, assembly GCF_040414725.1. Classification (NCBI taxonomy): domain Eukaryota; kingdom Metazoa; phylum Arthropoda; class Insecta; order Orthoptera; family Tettigoniidae; genus Anabrus; species Anabrus simplex. The sequence goes on from NC_090265.1 coordinate 717,831,864, forward strand.
GAGGTACCATTCGCACAGCTCTTGGCCCGTCTCACTGAACACTATGCCAAAGCTCCTCACATAGTGGCTGCTCGCTATAAATTTTTTCAGAGCAGAAAGCAACCCCATCAGACACATACTGAATGGATAACTGAATTGCGTGGTCTAGCTAAACCCTGCCAGTTCATATGCTCCAAGGACGGTTGTGGTTCACCCTACACTGATTCTCTCATTCGGGATATGGTAATTTTACATACTCCTGAGGACAAAATACGTTTTGACGCTGTCAAGAAGAGTAACCCTTCTTTAGAAGACGTCCAGCGTATTGCTACGGTTTATGAGCTTACTACCAAGACTGCCGCAGCCATAGCTTCTCCACACGAAGTTGCTCAAGTCTTGCCTCAAGCCCGCAAGTCCTCTGCTACAGTGAACCGCGCAGACAAGGCGCTCTCTACCAAGCATTCTCGCACGGGTCCCTCTCGTAATTTTACAAGGAAGCCCAATTCTAAAAGCAACTCGAAACTCCTGCCTTCCTGCCGAGGCTGTTTCAAGCATCATGAACGTCGTGACTGTCGTTTTTTCAAAGCCACTTGTGAACGATGTAATAAACTTGGACACATTAAGACTGTATGTCAGAGTTCGCTCCGCCCTGCTAAGACTCCTGCAGCACGCCGGAAGCCTATACAGCCCCGCCAAGACATCGAAGTTGATCAGATCAATCTTATTCTTCCCACAAAGAATTCTCACAAGATCATCGTTCCTCTCTCATTCTCTGATCGATCTGTCGATTTTCAATTAGACACTGGATCACCTGTCTCTCTTATTAACCTGGCTACATACCACGACTTAGGTTCACCTTCATGCTCTCCAGCTGACATCCAGCTCGTGACATTTAACAAAAGGAAAATTGACATTAAAGGTCAAATCAAGTTTCAGGCTAGTTATAAAGGAATTCAGAAGGCCATTCCTCTTCTCGTAGTTAACAACTACACTGCCTCCAACATTATGGGCATGGATCTATTTAACTTATTTGGTTTCCAGATACATGACAACATTAACGTCGTATCTACATTGCATTCTACTTCTGACGTTACCGCTCTCCTAGAGCAGTTTCCTGAAGTCTTCGACTCTCAGCTCGGAACAGCAAAAGACTATACAGCTCACATACAGCTGAAATCCGGAGCTAAGCCTCGCTTCCTCAAAGCACGTCCAGTACCCCTAGCACTTCAAGACCAGGTCACGAAAGAATTAGACAGATGGATACAAACTGGAATTGTGGTACCAGTTACTTCTAGTCAATGGGCTACTCCACTAGTGGTCATCAAGAAACCTGATGGTAATGTTCGACTTTGTGGAGATTTTCGATCTACCGTCAACGCACACATCGACACAGATGTCTTTCCTATTCCACGTCCAGAAGACTTATTCCGTCGTCTCTCTGGTGGACAATTCTTCTCTCGAGTTGATCTTAAAGAAGCATATCTCCAGCTACTTTTAGACGAAGAATCTAAGAAATTTCTAACACTCAACACTCCTCTCGGACTGCTCCAGCTCCAGCGGCTCCCATTCGGTGTTTCATCCTCAGCGGCTATTTTTCAGCGCTATTTAGCTCAACTCACCGCTTCCATTCCCGGTTGTGCTAACTACCTGGATGATATTATTGTTACTGGAAAAGATCATCAGGAACATCTAACCAATCTACGCCTCCTTCTCCAGAAATTGAAAGACAATGGCCTACGAGCGAATCTCGCTAAATGTACATTCTTTCAGCCTCAAGTTCACTACCTAGGACATATACTTGATAAGACTGGAATTCGCCCTAGTGCACAGAATGTCTCAGCTATCGTAAACACGCCGGCACCTCAGACCCTCAAGCAGCTCCAGTCATTCATAGGCACAGCGAACTACTATAATAAGTTCATTCCCCGCTTCGCTACCGTGGCAGCTCCATTAAACGCTCTACGTAAAAAAGGTGTTAAATTTCAGTGGACTCCGCAATGCCAACAGGCATGGAAAACCATCAACAACGCCTTAATTCAAGCTATACAACTCACTCATTTTCAGCCCGACAGAATCATCACGCTAGCTACTGACGCTTCAGACTACGGTATCGGTGCCGTTCTCTCCCAGAAGGATCGTCATGGACAGGAACGCCCCATCGCCTTCGCTTCGAAAACACTTAATGACCATCAACGTCGATACTCACAGATAGAGAAAGAAGCTTTAGCCATCATCTTTGGTATTCGCCGTTTCAATGAATATCTCTATGGCAACCATTTCCTGATCATTACTGATCATAAGCCTCTCGTACACTTATTCCACCCTGGTAATAAGATCCCTGAGAATTCCCTCCGAAAGCTTCAAAGATGGTCCATTTTCCTTTCTGATTATTCCTATCAGATTGTCTATCGAGCCACATCCCAGCATTGTAATGCTGATGCCCTCTCACGCTTACCAGTTGGTCCTGATACTGCCTTCGATTCTCAGGAATCTGAATGTCTTCAGTTGGACATAGAACTTGAAGATACTGTATCCAGTTTTCCTATTGATGCTACCTGCATAGCTAAAGCTACGGATAGGGACAGTACACTTGCTACTGTGCGTACTTACATCCGCAACGGTTGGCCTCTTCAGAGCAAGCTTCCTGCCCACCTTGCACCTTATCATCGTATGCAGCATCGTCTCACGACTCGTGCTGGAGTCGTACTCCTAGAAACAGGCACCATCTTCCGAGTGGTTATCCCACTTAGCCTACAGAAACAAGTTCTCGAATTATTACACCAAAGCCATTGGGGTATATCCAGAACAAAGCAACTAGCACGTCAACACTGCTACTGGCCCGGTATTGATGCCGCCATCGAAAAACTCATCCGTCATTGTGAACAATGTCAAACGAATCAGAACGCCCCGTCTTCTGATCTAGCTTCATGGCCTCCTGCTACTACTCCACGGGAACGAGTTCACATCGATTTCGCAGGTCCTTTCCTCAGTTCCATGTGGTTAATAGTCATCGATTCACTGTCGCACTTTCCATATGTAGTGGATATGCATTCGACTACTACGACAGAAGCTACCATTCGTGCTCTTCAGAAAATATTTACTACAGAAGGTTTACCTCAAGTACTCATTTCGCACAACGGACCTCAATTTACAGCTACTGCTTTTAAGAACTTTTGTACATATAATGGCATTCGTCATATCCTAGCACCGCCTTTTCACCCTCAATCTAATGGTGAAGCTGAACGCTTTCTACAAACATTTAAGAGAAGTATGAAAAAAGCTGTCTCTTCAGGCTTAACTAAAGACCAAGCATTGCTCCAACTCTTAAGCAACTACAGAACTCTGTCCGGCGCTGATAATATCACTCCTGCACAGAAGCTCCATGGACGACCTCACAGAACTTTACTTTCACTGTTGCAGCCTCTTCCGGCCCAGCCTCAGACCTCACCAACGAAGTTCTCAGTCAACGACAAGGTCTACACCAGGACATTCAAGTCAAACCCACTCTGGATACCTGGAGTCATCTGCAGATCGTTGGGTCATCGTCTCTACGAGATACAGACTACGGAGAAACGTATCTGCCGCCATCAAGACCAGATACGTCTGCGCTACCGCCCATGTCCAGCTATTGATTCTATTGCTCAGCCAGATAAATCTATTGCTGAACGAGCTTTAGACCATTTAATAACCATGGGCTCCTTTCAGGACGAGGCAGCACCACTCCGCCCAGTCCCAGCTCCGGACAATACAACAGAGACATCAGCAGCTCCGGCCCAGCATCGCAGCCACCGCCAGCGCCGCCGCCGTTTCACGCCGTACCGGCGTATTTAGGAGGGGAGGTTGTTGTATGTCCGTCGCTCCCTTCTCGATCCGCCAGCCAGCTACACGCGTGCCAGTGTGTTATTCTTCGAGCCTCGACGCGCAGCCCTCAGTGCGCGTGCCTGGAACGTCGTGTGTGCTATAAAAAGGAGCTCCTAGCCTGTCCAGACGCCCACTGACCCCGGTGTCCAGCTCCAGAATACACCCTACGTCGAGCACGGAGGCTACTCCTCTTGAAAATGTGCTTCGGCCAGGTGGACTGAATTTCTGGCAGTAAGAGGTCTCACCTCGGGTCACCGCTCCTCTTGCCTGTTCCGCTGTCCATGCCCAGTCTTACCATTATATGCCACTATCATTCCCTAGCTAATGCAAGCTCCCATTATCAACTTAGTTTCGCTAAGTAGGAACTCTTCAGTCATTGAACTTACGTTAATGAACTCAGACACTTCAACAAGGAAGGACTCTCTGAGATATTTACGCCAGTGCTTCTGATAGTTTTCGACTATCAAGAACTTTTCATGTCACAAGGACTATCTTTCCGAAATAGTAGTGAACGTGAATACTCCAACGTGTATATAGCGTACAAAGACAGACTCTTTCTCCAAATTCATAGTTCAATTTGCCTCGAGATAACTTTCAGTTTTGTTAGTGTAAATATTGTAATTTTACATGTGAAGCAAATAAAGAAGTTGTGTTTTTTGTAAACCCAACCTTGTTTACAACACCAAGGTTGGTTCTCTCATGTCTGCTGCGCGATGGATTGAGCTGCGCTGATGGATTTATAGCCTGGGAGTTCGGTGAGCTCTCCTCATTGGGTTTGGTAGATGATTCTATAGATTAGAAAGCTAGCATTCCTTCAAAGAACTACACTGGCTTAGCAAATGTCATGGGCTAGTCACCTAATAGCGTGTGGGGCCTCCTCTGGCCCTGCGAACTGCAGTGAGACGCCGTGGATGTGAGTCGACAAGTCCCTGGTAGTCCTCTGGACGCAGCTGACACCAAATCGTTTGCAGAGCGGCCGCCAATGCTGGTCTGTTCGTGGGTGCAGGAAGCGTGGCACGGAGCCTGCGTTCCAGGACATCCCAGATATGCTCGGTAGAGTTCATATCGGGACTCCTGGGTGGCAATAGCAGTCGTTGGACCGCCGCTGCAATGTTCCTGGAACCATTCTCGGGCGACGTGGGAGCGATGTGGCGGCGCGTTATCATCTTTAAACACCGCAGAACCATCTGGGCGCTGGAAGGCCAAAAATGGGTGAAGATGGTCTCCGAGCAGCTCAACATACCGCGTACCATTCAAAGTCTCTTCCAGAACAACTAGGAGGCCCATTCCATACCAGGGAAATGCACCCCAGACCATAACAGAGATACCAGCGCCCTGGACAACACCTTCAAGGCAGGCGGGGTCCATCGCTTCATGTGGTCTGCGCCATACATGGTGCCTCCCATCGGCATGGTGCAGTTGAAATCGTGATTCTTCCGACCCGGGTCCGACCATATCACGTTACGCCATTGTTCCATTGTCCATCCCTGGTGACTGGCGACAAATGCGCGTCGTTGTGCCCGATGACGTTGGGTTAACAGTGGCACCCGTGTACGGCGCCGGCTCCCATACCCCGTAGAACCCATGTTCTTACGGATTGTCCACTGGGAGACGTGTCTAGCACGGCCTGTGTTAAATTGAGCCGTGATTTGTTGCACGGTTGCCCGTCTGTGACTATTGACAATCCGTTTCAGATGTCGCGGGTCACGGTCATCGAGAGAGGCTGGACGGCCGGTCGTTCGTCTGTTGTGGACGGTGACACCCGTATTCAACCATTCACGATACACCCTGGACACGGTTGATCGTGTGAAGCCGAATTCCCCCACCATTTCAGAAATCGCACTTCCCATCCGTCGGGCACCGACCACCATAGCCCGTTCGAACGGAGTCTGCTCACGACGACGTTCCATGTTACACCTGTCACATGCACAGCCACTGCTCACAAGGTCTCCTATACAACTGCCGCTGGCACAGGGGGCGTGTGGTGCGCAGACAACACCTCCGCATCAGTGCTCCGCTATCCCATGACATTTGCTCAGTCAGTGTACATTTCCCACTGGAGACTGTTCAGGCGGTACTACTGGCGGTAGAGCTATTAGCGTACCATGAAATGAACAATATACACTTATAGGACATGTATTCAGGAAATGTATTTATGAAGCAAGTTCTACTTTCCTTACTTGTGATTGTTTTTCATAGCTTCGTACATAAGACGTTCCTCCAAAATATTTATTTATGAATCAATTTCTATTTTTCTGTTTACTTGTGAATATTATTGAAAACTCTGTATATTAGACTCGTTCAAAAGTGTATTTGAGAAACAAGATCTATTATTTTTCTGTTTTTCTGTTTTTTTGTGAATATTGTTATTATATAGGAATGTTTGCGTTAATAGTTTTTCCTCAATTCACATGCCTGTGTTCTTGTTAATCTTGCCTCCCCCCCCAATAATTACCCGAAATCGGCACGCCTGACATGGAAACATGCATTCATTGTAACACCCCTGGTTGTTGCCTGATTGCATCACAGGCATTGAACACGCGTTCTCGTAGTGTATCCACATCACATACACCATGGTCTTTACATGTTCCCAAAGTCAAAAATGTAAAGGGTTTAGATCAGGTGACCGGGCAGGCCAAGGTTTTGGCCCCCCAGACCAATCCATCGCAGATGGAAGACACGTGATGAAATTGAGCCGCTGATCATGATAATAAGACGATAACACAACACGCTAATAGGTGCAAGACCAATGTTTAGGTAAGAACGTATTGTAGCGGGCTCAAAATTCTGTCAATTGTGTACACTGTTTTATTTACACATTTTACACACACGCACTCATAAACTGCCATCTTGAAACAAAATACTACTAAGAAGAAGTAGAAGAAGGAGACTGCCACAATAGCATGTCAACGTATTACCACTCACAACATAAATTCACATACTTGATTAACGACTTGCACTCATAACTTTTGTTAAACAACTCAATTCTACCCTCAAGACTGCCTCTTTATATACACTGTCTGGCCAGGTTCTAGAAGAATATGACACAACATGTTTTCTCGTAATTTCGAGAGTCTTCAATAACCTATTTACAATGTAAGGAATTTTCTACACAATTCCAGTCGCAAATTACATTGTACTGGACTTATTAGAGTGTGTTGCACAACGTTGCATTGGGTTCTACATCATATACACAAAGCAAGCAAAGTTATCTCCGTCCAGGCCATGAAGGCCGCCTTTGCCACCAGGAATTAACATGGTACTCTTTTTGGGTGTAGGCTGAGTGAACCTCAGGGTCATGTGCACCTCCGAAAGTGGAAATATCGTTTCTTAAATTTTACGATTTGCTCGCGGGGATTCGAACCCACCTCCTTTCTGGCGAACCGAGAACGCCTTTACCTCCTCGACCAGGCAGCCCCCACATGATACATACCGGTAATAATAAATTATATAGTATTAATTACGTGTACTTGCCTTAAATAAACTCATATTAATACACATAGAGCAGATGTTTCATGACATAACCTCACAAATAATACGATCATGATTTATACCAAACCAAGTTCGTACATAACTACGTAAATAATACTAATACTAATAGATGTAAACAACTTCATAGCCATACCTCACTAATAATAATAATAATAATAATAATAATAATAATAATAATAATAATAATAATAATAATAATAATACTCGTCGAGCTCGATATTTCCGTTATTTACCCATGGGTTAGAGAATATTGTTTCCAAGTTGTACTCGTCCATTACACTTGAATCAGTATTTGCACCTTTTGTTGCATACAACCCTTCATAAATTATTGGAACATTTTAATTATTGATGGTAGTGGTAACGGAACACTACTACTCCCGGTCGCCATCTTCGTTTAATGTCATATGTGATATTTTTCTATTTTTTTGCTCGAACTTTTTTATTCACGTTTTCAAAATTACAAAGTAGAAATCACATTTCAAATTAATCAATTAAAAAGGAAAACCAACAAGACAGTTTAAAAAATGTAGTGAGCTGAAAACCATAAGCACACCTGTATAAGTGTATAAGAGTGTTGAGACTGATATAAACAGTAAACTGCACTTTATAATTTAAAGAAAGAAATACAAAAATTAGAATAACACTTTGAAAAAAATACAAAGCCATCTCACTGTCTCATTACATCACCGTGTAAATACATCAAAGAAAATAAAAAACATTAAAAAATGAAATGAATGTTTCGCAAATTCCTCTATATTGCGGGTTTTTTACCATTTCCCAACCAGCAGTCTTGATTGATCTGATAAAGTCCACCAACCTCCATCTATTCTTATCGTATGATTTCAAATTCCAATGCACTGCTGCCGCTACCAACCAAGTTACAGCATTCACTCCTGATTTTTCCGCCGGTTGAAATTCTCCAATCATTAACTGCTTATTCGATAAAGAAGACAGACCTCCATGTATTTTCTTCACTGTACTGACTGTCCATGTCCAGACAGGTCGCGCTTCTCGACAAGATGTAACGCGGTGCACTGTGGTATCGAGCTCGCTGCAATGTCCACACTTATTATCTTCAGACAAGTTGTGACGAAAGCGCTTTGTTGCTGTTGGAACGATGTCATTATTTACCGAGTAGACTGATGATCTCCACTGAGTGGGTACGTATTTATTGTTAGCATTTGACCACACCATTTTCCATTTTCTTTGAGGGAATTTTTGTTCAATCGGTACTGGTCTCTGTAATCCTTTCAGCAGGTAAGTGTAGACATTCTTTGACGAGTGAAATTCTTTCCTTTCTTTTCGGTCCTGCGGGAGACTGTCAAGGATACCAACGATGGTTCGGAAAACAGGATGTATATACCCATGTCAACCACCTTTTACATCAGACTCGGGAGGTTGAAGAAATGTCAGTTCTGTTCGAGTTTGCAACTCTGATAGTGATTTAAGTATCGTTCTTCCCAGTAGAGCCTTACATTTCAGGTATACACAGATGAGGTTGAGTCCTTCATGTGTAATCGGCAAGTACAGCTGATCATGTCTCACCCGAAACAGAGAACCTCTCCAAAGATAGTGGCCTATACAAAGTTCTAAACGCTATGTTATTTGTTTTATTGCAGGTGGAACTTGAGAAAGTACCATATTTTGGATAAAGCAAAGGCCATACTTTTTGAATGAAGTTCAGAGACCTAGTTTGCTGCTGCATTAATGTATTTCTAACTTTATTAATTATCGACGCCCAATTCTCGTTTAGCATATCCTTAAAATGTTGTTGAGAAACAATTCCTAATATCTTCAACTTAGTTGCAATGGGCAGTGATCGATTAGGCGCAGGTGATTGATGTCGGCCAAGAAGCAGCATTCCGGACTGTTTCTTGTTTACCTTCGATCCTGAATCTTCCTCAAATTCGTGGATTATATTTAGAGTTCGCTCTTCGTCGGATGGTTCTGTTAGGATAATACACACGTCGTCAGCATACGCCCGTGCACCGAGTGTCAGACCAGTTATACACTGATTTATTCGGTGAAGAAAGGGTTCTAGCGCCACGATGAACAGAGTATAGAGAATAATAGTGACGAACTGATTTCCGTATAGGTATTTTCACAGTTAGATGTCCATTTATCAGTGGCGGTGGGCTCTTAGGAGCACAGGAGCACGTGAACACCCAGTTTTAATACAACTTTACGCATTCATGGATAATTTAAAACTTTCCCTTCTTTCGACCTGATTTCAACAATCGATCGAAAGCATTCGACTTATATCGAAGCTCCGTTACACCGACAGTTGTTCGTTTTGACTGACAGTGCAGCGAGCACACTGGGTAATGCACTATTGTGCTGAAGACCATACGCATGCGCAAAGCAGATGACGTCATGGTTAATGCACTGATATTCCCATTAGCGAGGAGCACGGTAAGGTACGTGCTTTGCCGTCTTGAGCAATCCTCAAACCAGTGGCAGTATTACAGTTGACCACAAGGGTCCGCCACCTCCCCTATTACTGTTAGCCACAGCCATGCAGGAGATACTATTGCATTACATTACCGGCAGATTTCGCTAGTAATTCTGAATAGGCATTTTCTAGCTCGTGAACAGGTGTTCGCAATTGCGGGAAGAAGTTTGCTTTACCTTGTGACTGGAAAATCTTTTCAATTGAAATTTATTTGAGTGTTGTGTTTTGCTTCTCTGTTTGTATGGTTTGTAACCATGGTATTCTTTGTGTAAGAGGAAATGAATTCAGTTCAGTTAATTTTAACCAGCGAAATATTAACCGTCCGCCTCTGTGGTGTAGGCCCTAGTGGTTAGTGTGATTAGCTGTTACCGCCGGAGGCCCGGTTCGATTCCCGGCTCTGCCACGAAATTTGAAGAGTGGTACGAGGGCTGGAACTGGGTCCACTCAGCTTCTGGAGGTCAACTGAGTAGACGTGGGTTCGATTCCCACCTCAGCCATCCTCAAAGTGGTTTTCCACTTCTTCTCCAGGCAAATGCCGGGATGGTACCTAACTTAAGGCCATGGCCGCTTCCTTCCGTCTTCTTTGTCTATCCCTTCCAATTTTCCCATCACCGACCAAGGCCCCTGTTCAGCGTAGTAGGTGAGGCCGCCTGAGCTAGGTACTGGTCATCCTCCCCAGTTGTATCCCCCGATCTAATGTCTCACGCTCCAGAACACTGCCCTTGAAGGCGGTAGAGGTGGGATCGCTCGCTGAATCCGAGGGAAAAACCAACCCTGGAGGGTAAGCAGATTAAGAAAGAAATATTAACCTATCAGGGTAAGTTAGAAATTATAAGGTTGGACCGGACAGACCAGATTTGATTATTGAGAACCTTACAAAAACTGACAAACGCGACTATAGGCGTAAGTTTAAGAGAGAAATGTACGAAACACGCAAATGGCTCTGTGGATGGTGGTCTAGGAGTGCGCCTTTTTGTTTGCCCTGTTTATTGTTCAACAAAGAAAGAAGTGTGTGGAATTTAGCTGGGTGCACAGACCTTGCTCATTTGAGTGCAAAAATAAATTAACATGAAAAGTTTCATGCACACAAAAACGCGAGTATTGAATTCCCTATGCTAGAGCTGTCTGTAATTTCCAAGACGAGAAAAAATTAACATGTGATAGAGCAGAACCCTGATTAACCGAGATAATGTGGAGACTATTGCGATCAATTCGGAAACAATTATTTTAAAAAATTCGACCGGTAAATGTGGCACACATTATTTCCATGCTTCTCGTCGTGCCTAGGTGAACTTCGTGCTATTTAAAAACCAAGAATAGTGCTGGCATCCTTCAATACCCGCAGTGTACTAAATTTATTATGAATTTTACTTTTGTTCTACACTAACAGATTAGTCTAGTATAAAATTTATCCTCGGTTACAGGGGTTCTACCATATTATTTGTGAAAAAGGAACCGTACAAGGAACTTTTGGTGAAGTGATTAATGTACCTATGTTACTTTTTTGCTGATTTGAGACATGAACAAAAATTTTGTTGTGAACCCCCTAAAAATTTTGTCACGAGCCGCCACTGCCATTTATAATGATTCTGGAGGTGGCTGTTCTATACAGCCCTTTAATGCACTCAATCAATTTAGATGGAAAGGCTAAAGTTTGTATTGTGGACCATAGATATGGATGTTTTATTCTGCCGAAGGCCTTATGGAAGTCCAAACTTACGACTGTCGTGGGAGGCAGGTTCGATGAGGCTTTGTCGTGTAACAGAATGATGTTTCTCAACACTAACAGATTGGAGATGATATTTTGACCGGATGACCCACACAATTGCCATTGTCTGATGATCTGTTGCAGCCGCAGTTTTATTCGAGGTGCTATTATTTTAGTGAAGATCTTGAAATCTGTATTTAGCTAGGTGATCGGCCTGAAGTCTTCCATTCCTAGAGGTCTTGTGGTTTTGGGAATTAAAATAATAATTCCGAACGTGAAATCCTCCGTTAAGATGTGTGGTCTCTCTAGTATTTCTCGGTACACTTTCAACAGGTCTTCCCCTATTATGTCCCACATTATTTTGTAGAATTCATAAATTATTCCATCTGGGTCTGGAGAGCGATGACACTGTGCTTGGGAAAGTGACTGCGGAGGTCATATCTGCAATCAAACTTGACCCGTCTTCTTTATTCAATGTTGGTAGACCGTGCTGTAGGATGCTGTAAAAGTGCTGATTAATGTGTGGGTCGTCATGGAGTAGTGTTGTGAAGTAGTCTGTACCAATCTGGAGGACGTCCTTCAAATTCGACTTTATGTGACCATGCTCATCCCGGAGTTTAGTAATTGCTTTCCTCTTCCCTTTACGTCCGTCAGTCAAAATGTGAAATAGTGCAGACCGCTCTTCTCAAAATACTGAGGTTACTCTTGCACGGATGAACGCCTATTTCAGATGATTCTCTTGAATATTAATGATTGTGTGTTTGATTTCTTTCATTTCATTAGTGATATTCTCTCCACTGGCTTGCTGTCGTTGAAGCTGGTATGAAACTTCATAATAAAAATGCAATGTATTTCTCTTTTCCTTTGCCCGTTGTTTGGTAATATTTTGAAAAAATCGTTTAATTTCTGATTTAACAGTATCAGTCCACCATGTCACATGGTAATGGTATTTAGATCGTTTACTACGCAATTTCATCCACAGTCTTCGAAAATCATTTTTGACATCTTGGTCGTACAAGAGGGACGCGTGAAGTTTCCAGTATCCATGCCCGTGTAGAGGTGGTTGTACTTTTGAGATGAGAGCATGATTGTCACTGAATGACACCGGTATAACCTGAGAACTGTGTAGCCTATTTATCATCTCTCGTGACATATATGCCCTATCGATTCGAGAAGCTGACCCGGCCCGGTAGAATGTAAATTGGACGTCTGTTCTATGTTTAAGTTCCCATACGTCATGTAAGTGTAATCCCTCAACAAGATTTTGCAGGCTGTGACAGTTATTGGAATGTCCGGTTTGATCACTCGGATTTAATACACAGGAAAAATCACCGGCCAAAATTATGTTATTAATAGGGCCCTGCACAAAATATCTGATGTCATCTTCAAATAATCGTACTCTGTCAAGACGCCCTTGAGAACCTGACGGAGCATAAACATTAATAAAAATAGTGTCCTCACATTTCACAGCAAGAAGTCTACCATTGGGATGAAACTCCGCTTCAGAAACAGTCAGTCCTGCTCTATATATTATAGCCGTATGATAGACCAACATTTACTTTATATTCGTATCCCGACAGCCAGTCTAAATTTGGATTATTAACTTCTTGAAGAAATAGGATATCTATGTCATGAACCCTGAGAAAAACCTGCAGGAGAGCTTGCGTGCTCAGATTTTTGACGCCGTCTACATTCAAGGTGGTGACACAACGTAGGAGAGTCATCAGCAGAAACAAGGGAAGAATCAAGGTAATTGTAGTAGAATTCATCCTGGTTGGAGGATTTGATTAGGCTGCTGTGGTCAAAACACTTTCACTCATACTTTCTGTTATTTAAGCCGACTGCGTGAGGTACTACGCCTTTGGGAGTTGTACGGTTTTGATTGGTCATGTGCAACGTATTTGTTGACAACTTTCACCTGTAAGTTGTGAGAGTCCTTGTTACTGCTTGTCGTATTCGGGGTAGTCTTGTCACCTGCTAGAAAGAACACTGTACTTTCACTACACTCGGTCCCGTTGTTGTGTTAGAATCAATTACAGGGTCAGGAATGGGAGAATTTTCTGAATCTGGTGTAAATTCCATGTCTTCACTGCGCAAAGAAGCAGACGTCGTTTGTTTGTTGTCTGTGATTGGATGGTTTGTCAAATTTGGGTGTGTATACTTTTCTGTTAACTGAGTGTCTCCTGTTGGTGTATGAGTGTCTTCCTGAATTTCCATATCCTCATACCATATACTGTATTTCTTTCTATCGGTGTATTTAATATTTGTTTCATTCTATCTGCGCTCTCCGTGGCTGCCGCCTGATCTACAATCTCATGTGGTGTCTGAATGTGTCCCCCTTTCTCAAATTGTCACTACAAAGTGTCTTGATTGCTTCTCCCGCACAAGGTAAAGATGTGTCCTCTACGCTGTCAGCTAGAAGGGAGGTTTCTTGAAAGTCTTGTTGTTTGTGCGGGGCGTGAGTAATACTCTCTAACACGGTTGGGTATTCAGGCGAGAGAGCTCCGACTTCTGCATCTGTTGTGTCGCTTAGTGTACTGCTCCCGTCAGACTCGACCACTGCGGACCTGTATGTTTGTTTTCTACTCAGCGCGGAACGGGCTTTTCCTATTGGGACAATCTATTTGAAAGTGTGTTGTTTCTTTGCAATAGAAACGTTACTTTGATTGTCCTTCGTACGATAGTAGAATTCTACAGTCATTCAGCATAAGCTGAGACGGGATAGGGTACTTAAGTTGTATTTTTACAATTCGTACACCATTACTTACATTTGCAAATTCGTAGGCTTCATTCCACCGTTCTTCCTGGATGTCCTTGACTACTCCATATGTAGAGAGAACTCGTGCAAGGCGATCGTTGCTTATTTCTGGAGGGAGGTTGAGCACACGTACTCGTTTAGTTTGTCCGCTGCTGATATCGTTACTTCAGTGGTACCACCATTAGTTAAACGAAAAGTTTTTACTCCTTCGTGAAGTGCTATATAAAAGGTTTTCATAAAGAGTCACAGATACTAGTTTTATGTTCACAGCATTTTCCCCGTTATTTAACTGTATTGCAATCACTTGGTCTCTGTTGAGTTTTAGTTCGTGTCTAATCCAACGATGGATTTCTAAAGGCCTTTGAAAACACATTTTATTGTGTTCTTCCTAATACTTGCCATGATTGAACATACAACTTTCCTTTTTTCCAAGGACTACACAAAATATGTATTAGGAACACACACTTGCATTACGCGATAACCACACAGTACCGACCCGCCGCTTGCCGTGTTACCTCGCACGAACTGGTCTGTTGGGAGTGGATTAACCTATACATTAGTCAGTATTGTGATGGCAGCAGATTGCTTGTCCTAGGAATGCACAGACGCCATTTTTATATAACGGAACGGAAACATGTTGCTGCAATCAGACAGAGAAACAATTCGACAAGATTAAGTTTGGTGTTCCTTGATTTATGATCTCTCTGATCATCCGTGTTTACATTAAGGGCTGTATTCCTAGAGACAGGCTTGTTGCGTTCCCTGCATATTTTCTCTCGTCGTAAATTACTCACTAGTCTTACACGGATGAAAATTCCTTTCCCTACTGGTATTACCTGTTTGTTATCTCACCTCTCTCCCGCCAACATACATGTTATTAATCAATTTCTTGATGACGCTCAATTGATTTTGTAACCATTTCTCACCCATAGTCTTGTTCTTGTCCACTTCTCACTCCTTCGTCGGATTCTACGCCAATTCTGGTTTTTTCGGTTCTTTTCTTTTATTTTTTTAATCTCCGTAGCCACTGCAGCTACTGCGCTTCTCGTTGCATTGCTACCGTCTTTTGTCATTCCTTCCACACTTGTTTTGGTGAGTTCTTCTTTTGTCAACCAGACCAAACATCACGCGTTACGGGTTTAGGTTATCACGTCAATCTTAAAAACAAACCCTTCCGGTATTTTTCACATATTCCTTAATCACTTCATAAATGCCAACCCTCCTATTAGTGTTCTCCCGTCCCCAAAACGACCTCCTTTAATGTTGTTGATCCATGTCTTATCGTTATTTCCAATTGTAGATCCGGTCGTGTTAGTGTGGTAATAAGACGCTAAGATGGATCACTTCGGCGTGAAGACTAGAACCTCGTATCCATGTGCTTTATCCTATGTTTCTTTACCCTTATGACTATAGAGGTTATTGGGTCATAGTACTTTCATATAGTTGCATTAATCCTACATCACCTATACATCCTTTACCCAGACTTTCACAGTTTTTGTCACATACGGAAATTGTGGTACAGTTTTTTATCCACCATCATAAATTGTGGTTAATATTGAAGTGTTTAATAATTATGTATTGGAACTGGGTGACAACTGACAAGCCAGTTCAAATTATCAGACCAAGAAGATTTTGTAACCTTCATACTTCATTTGTCTACCATCAGACAGTACGCCCCTGCTTCCATTTAAACTGTGTGCAAGATCCTTTTCGTGCGTGCTCTATGAATAACTTGGCAATCCTAACAGTGTTCATCAGTTCTATATATCTTATTCAATATGTGACAAATTTCATCTCAATGCACCCTCCACTCCTCTATGTAAAAGTAGTGTTGATGTTTTCCTACAGAGCGCAACACGTCCTACGCCAGCGACAAACGCTCGGCGTGTTAGGCCGACTGGTTCTGAACGACTCGCCCAGCGTACTATTTAAATTCATAGTTCATCACGTGATATCACTAGTCAATTCATAGTTGGTATACATGCGCACATTGGCACAATGGTGTTTCAGTGCTGCGGAGGACGAATAATTAATTGAAACAGTTAGTGGCCATCCAATTCTGTGGGAGCTGAAGAACTCGGAGTGCAAAAATACCGTAAAGAAAGAAATGATTTGGGTATATATCGACAATATGATTAACAAAACAAATAAGCACGTACATGAAAAGAAATATTTTATTGACAGTACATTACATGAAATAATTTCTTGTTGTTTATTGCTAATTTGTGTACAGTAAAACAAAAGGATGTATATACCAAGTAAACATTAGTATAATTATTGTTGAGCATAAGTAGTCATTTTCATTTTAATGGCTGTTTTTGTTGAAGTCCATCGGATAGTGTGTTCAAAGATTGTCTGAGCCACCAAACGGAACAAAATGTGCACTGTTGAAATAATCTGTAAATCTCCTTTTTGTCAGAAACCATCTGTCCCTGCAAGAGGGATCATACTCTTTGTAGGAAAATCCCCTTCATGAGAATTCTGCGACACCTCCACGCCACAGTGAGCTGATAAGAGCCTATTATGTAAACAACAGCACATGGTAACCAACAAATCTACAGTTCCAGGTTTCAAATTGATAGGCGTGTGAAAAATTCGGAAAGCTGTGGACATACTTCCGAAGGCGTTCTCAGATACTCTGCTCAGTTGATAGTTGAAATAAGGTTTATACCCATTTGCCATTTACTTCAGTGTAAGGTCTAATTTCTCAGCAGGTGTTATTGGTGACTTGATTCGACTGGAGTTTGCACTAAAAGGTCTTCTTCGATGAGGAACAGAAAGGAGACGAATTTCTCGCGGGAGATACTCAAATAAGCTTTAATTTTATTTCCATTTCGTCCATGAAATGCTTTGTAAACAGCAATCCAAATGCTCGTTTGTCGGCTCTTTCTTGTACATCCCACCTTCCACTCTCCTCATTTTTGATCACTCACGAAGCACTGACTCCTCTTCATCCTCCATCTGATGAAGTAACGGCAACATCGCTAGTGCTTTCCTTTTCTATACTATACTTTACTATACTATACAGACAACCTTGTGCGCTTTCTAGTAAAACACTCTACTTGAACGTTTTACGTTGCGCTGGGCGCGTTACGTTTACCGAGCGCATTACGGCCGGCCCGACGCGATAATCCTGTGTCTAGGTACACAGCCCTTTACTGTGAAGCGGAGTTCAAACAATCAGAGACCAACGAAATTTAAAATATAGACTGCTAATTTGAGGCCCGTCTTTGAATCTACTTGAACCACTGGCAGCCATGACACTTGAAGGCAAAACATATGCTTATTTCCTCTGAATCTGCCATAGAAAAGATCTGGAGATGGTGTTGTGTGATGGAGTACGGCCTTTGAGAAGGCATGCAAGGTTCAACTAAATAAATAAATAAATAAATAAATAAATAAATAAATAAATAAATAAATAAATAAATAAATAAATAAATAAATAAATAAATAAATAAATAAATAAATAAATAAATAAATAAATAAATGCAGGCTATGAATTCAGTAGAATGAAGTCAGGCGAGGGTTGGCCAAAAGAGGTCCGATAAAAATATTAAAGCGGTGAAGCTGGTAGAATACCATAGGCCTATATGGAAGGGATGCTACACTCAGCCAGGGGTCCGGTGGTCTCAAGTTTTGAATCTGGGGTTACCCCGTTTAGTGGCCCCTTACGCCAGGCAGAGGATGCCGTAGAGATATTCCACGCCGCAACCAACGGACGTATGTGCTGGTTGTTGCACAGCAGTTCTCAGAAGGTAGCCATAAGTAGCAAAAAGCATAAAACCTAGCAAACTAGACCAAGAAGCAAAATTCAAAAATTATACCAGAATGACACTGAAGGTATGTCAAAAGGCAGTGGTATCTTTCTCTACGCGTGTGGATCCCTCAATGAACTGATGTACGTATAACATGTCTTTCCGTAGTGAATGACTTTATTGTTAGTGTATGATGCGAATTATCCATCCTTCTACATAGGCTACGTAATTCTTCTTATAACCAAGCAAATGCCTACCATATTCACTATGCTTATTTCATTATACGGTACCGGTAACATAAATGCAACATGAAGAGTGTTTGAAAATGTCGTGTTCATTTTCAAATAAAACTTTAATTTACAAAAAACGTATAATCTCATCAACTCATTGAGCCAAGAAGTGGTAGCCACCATGACAGTTACAGGCAAAAGTTAGTTCGCTGTGCTTCAACTAGGGGCGCTGTAACGAGTATGTTTAGCAGTCATCTTTCATGTCGTTGGTCAGAGACGATTTTGTAAGTAAACAATGCAGAAAGTAATTGCAGTACAGTAATTTCCGCAGGCATTCGGGCTGCCGGCCCCGTGGTGTAGGGGTAGCGTGCTTGCCTCTTACCCGGATGTCCCGGGTTCGATTCCAGGCCAGGTCAGGGATTTTTACCTGGACTTGAGGGCTGGTTCGAGGTCCACTCAGCCTACGTGACTAGAATTGAGAAGCTATCCGACGGTGAGATAGTGGCCCCGGTCTAGAAAGACAAGAATAACGGCCGAGGTGATTCGTCGTGCTGACCACACGACACCTCGCAATCTGCAGGCATTCGGGCTGAGCAGTGGTCACTTGGTAGGCCAAGGCCCTTCAAGGGCTGTAGTGCCATGGGGTTTGGTTTGGTTTTAATTTCCGTTCTCTTTGGAGTAATGGACGAAGGCAATTACGTCACCGTATGAAATAAAAGAATACTACAAGTGTTCTCCAGAAAAAATACCTTGAGAGCCTTTGACACGTGTTTTTACTGTCGTCATACTTCTTAAATGAAACAACTTGTGATATATTAAAACACATATGTTATAATGCTATATACTCGTAAAGGAATATCTAATTATCAATCAATAAATGTTATGGTTAAAGTAACAAAAGCATTCTTCTTACAGCACAGTTTGGAGTATGGGCTCACCGAGCGAGTTGGCTGTGCGGTTTGGGGCACGTAGATGTCAACTCGCATCCGGGAGATAGTGGGTTCGAACCCTACTGTCGGCAGCCGTGAAGATCCTTTTCTATGGTTTCCCATTTTCACACCAGGCAAATGCTGAAGCCACGGTCGCTTCCTTCCCACTTCTAGCCCTATCCTATCCCATCGTAGCCACAAGACCTATAAGTGTCGGTGTGACGTAAAGCAAATGTTAAAGAAAATGGAGACTTTCTCGGAATAAGGATGTGACTAACACATTTTTGAAAAAACGAGATTTTACTGGAAATAGCATGTATCATCACGCCTCTTTGCTGTGCTGTTATTTTATGTCACATTTTGAAATTCAGGCAGGTTTACAGCCGGCAGAACTTTGTCCTCCGTGGTGTAAGGATGGAGTGTCAGTCATGTTGGTGGACAGTGCTTGTGTTAGTTCATCACCAGGTGTAATAGATATTTTTAAAAAGGGCATAGACGCAATCACATAAATATTTTGAAACATTTTCTTAATAATAATAATATTATTTGCTTTACGTCCCTTTAACTACTTTTTCGGTGTTCGGAGACGCCGATGTGCCAGAATTTTGTCCCGCAGGAGTTCTTTTATGTGCCAGTAAATCTACCGACATGAGGTTGTCGTATATACCACTGGACTGAATCGGAATCGAACCTGCCAAGTTGGGGCCAGAAAGCCAGCGCCTCAACCGTCTGAGTCACTCAGCGAGGCAAAAAAAATATATTTTCTTGACTTATTTTTGTTATTACAATAACATTATCGGTTTTGTGAACGAATCGTATCCAAGACATTTCACTGTATATTTTGTCACAAACGGAAGATAATAATTACTTTTACTCAAATAAAGTGTAAAATCTGCGGTAAATTAAGAAATAGTACGAAATATTTTAGTTGTAGAGAATAATAGAGATACATATTTTACTACCTTGCAACTATTTTTTTTTTTGCTACGCGCAGCGCTTCCGTATGTGTTTTGTTTGTCTAACACTTTCGTGTGTGTGTGTGATGTCTTTGCTCACTGGTGTTGTTTGAATTAATTAGGTGTCATTTTCTTCATGTTGCTCATTCGTTTTGTGCCCTAACTCATTCATTAAGTGATATATTTATTGGTCCAGGGACCATGATATTTTGCTGTTTGAACTGCCCGCGCTAGTCATGTGGACGAATATAACTAGAATTCTCAGATATAGCACTCACATTCGTCGATGCTAACCCTGGACCTCAAGGAAGAAACAAAAGACGGCACGAACAGCGGAATGCAACATAAGGGAGTCCTGTCTACAGCCCGTAAGTACGTATATATATTTCTCTAGTAACGACGGTATTTCTTAAATTACCGCAGATTTTACACTTTATTTGAGTAAAAGCTATTATTATCTTCCGTTTGGCACAACAATTACAGTGAAATTTCGTGGATACCATTCCTATACCTAACCAACCCCAAAAATAATAATCTTCACTCCTGAAAAATTAGATTTGTTGGTCACATCCTTATTCCGGGTACGTCTTCAATTATTGTTATATCAACGAACAGCTTACCCTCACCTTGGACAATGTCTACAGTCCTCAGCTTCGTGAGTTTGCACCAGGCAACAGGCGTGCAGTTCAATCTCATTTGAGGAGTGTGTGTTAACAAGGCGCTATTTCCACCCTAAGGCAAAACGCAATGAAACGCATAATAAAAGACAAATGGAACGTACCTATGATCAGGTATGATACTACTTTTAAGGACTTCCATCTTTCAGGTCTGGATTGCTCGTGGCATTCGATCCAAAGTTTCACATAGTTGCTTTGAAACTGCCCTGAACTGTAAATTACTGCCTCAGATGTTTTTCTCCTCTCATGCACAGCGTAGGCTACTACAAGGTAAATATATTCCAGCAGGATTATTGAAATAGGGGAATCGAACTGGTCCTTGTCTTTCTTTGGGCGATACTTTCATTTTTCGAAGTATCGGATCCCTTCTCTCCGATGAGTGTTAAATAGAGGATGGTTGCCTAGTTGTACTTCATCTTAAAACAATAATCACCACCACCACAACGTCCGTGTATTAGGAAAGAAGCTAAGACCTACGAATTTTTAACATCTGGGAAGATATCGAGAACGCTCTATACTTCGTATCGGTTACGGAATTGTTACATGATTGGGTTTTGTTAGAATGGATTCTCCTGGCAATGAGGAATACGTTCCTTCTCCATGGAATTGGAGTAACACAGTCCAATGAGAGCTGAAATATGCAGAGGAAAAAAAAAAGTAGTATATAACGTATCCTTGATGTTAGTCCCCAGTAATAATACAATATTTTATTTAAATATTAGCTAACCCAATATTTATAGAATTATAAAATTTGTAGTTTTGTATTTACACCTTATTTGTGTGAAATTAAGATGTTGAGACCTATAAGCAAGCTTTTATGTTTAGCGATTTAACCTATAAACACAAAATATGAAACAAATAAGAGAACGGGAAAACTTCTGTAATGTTTAAGAATTGAGCGAGTTTCTCATATTCCATGGTTTCTTTAAGTTACCCCTATATTTAAATCGATTTGGATTATCTTGAGCAACTCCGCGGCTAATGCGGAAATTTTCATCATATTGGGGGACAGTCTCTTCTGAAAAAAACACACACACACACACACACACACATGCACACACATCCAAGTTCAAGTTTAACGTGGTAGATTTTGGAACTTTGTGTAGGTGTAACATAACACAATGCATAAATAAATAATTACCCGTACCTAATTAATTTTCATTTCTTTTTGCAAAAAAGCAGTTCTTTTCCTTATTCACTGGATGAAGACTGTAAATATCTTTGTCGCTTTCTGTAATAACCTCAATAACCTAACATCTGATTAACGTATCGCAAGGAAGAAAGAAACATGCATCAGGGGGGCAATGATTCAGTGTTTCTGCACATATCACAGGAATGTACGGATCAGTACATGCTTTAAAAGCTGATTTACACGGGAAGAGTAGCGAGGCGAGTTGAGTAGATAGTAGAGCTACTAGCATCGTATGAACAACTGGGATATTGGCAGTAGAGTAGAGTGGCTTTCCGCTATGGTAAAGCAAGGTTGGCATAACAGGTTACCTACAACGGCTGGCTTGCAGTCATTGGCTATTCGAGCGTGACGTCACACAGATACCTGCTCTCTGATCGCGGGAGCGCTCTCCAAAGGAATTTAGTGTTTGCGATGTGTTTTAACCAAACAATTATTAGCTCGTATGTCTCCTATACCTCCTGCTCAACCTGACGTTGTAAATAGTAGATAAGGAACACAATAATGGACAATACAAGAGCTAATCGTGTCACAAGACCATGGTTATTGCTAATAGGATTTTAGTGGCCACACTACGCTACTTACTTCCAATAAAGTATTTTGAGTTAAACAAAACTGAGCATTAAATATGACCAATAAACAAGCAAGCGAACAAAAGAACGAACAAAGTTCTATTATGATAAAGTGAATCTTACCTTAACTGGTAAGTTTCTTTGTATCTTTATCTTCTTGACTTTCGCCTCCATTACGTTGAGCACGTTTGCTTCCACTTTTCCCTCATGTCTGTTAAATTCGTTATACGAGCATACGTTCTAATTTTCACAAATGTGGCTACCAGATCACCACTTAATTCAGGATCACTTACACATATTAAAGAAACTAGGTTCTGTATTACTCCCAACCCTCTTCGGACTGTAAGTACGTGATAAAGAACAGAAACGTTTCTCCATATCTCGTACAGTTTCTGACCTCTCAGCTGTCAGCTTTGTAAGACCATCGTATGAGAGACTTTGAACTCAGGACCCCGAACAATATACACTGTCATATGTTCCTCCCATATCTGTTTGGGAACCTAAGTGTGGATGAGTGATTTCGTGCTTTTTAGCCATCCAACCTGAAATGTAATTCAAACCTTCGACCTCCATTTCAGTGTCAGTTTCACCGGCAAATGTTGGAACAGTATCATATTTGCATTCTTCAAAATAGTTTTCAGCACGAGAATATTCTAACTCACGACACGTTATTCCGCACTTCCTCAGCATTTGTGATGAGAGATATTCATCAGAGGTTTCTGTTCGCGTGTTCTTGTGTTTCTCTATTTTACCGGCATAAAATCCTCCTCGAGAACGAATCTGGGAAAACAAATTCTCGGGTGAAACTTCGTTGTCTGTAGGTTAAAATGTATTTCATTCCTAGACTCTGAAATTCTGAGATAAGGTATTTCAAGGAGGAGATAGTCACAAGGATAGCTTTCTGGAACACTTGCTTAACTTTTTTCCCCTTGGAGGCCATACTGTATCTAAATTTTCGTCTTGTTGTTTTAACTGAAGATCATACGCATTTTTGCTACGGACTTTAGAAATTGCCGGACTGTAGGAATTCATGAGATCGTACCAATCATTAACAGTTTCAATGAATTCACTCTGCTTTCAGCAACAGTTGCATAATCTCCTAATTTGAAATGACGTAACGTGTGACATTAATTCTGCAGCGTTTCTTACGTTCATCCTTTCTGTGCCCCTACTGTTAAGAAGACTGACATCGATTTTGTGGCATGCTTTAATTTCGTGGCTGTCGTTCTTAACCAGAGCTTCCACAGGTTCCTTCGATACAACTTTACCATCAGAAAATTCGAAGCCGGTGTCGAGAAACCAGTTCATAATTAGTTTCAATAGGTGAGGGGTATCTGCAAAGAAGTACACTTTTTCTGACGTCCGTGTGTTCAAAAACATATTTTTTTGTTTCATTGATTCCATATGCTTTCCACAAGCCTTGCGCCCATGTCACAGACACATGCCATTACTTTGTACCCTATTTCCGAAAGACGAGAAACCAAATTGTCTAGTACATCTTTTGACATCGTTTTATCGAAATCGGCTTAATTACTTGCTTCCAATTCTTGAACAATCCTCTCACCATCACTGCTTGCAATTGTGAACTGGGACCTATAATTTAATCCTTCAGGGGCCATATTCGAAAGCACTTTTAACACGCATTTCGTCAAACTGGGGGACTGGAATTTTCTCGTGGTCTTTATACGAGACAGCAGCATCATACGCAGAATATCTTCCAGGATTCCACTTCTGTTTCGCATGTCAATTTTGGCCCATTTTTCCAGCGTTGTAAGTCCATGCAGAGGGTAATGCAGTTTTTGTCTCATATAAATGTAAGTTTTCTTCCCTACTGTAAATACCTTAAAGTGAAAGCCACCGATATGGCTTCATCAGTCCAATAAACGCGTTTTTGCTGGTTCGTATCTTTATTTGATTTTCAGTAAAAATTCCAGTTTTGTATGGAGGCTCTGAACAGAATTTTTTAACCTGCTACATTTAATTACCTCCTTATGCAAATTACTTGTGGATACGCCGTTTTGATGTAATTTGCTTTCCGCTGTCTCTAATTTCAGTTTAAGGACATCGTTAGTTTTTCTTTCGTCATCTAACCTGTTTCTTTCATTCTTTCAATTTCTTCAATCAGGGCCATAGTATTATCGCAGATCTGGGTAGGTGGAGTGGCTGGAGGAGGTGGTGAACTTGCAATAGTCGTGCTATGTTCTGAATCTTTTAACAATTTGTCAGCCATTTTCCTATTGCCTCTTCTTTCCCTCCTTCTTAATCTATCATTTGGTACTTTTTCATTGGTATGCAAAACACCCAGATTTCTAGAGCGTACAGCGTCTTTGTTAAGCACACGTTTGGGAGAAAACCCTAACAGTTCGCCCTTTAGATCCGTTTCAAATTCGCTATCAGGAAAATGTTCGGAACACACTCGGCACGAATCTGCGTTACACTTTCCATCACGCCTACATCTTTGGATCCACTTCTTCCTTAGATCCTGATTATTTGGGAAACTGAAATATTTGATATGACTTTTGGAGGGATCTTTCCTGGTTTTCACCCAGCTGCTATTGCACACAGCAACCATCCAGGTGTGTTTGGATGCAACCCGAGACAAATTAATTCAAGTCAAACACAAAATAACGCTGGAATAAGACGAAGAAAACATCATGAAACTATAAAATCAAAACTGCAACTCAGTTGCACATATTAAAGAAACTAACACACTACTCACATACCGCATTACTGCAACAGACTTTTAGTGAGACTGGCGGTCAAGGTTGCTAACCTTGGCAGTGGGTAACTGGCTGACGTCATAACCGAGCGTAGCCGAAGCCCTTCGAACGCAGAAACCCCTGTTCTGGGCAACCTTGCTATATACTAGGCTTGGTGGTAAAGTAACTCTACTACTGTCATTCCCTCTTCTTCGGAACCAAGCTCCGAGATCTGGCGGAGAAGGCCGAAGATGCTCGAATTTCAGTTGGTGCGTCATTCGACTACGTAATTTCCATGTGTGTACTGACGGTGTTCCATGGAGTAGAGTAAATTGAGCATCTGTGCGTTTGTTTGGCGGTAATATGAAATGGACGGAAGAAGAAACAAGCAAATTTGTAGATTTTTACCCTGAAACATAATTGTTATGGAACATAAACAGCATTATTTACAGAAACAAGAATATGAGGTAGGTGGCGGAAGAGGACTTCGTTAGGAAAATGGGTAAAAAGGGTTTTGGTATAATGGAACTGAAACAGAATATAAAAATGTACGATGTATTTACAACCAAAAGCTGATGAAAATTCGTAAATGGAAAAAGTCTGAAAGTGGCGCAGCTGACATTTAAGTGATTTAGGACATTGGATGCTATGTTAAAGAATGCGAGGAGTAAAAATGAAACTTCCAGCCTCTTATCCATTCCCTTCTTTCCTCATTTGCTTCTTCTTCTAACGCTTCACTAACCTCTTGCAGTAATATATTTGCAAATATCTTTAAACACTTCCTTACGATGCGCTTACACCTTGACATGGTGCTACTACTCTATTGTTTGAACGATACGAGTGTCAACTCTACCAGACAACGTAGTTGCTCTACTATCTACTCTACTTGCCTCGCTATCAGGACGAATAGAAATGCATAGTGTTACAAACATGTGGTTCTAAATGAGATCTGATGTGACTTAATTCGGAATTTATAGTTTAAATTCCTGATTTAAAACCGTGTGTTAATTATTGTGATGTTTTAGGACTGTGTATTCTGTTTACTGACTGATGACTGTGTTTATGTGCGATCTGTGTTTCGTTCAAATTAAGATATAGTGTTGCTTGTTTTGAAAGTAATAAGTGAAAAATACGTAGGAATTTTGCATTTAGTAATGATTTAATGACATTACTTCTGAAATCGGTTCGTCACTATCTTAACGAATACGGTATCTCAAACGTGTATGTGTCTATAGAGCTAAGTGATCTTTCATACCCTCTAGTGCCCAGGATAGGTCCGCATAGGAAAACAATTATCTTCATTCAGAATGATATTTATATGATTGTTCTATAAATATTCTACGCATAATTGAAAACTTAATGGCATGCATTGTTACTGATCTGTCACAATGGGCATTAGCGGCAGAGATGTTTCATAGCGACAGGAAAATACTAAATTCCCAATGTTACATATATGTAACGCAGGGCACTATAGGGTTATATGAAATTTTACATGAGAAAGAAGAATACATTTTAGAAAACAGACGGTTACATAGTTAAAGATTAGAACCTTCCCCTCGGGTCACCTTGCGGAGATAACTACTTAGATGGAAAATCTGTTGGCCATTATCTTAGCTGATGTTCTGCCTGCCGAAGATTGAGGCCCCCGCCTCCTGTCTTAACATACACACTCAGTAAGTCGACGATCAGTGAGACAAGTTAACTTGGAAAAGCCGTCGCTTTTATACCCAAGAGGAGGGTTCGAGAAGGCTCTGGACTAAATCCGGACACAGTCTCTCATTTTATTGGATAATCAAAGTTACAAGAAGCTTATGACTGGATGAAAAATTAATACAGAAAAGTTGCCATTGGCCAGACTCAAAAGCTGGTGGGATGAGAAGGAAGTGTTGCAAACCTTGAAGTACCAAAAATAATGAAAGTCAATTCAGTTGTGAAAACCTATAAACACAAAATTTCTTCAAATCTCTAATTATTCCACTTTGCACCAGAGTGCACGACCTCAGTTCTTTAATAGAGACATCTATGGAGAAAAGTGCGAACTTCTAGTGATACACCAAAACAAAACAACGATTTTTTGATTATCCAATAAAATGAGCGGGTGTATCCGGATTTAAGGTAATGGCCAACAGTTGTTCCATCTAAGTAGTTATCTCCGCAAGCTGATCCGAGGGGAAGATTCTAATCTTTAACTATGTAACCGTCTGTTTTCTAAAATGTAAACTTTCTTCTTTCTCATGTACAATTTCATAAAGACTTAAACTGTAAATCGGGGATTGACCCCGAAATCAAACTCAGTTGCAATTATCAGTTATAACCTTAAAAACTCATGTTCAACTGTTAGTGTACATGCTACATAATATGAACATATTATAACTCTGCAGACACTCACATGATTATTACGTACCTGTATGGCACACATATTTAATTCCTATATAATTACTTAAAAATATATTAACATGTCCGCCTCTGTGGTGTAGTGGTTAGCGTGATTAGCTGCCGCCCCCGGAGGTCCGGGTTCGATTCCCGGCTCTGCCACGAAATTTGAAAAGTGGTACGAGGGCTGGAACGGGGTCCACTCAGCCTCGGGAGGTCAACTGAGTAGAGGTGGGTTCGATTCCCACCTCAGCCATCCTGGACGTGGTTTTCCGTGGTTTCCCACTTCTCCTCCAGGCGAATGCCGGGATGGTACCTAACTTAAGGCCACGGCCGCTTCCTTCCCTCTTCCTTGCCTATCCCTTCCAATCTTCCCATCCCTCCACAAGGCCCCTGTTCAGCATAGCAGGTGAGGCCGCCTGGGCGAGGTACTGGTCATACTCCCCAGTTGTATCCCCCGACCAAGAGTCTGAAGCTCCAGGACACTGCCCTTGTGGCGGTAGAGGTAGGATCCCTCGCTAAGTCCGGGGGAAAAACCGAACCTGGAGGGTAAACAGATGATGATGATGATGATGATATATTAACATGCTTAGCTCACCCCATCAGTCAGTTAATTGGACACCTTCGACATTTTACGGGTATGTTTTGCGGTCGTACGAGCTTGCATTTCCTTTCTTACTACTTTTATTCGGAAATAAAATCGGCATCATATTGTAATGGAAAATTAATTTTGGTACCAAGTCCTGAGCAATGTATTTTTTTTTTTTTTTTTTTTTTTTGCTATTGGCTTTACGTCGCACCGACACAGATAGGTCTTATGGCGACGGTGGGATAGGAAAGGCCTAGGAGTTGGAAGAAGCGGCCGTGGCCTTAATTAAGGTACAGCCCCAGCATTTGCCTGGTGTGAAAATGAGAAACCACGGAAAACCATCTTCAGGGCTGCCGATAGTGGGATTCGAACCTACTATCTCCCGGATGCAAGCTCACAGCCGCACGCCTCTACGCGCACGGCCAACTCGCCCGGTGGAGCAATGTTTAGTACAGCACCCAAGTCCATGAGAAATATTTCTCCCCATAATGCTTCTTGTACACTAAAATTTCTCACAAATTCTTCTACATGAGAAAACATAAATAATTAATTCGATGGGTAAATGGGATAGTTGGGTGAGTTATCATAATCTGGTAGACTTGCCTCCTCTGTATTAAATAAAATGGCGTATGGCTTTTAGTACCGGGAGTGTCCGAGGAAAGTTGGCTCGTCAGATGCACGTATTTTGATTTGACTCCCGTAGGCGACCTGCACGTCGTGATGAGGATGAAGAGACGACGCATACGCCCAGCCCTCTTGCCAGCGAAATTAACCAATTCTGGTAAATTCCCTACCGAGAATTGAACCCGGGACCCCTGTGACCAAACTCCAGCACGCTAACCGTTTAGCCATGGAGCCGGACTCCTCTGTATTGCTTTGCAGAGAACCAATACATGCTGTAAAATCTGTCACTTTGCTTGCATGTTTAACAATATCCCCACAAAAGTGATGAATAACTTTCATTTTTGAACTGGTGAAATAAACTATTATTCTGTTCATTTTCCCAACTTGATAATAGTGGTTGAAGAAAGGTAAGATTGCTGTAATTTTTTCCTGAGCTGTACATATGATTTTGGCATTCTCCTTGACAACAGCTTTTGCCTTGGCTCTAATCTGACTGAAAAATGATGTTAAGGGTACTATCACTTAAAGGCAGATCTTGACGTGGGATAGCCTTCGATCACTTTGAGAATAGAGTGGGATCTTTTGGGTGTGAAAAAAATTCCGTTTTTCATTCGAATGTTTATCGTAATCCGACTTGCAACCCGGGACATAGCAAGTTGTAGGCAAATTCACATGCGTTAATAAATTGATGCATATGATAAAGTATACGTCCTACTTCTCTAATGCTTAATATTTTTCATTTTTCAGTTCACGAAAAGTTAACACCAGATATTTTGCACCTATAAAACTGAAAAACGTATAAAACTACATAAAAAGACCACAAACTGTTTAATACACCTCCACATTAAGCCGACAAAAAGCGCGAGTACTTGGACTTTTATCGATGGCAGCGCTGCAGGTGGCGGAGAACATGTAAACCGTGTCTGTTAACATGTGATTCAGAGGGAGTCGTCACACTATTCATTTCTATTCGTCCTGTCGCTACTCTACCCGTGTAAACCAGCCTTTAGACCGCGGACTACTTCCGACCATTCGGGATCGATGGGAATAGTTAGTAGGAAAGCCTGACGTAGAACACGGACGAATACATGAACGCAATTTTGACTGTGTTGGAAAGAACCTAAGATTGGGTTGTGTTGGATGGATTCTCGTTCATGTTTTGAATTGGCATGGAGGAATACCTTCTTTCTCCATGGAACTGGAGCAACACTGTCCAGTAAATGATTTTCCGTGGTTTCCCATGTTCATACCAGGCAAATGCTAGGGCTGTACCTTAATTAAAGCCACGGCCGCTTCCTTCCCACTCCCAGTCCTTTCCCGTCCCATCATCGCCATAAGACCTATCTGTGTCGGTGCGACGTAAAGCAACTAGCAAAAAAAAAAAAAAAAAAAAAAAAAAAAAAAAAAAAAAAAAATAATCTTGGGATTATCATAACAGCTTCTTGAAACTTACCAAGGTAGATGTTCAATAAATTTCCAATTTCTTTGAAATCATTTAGGAAAAGGCTAGGTAAACAACAGATAGGGAATCTGCCACCTGGGCGACTGCCCTAAATGCATATTAGTACTGACTGATTGAAGTGACTAACGCAATATTTAAGAACGAACAAACTTCTGTAATGTTTAACAATTGTGAGAATTCCTCATATTCCATGTTTTCTTTAAGTTACTCCTTTATTGTTCACGTGTTTGAGCAGCTCCGCGGCTAATGGGTAAATGCTCGAAGAACACCTTTCCATCATACCGAGGGACAATTTCTTCTGAAAAAAAAACCCATCGTAATTCAATTATATTGTGTTTAACGTGGTAGATTTTGGACTTTTCTATAGGCCTAACGTAACACATTGCATAAATAAAGCAAAGTCATCTTCGTACAGGCCATGAAGGCCCTTGGAGGGGTGGAAGGTAAAGACTTCCACCATCCGTAACCTCAGCACTTGATGGGGTAGAGTGGTTAGCTCTAAGCCCGGCCACCTTTGCCCCCAGGAATTAACCTGGTACTCATTTTTGGTGTAGGCTGAGTGAACCTCAGGGCCATGTGCACCTCCGGAAGTGGAAATCTCGTTTCTAAAATTTCACGACTTCCTGGCGGGGATTCAAACCCACGTCCTTCCGGGCGAGCCGAGCACGCCTTTACCGCCTCGGCCAATCAGCCCCTACATTGCATAAATAACTAGAGAAAGTTCGACATTAATTACCGCTACCTAATTTTCATTTTGCAAAAAAAAACGTTCATCAGGAGTCAATGATTCGGTGTTTCTGCGCATGTCATAGAAATCACGAATCAGTACATGCTCTAGATCGCGGACTTCTGCCGACCGTTAGGGATCGTTGCGAATAGTAAGTTGGAAAGCCTGGCTGTAGTACACGGACGAATACATGACCAAAATTTTGACTGTGTTGTAAAGAACTTCTTCTTTGAATGTTTGAGGCCATGTTTTACGTGGTGTACCCGGCTTCCACCTGCTTCCTGATGGCTCCCATCGCATGAGGTTCTTCAGCCATTGGCTGTTCGGTAAGCGAAGAAAATGGCCGGCTAGAGGCACTTGACGTTCCGCCACAATATCTTGAATGATAATCTGTATCAGTGCCCTGCCAATAAAATAATATTTCTCTATACAAACTCTACCCTGGACAACAAGAAACAATCTGTTCAACGATGGTCACTCCTTTAGGAACTCTAATAAGAAATGGATGAGCTGAAGAGCCACGCCACAAAGCTGTTATCTGTCGCCAGAACACGACACCACTACACTAAGGTCGCCGACAAGGTGGCGTCAGCGAGAGTAGGCGAATGGTTCACAGACTGCTATCAGTTTCCTTTGAGATGCTGCTGGTTTCTTTCGAATGCCCAATGCATGCGCACAAGAACCTGATCTTACTGAATCCCCTCGACGTTTCTAGACCGGACCACCACCTCCCTGTTGTTCTCGTCCTCGAAGAAGCCCTCAGGTCCACCTCACCTCCCTGGGAATGAAACTCGCCTCTGTCCGGTAACATATACGCTCGCGGCTGTATGATGTTGGACAGTTTGTACATGTTCTGTGTTCCTCACTGTACTGCGCTATACTCTGCTTCTGACAGCTTAGTTTCTAAATTGACGGCCTGTCAATCAGTCTTCAGTGATCAGCATTTAGGCCTGTCGACCAGGTGGAAGATTCCACACCAATTGTTTAGCTAGTCGTTTCTTAAATGATTTCAAAGTATTTTAATGCCCTAGAACAACCCTTTCCGAGAGTTGTCTAGGAAACGGTCATCACTCTGGTACACTGACGGGCTCATTGCTGAATGTAGGCCCCGATGACTCACGTTTTATTTGCCGTGTCTTTCTTACTGTGTCATTACACACAGTCTACTTGACCATTAGGTCCATGCTTTTGGAAATGGATCGAGTCAGCGAAATATAATTGTACCATATCATTGGTTGGCTCGTGTTGTATTAGTCTTTTGGTTTTCACAGGGATATGTCTTATGACTGGAGGTCATCCGACAATTGTGTAACGTGACGTGACAAAATGTGTGACGGAAGTGTAACCATAGCAACCGTGCAGGCTGTGATGTAAGGTACGGATGGATGGTCAGACAATGTTACCTAGCAACCTTGCAAGCGGTGGTGTAAGGTACGGATGGATGGTCAAACAATGTTACCTAGCAACCGTGCAGGCTGTGTTGTAAGGTACGGATGGATGGTCAAACAATGTTACCTAGCAATCCTGCAGGCTGTGTTGTAAGGTACGGATGGATGGTCAAACAATGTTACCTAGCAATCCTGCAGGCTGTGTTGTAAGGTACGGATGGATGGTCAAACAATGTTACCTAGCAATCCTGCAGGCTGTGTTGTAAGGTACGGATGGATGGTCAAACAATGTTACCTAGCAATCCTGCAG
Source organism: Anabrus simplex (assembly GCF_040414725.1). Taxonomy (NCBI): domain Eukaryota; kingdom Metazoa; phylum Arthropoda; class Insecta; order Orthoptera; family Tettigoniidae; genus Anabrus; species Anabrus simplex. The sequence goes on from NC_090265.1 coordinate 717,864,594, forward strand.
GCTGTGTTGTAAGGTACGGATGGATGGTCAGACAATATTACCTGGCAACCGTGCAGGCTGTTTTGTAAGGTACGGATGGATGGTCAGACAATATTACCTAGCAACCGTGCAGGGTGTGTTGTAAGGTATGGATGGATGGTCAAACAATGTTACCTAGCAATCCTGCAGGCTGTGATGTAAAGTATGGATGGATGACCAGACAATGTTACATAGCAACCGTGTATGCAGTGGCGTAAGGTATGGATGGATGATCAGAAAATGTTACCTACCAACCGTGCAAGCAGTGGTGTAAGGTATGGATGGATTGTCAGACAATATTACCTAGCAATCCTGCAGGCTGTGTTGTAAGGTACGGATGGATGGCCAGACAATGGTACCTAGCCACCGTGAAGGTGGTGGTGGTGGTGATTACTGATTTAAGGGAAAGTACAACTAGGTAACCATCCTCTATATAACACTAATCGAACAGAAAAATGGAAGGGATACGACACTTCGAAAAATGAAGGTATCGGCCATAGAAAGATAAGGGCCACGAAGGCCGTGAAAATGAATGACTCCCTAGCCTTCGGAAACCTAATCTACCGAGCTCGATAGCTGCAGTCGCTTAAGTGCGGCCAGTATCCAGTATTCGGGAGATAGTGGGTTCGAATCCCACTGTCGGCAGCCCTGAAGATGGCTTTCCTAGGGTTTCCATTTTCACACCAGGCAAGTACCTTAATTAAGGCCACGGCCGCTTCGTTCCCATCTTCGCCATAAGACCTATTTGTGTCGGTGCGATATAAAGCAATTTGCTTGCGAAAACCTTATAGCGTCGGGGCCGGAAAAAACAAGAGTTAAGCAAGGGAGGTCGGTTAGGGTAGATTAAAGTGAGGAGCCTGATGCAAGTAAGTGGAAGGAATGTCAGGACTCAGCTAAGGGCCCCGTGGCCGCCAGCCCACGCTCTAAACTTCAGATCCCTTAGGGCCCCTTTTAGTCGCCTCTTACGACAGGCAGAGGATACGGTGAGTGTTATTCTACAGCCCCCACCCACAGGGGATAGCAACCGTGCAGGTAGTGATGTATGGATGGATGGATGGCCAAACAATGTTACGTAGCAAACGTGCAGGCTATGTCTTTTGGCTGGTTGCCAACTGAAATTTGCAGCCATTGACGGACGACCATGACCAGGAGACATATTTATTATCATTCGATTTTCTCAAACGTCTGATAATAAGTATATCACACCCTCGGACTGAATTTAGAAGTGAGAGATATTATAGTCAGTATTTTATTTATTGTTATTATTATTATCATTATTATTTCATTTGTATGTTTATCCTTTACATCTTAAGCTGGAAAGTCTCCATATGTTATATGAGTTATTTGTTTTGTACGACGGCTGGGAAACCATTGCTATTTTGAACTCGGGAAATTTGTATGATTCATGCGGATATCCCAGAGTCTGATGAGGTGGATTTGTTGTTGTAGTCGGAAACTTCCGATGACTCATGTGATATACCCCAGCGTCTGTTGATGTCGTTATTGCCATGGGATCCAGAAGAGGTTCAGAGCGTGGTGTTAACAAGAGGATCTACTCGTGATTGGATGGCCAGGATCAATCTTGACGTATCATGTGAGGGAAGGAGCAGGCTGAAGTCTATATAGGCATGTGATCATACGGCGAAAAGGAGGTTGACCTAAAACGGCGAGAAGCACACTACACTGATACACTGAACAATACTGGATTGGAATTCAAACTTTGGTGAAACGTGGTCTTGTTATCTTTGTGGAACGTGACTGACCTATAACTGTGGAGTGCTTAGACACTAGGTATTGTACCACTTGTGGCGGCTTGTTATTACAGTATATGTTGGAGGAAGCTGTGGGGTGCTATATCACAGACTTTCCAGAATTTACGTTTTAGAACGACAAGCGTGTGTTGCTCAAGTGAATGTATCTTAAAAACCAAGTATTAGAGTCATGAACACAGTGTTATAAGGTACAGTACTTGTGTGATATAATAAGTGTCAATTATGAGAACCTGCAAGTCGTGTTGATACACAGAGACAGTGAAGGGTACTTATCTGCATAGGCCCTATATGTGCTTTGTTCAACGGCCTGACTATAAATTGTAGCTTGGTCCTCGCTTTTGTTTCCCACTGTTTCCGTTGCTGTTGTTGTTGTTGCTGTTGTTGTAAATATGGAGTCTTCCAGCGGTATTTTGCGAGTGTGTTTTATGTATATTTTGGTATGTTGATGAGGTGCTCATGCAGGGATGTTATTTAGAATATAGTCAGTTATTTTAGAATCAGTGGAGTTATTGATGATCCTAGGTGCAGTTCCTTCCTATTTAGTCGTTTTCAGAAGGTTGGGTAAGTCCTGAAGCAGATGTACCAGTACGCAGCTACATGTACACGCCCTGGGGGGAAAAGAATTATCCTGCTCTAACAAAATTCAAGGGATCCATTCTGGTGAACTCTGGCGCCCATACTACGGACATTTCGATCAATTATTTTTATTATTTTAATATACTTCAGTAATTTACTCAGTTATTTATTCACGTATTTTGAATTAGGCTACAAATTACGCCTAAGCGTGAAGCGATTAAGTATTTGATTCTATTCATATTTGATTATTTTGATCCCATTGCAATGGTTAATATTTATTATGTTAATTGTTATAATTACATATAACAATAATCGGTATTTTGTTGATCAATAAGCAGCAATTGAAAGAAATCTGAATACCAGAAGAAGGACATGGAACGAAATTTTATAATTGCGGAGGTATTGCTAGGTTAAGGATTCTTCAATGTCGTTTTCATTCCGCGAAATGACTTTGCACATGCCGACACTTTTACTTTTAAAAGACGAGAATTCCCAATTAAACTTGCAGATGTCGTGACTAATAAGAAGTCGCAAGGTCAGGCATTGGAGGATGTGGTTATTTTCATAAAATAACCCGTGTGCAGCCATGGGCAGTTCTACAGTATGTGGCGTTATCCAGAGCGCGTTGCCTTGATGATATCAAAGTTACAATTGGACAAGAGCCTGATCAAGGAAAACAGACAACTGTGACAAAATATTCACTAAAATGTAGTTTACAAGGAGGTACCTCGACATTAATGGCATTTGCAACCTGCCTTAAGTCACGGCCATTTGTAAGTATTGAACCCTTTAAGGTCCATGAAGAATACCTACCTTCCTTACCTATTAACAATCTGCATGAGATCTGTCTCTTGGGTCGTTAATGGGTCCTTCGTCACTTGCTTAGGTAAGAGGCGGGTTTCAGTAATATTTAATCTATTTACGAAATGAAAATCAAATCTATAAAAATTGTGGTTTACTCAAGAATTTATTTAAGTTGGAAACATAATAAACATTATAACTCGAACTTCTACTTGTTCGATCAACATAATCAACAATAATTACAACGCAGAGGAGAGATGTACTGGTTTTAGAAGATTTAACATAACTATCTGATGAGCATGCTTACCAGAAACCTTTGTCACAAGTTAAGAGTGAAGAAAAGAAAGTCTGGAAATCCTTAAATTCGGCTTCCATGTGAGACTATATGCACCACCATAATGATTCGTGATGATCTAGCCCTCGAAACACGAACTCTAGACTCTTGGTATAATTAAGGCCATCCAATCGGTATGTGCCACACATTGGTTGTACGGCATGGACCCTTAATTGAATCGATGTGTCCTGCGACTATGTCATGGACCGACATCTAACTTTGCAATTTACTTTAAAGTCATTGTGGATGATGGCCGCAAGAAAAATGATGCTATAATGGCATATGGCCTTAATCTAAGTCACTGAGATTGATGACCCCATGACCATCCAAGTTTCTAAGCTGAAGGCTAAACAAAATTAAGTTACAGTAGTTGATGACCAAGATTTCCACCTTAATAATCCCAGCACATTTAATGCTCAATCAATCAGTCAAATAATCCAACAACAACACTTTGTGGCAGTAAAATCTTCTACATTCGGATATATCCTCTTAATCGTTACGTTAACAATTGAATTTCCCAGCAAAATAAACTATTTCCAGAATACATGTTTAAGTTACATCACTTGGTTTTAAGTTATTTCTCAAATACGGTTTCCACTGAGTTTAATAATTTAATAAATTGAAATGATTTTTATAAATCCCAATTAACAACAAATTCTATCTCCGCGGGCGAATGGTTTCTTTAACAAGTCCTACTCAAACTTATTTACGTTTTATTATAATCTTTATCGTCACTTCGTGGAGGCTGGAAACATACATTTCTTTTTCCAATATTATTTATTTCATGACGTCACACCACAAGTTTAATTTAACACTAACAATTATTAACACTCGCTTGGATACCCCTAATTATTAAGTACTCAAATCGGTACAAGTAAACTCAACAAAAAATAAGCCAACACTCTGTCACATCCCAACATGACATTTAGAATAAGGATTTGTGCATCCCTCAAAAATAAAGTCAATAACTACCAACAATACTCTATTTTGGACATCCTTGGAAATGGTTAAATCCGCTCGTTATTGTCTTATTTCCGTCGCTTCAAATATACGTCCAAATCTCGGTTAAACAAGTTAATATTAAAGAATGCGATCTAATAACATACACATTACTCAGTGATAAGAATTTCAATTAGTTTCTATAAAAATTTCGAGCCCCATTCTAAAGAATACAATGTGATTTTCTACAGGTTGACTATAAAATGGCAAATAACTGTTATCTCCCGAGCAGCGGTCTACCTGATCAGCTGTCCAGCGGAGTGAGCTGCCCCTCCTGTCTTCGCTTTGATAGGAAACCTCTGTTCTATTCACGTTTTAACTGGTCTTAAAAGAATGAGATCTACGATCTCGCTGATACAATTACAAATACGACATTCCTGGCCCAAACAGATCATATGCAGAGATTTACTTTAAGATGTCACTCAATATTCACATACACCACGAACCTACGCTTTAACGTGGAATCCGACCCATATTCCCATCTCAAAACATTAGACAAATAAATCCCTCGGGTTCACACAGAATCTCCCGGCATCATTTATAGGCTACCAATCACCTGATTCACAAAATCGTACCTCAACCCACATTTAGCAAGACTCGACCACTTGCTTAAACACGACAAAAATCTCGACGACATTAAAATGGAATATAACTCAGAGGATCCACAACGTTGTACACACACAAATACTCTGATAATGAAACATCTCCGCATAACGTAACTTCGTATTTCTGAACTAGATTTCACAAAAATGACTGACAAAATTTACTGTTATTTTCATGGTCAGTTTAAAACGGACATAGAAATAGCAATCCCTTCGTAACAGATATTTATCGATCTCACCTCGCAACTCTCCTCAATAAAAATTTACAGTGCTCCACACGACATCGTGCCTTCATTCGACTGGAAATGTGTAACCACGGATTTCTTATACTACTTTCGTCATAATTTCAAACAGAAAAATTTTCACATCATATTAAAGATCTTAACTTGACATCACAAAATATAGAAAAATAAACGCATGAAAATGACAATCTACTTCAGACATTATATCGTGTCATAACCATCAGTTGACTATTTTACAACATTTCACACGGTACTTCGCAAAAATTCCTAATTTTATCCAAGCCTTTTAAACCAATGATCTTTCGTCATATTTCTGACATTTCACAAAAATAAATGGGTGACCAAACTGCGTCACAAGTACACATACAAAATAAATGGTGACATCATGAAACAAACAAACAAGTGGTAACAGTGATAATTCACCTACCTTGGACGTATGCCAGCTTCCATCGTGTGAGTTAACCAGTAACTCTCTGGAATTTATGTAGCCATTTTAACACTTTTGGCTTCACAGGTCATTTCATTCATCTTGATTCACCTGAAATAAAGGCACATAAAAATACCTTTCACTCGATAGTTTCGCGGACCGAACACGACTGTTGTAATCTCGATCGCACACGCAATACTTTCAACACGATGTTATTAAATTTTAACTTATAAGACTGCGGCCTACAATGAACGTCCTTTACATGTTTAATAAATACACGTTACTTAAAGAAAAAGGCTATGTCCACTTGAGACGATACTTCAGCCACATCGGCCTAAATCTAAGTTCTCAATTGGACTTAGTCTGATAATTCCCTATAAATTGTACAATAGTACGAGGTTCCTCCTCTAGCTCAAATGACACAATGCAGGTGATTTCAAGGTGGCGCTCCTATTTTTATAGGCTTTTCCCTCTCTCTTACGCATTTTTCCTTGCCGCCGAGAATATTACATATATTTTCCGACCTAGTGGAAATGTATTGAAAGCAGGTTTTACAGTAACACTGTACTTGTTAATTTAATAGTGACATTGTTTGTGAACAGTTACGATTATCTCGTAACAAATTGACTGGTTAAATGACCTCGTTTGATAGGCACTATATTTTATGACGTGACGTAGGTTGAACAGACACGCGCGTCTTTTGCCACTTTCCCTCGGAAACAGCTTAGCAATCTAAAATCTGTGTTACTAAAAGCCAATTGTCTCACACATAATTACAAGACATTTATTATATTACTTTCGCTACTAATTCCCCTTTAAACAATATATTTATCAAACCAACAGTTTTGTTGTATAAATGCTCCATTTACATGTGCGAGTGACATCATTTTTCTTAGCGTGAGAAGAGAGCCATTCTCCCAACATGTCTGTTGTCGCGTCCTTGTTTGTGAACGATGGACAACGGCTGAGTGGCCTAGTAAGTGGTCCTGAGAGTCGGCATACCAGTTGTCAGGGAAGGGGAGTGGGCATCTCGCACATATTCTGAGTCCTGGCCCTCCTTGTGTTCAGGCGGCTAGGACTGTACAATCCACTGGTGGTTCCTAACCAATTAGAGGAGAGATATTCACTTGGGCTATGTGTAAGTAAGAGTAGCATCCAGATTCACAGAATTCTCACCGAGCACGCTCAGAACGTTTTAAGCAAGCCCCGGACCTATGGGAATAGCGGAGTCCCACTACCATTTGACAGGCGAGGGGATCCTTGAAAACAACTTGTCGACTGAAATGGAATTCAAAGAGTAGCTATCAATATTAAGGGAGCTTATGGAAAAAAAGAAAGTAGAACCGGCTGAGTCAGTAAAGGGGATGCGTTTGTATGTGTTAGGAGTAAGTGATATTCGGATAAGGGGAGGAAACCAGGAAGAGATAGGAGATTATAAAGTATCATTAAGAAGGGAAATGCAGAGTGTGGTCTAGGACTGCTCATCAGAAATACTATTGCACGCAAGATACTTTCTGTTAGGCACGTAAATGAGCGAATGATATGGGTATATTTACTTATTAGAGGAACTACAACGAGAATTGTCTCAGTGTATTTACCATGCGAGGGTGCAGATGAGGATGAAGTTGACAAGTTTTATGAAGCACTGAATGACATCGTAGTCAGGCTCAACAGTAAGGATAGGATAGTGCTAATGGGCGATTTCAATGCGAGAGTCGGAAATAGAACAGAAGGATAAAGAAACGTGGTGGTAAATGTGGGGGAAATATGAAAGCTAATTGGAATCGGAAGCGTCTGCTGGACTTCTGTGCTAGTATGGATTAGCAGTTACTAAAACATTCTTCAAGCATAAGGCTATTCACTGCCACACATGGGAGGGTAGAGTCGCCAGATACATAATAGACTACAATCGAAACTCGATATCTCGAAACTCCATTACTCGAATTTTCAGTATTTCAAAGTAACTTCAAATTTCCGGTCGTTTGTCATATTCTTCACGTGTATTTATTTCCCTACTACTCGAAATTCGGTTTCACGAATGTCTGGATTTCTCGAAGCAAACGTTTCCTTCCTTGAAGCAAAAAATATTCTGTGATTCGAATTTTGTACAACACTGAATGTGCAATGCAGCATTGGTAGTTTTCAGGAACGGTTAACATGTAAAGAACGGGTTACAGTGATGCTGGGAGTTAATATGACGGGAACCGGAAAACAAAATTCTAGTGATCGGCAAATCGGCGAAGCCTCGTTGTTTTTCGGGTGTGAATTCATTACTTGTCACGTACGAAAACAACCCCATAAGTCGTGGATGGCAAGCTCTATTTAAGAATCTTGGTTGCGTAGTTTTGAACCTACATACAGTGCCATTTCACTGTCCTAAAATGATAATCCAATGTAGATAAAATGGACGCAATTGCTAATATCAAATTTAAACATGATGCATTAACTCAGTCGTTCATATCAAGGAGATACGATATATAACGAGATCGGAATAGAAAATATCAATATGGCAGTGGCTGAGACAAAGAAAGGATTCAGAATTGTTAATCGAAGAGCTATCGTCTCACTACGGGACGATTCGGATCCTGGCTGAAGTCCTATCGTCTCGCAGTGAGACAATTCGTAAAATTGATATAACAACTCCTAAAATCGGTATAACAATTGATTTTAGGAATATTCTCGCTGCGAAATGAAATTCTCTATCTGGTAGGAAGTGCAAGTTGGTCTTTGGTTGGGGAAATAAAGCGGTAAGCGGTGATCTTGTCAGCTGTGAACTGGTCTTTGTTTACGTCTACTCAAACTATCCAGTTGCTTCGTGCGTTTGAAGATTATTGTTTGCTAGCCGATTTGTGATTATTGTGTGGCTGATTTACTCTATTTTAATTGGTTTATTTTATTTAGTGATTATTGTAATATAAACATGAGTTAATTATGTGGTTCTAGTGCAATTAGAGAAGCATTGGAGGAGCTTGGGAGTGATGAAAGTGAAGACGACATTGGTAATGAAGATTTCCCTGATGATTTATCATTAGACGACTTTTCTTCTGGAAGTGGGGAAGAATATGACCCTAATTTAGATACCCGTGACTATAGTGATGCGTCAAGTAGTGATGTAGACAATCCAAACGTGCGAACCCTACCAGGCACATCTAGAACTAATGGCCCACCACAACAGACTCTCTCCGAGTCCTTTTACCTGTGACTTTTTAATTATTCATTGAAGTTTCTATTATTATATATTATTGTGCGTGTAATGCAATTTGGCACATTTTGTATATTTTGGAATTTAATTTCAGATAATGTAGTGCTTGTTACCAACCTCAAAAATTGGAATATATATATTTTTTTAAGTATGACTAATCATCCATTATATTTTTACTGCATACTTGTAAGTAAAACATCCTACTATTACCTTATTCTCTAATTCTATATATAATATGCCATATATAGTTACGAATTTGTATTTACTATATTTTTTTAAAATGTATCTGCACGCTGCCTTAAGAATGCTCAGAACTTAAGAGTTAAACCATCAGCATTTGGAGGTACACGGTACTATCCAAAATAATAATTGAATGAGCAAGCTTAAGGAACGGACGTGTCAATCTGAAGAGACTAAAAACGCACATATAATCTCAAGAGTTGCAAGAGAATCATTAGAAGAAGGAGGTTTGCGCGATCTATATCTATTAGAGAAGGCGTAATTGCAAAAGCCGGAATAAAAACCGCAAAATAAGAAGAGAATTATAAAGAAATTTATACAATGAATTATCGTTACGGCGAAGAATAGGCCTTGCCACAAGTACAAGGAAGAAAATTTCGAGATTACGCAGAAATAGCTACATCAACTCATAAAATAACAAGTACAATATATAGGTATATCTGGGACAAGGGTAGACATTTAGGTAATCTGCAAACGCTATTAAGATTAAAGTCAAGACGAAGGAATTGTCATTTGAAACCAACATGTTAGAAGGCTATGGATTCAACATTATGACGCAACTAACTTCATATATGTACATTTGTATCTAATTTGCGCAATATCTGGCTACCATGCATTTCTAAGAATTCGACGGTGAGATGTCTGGAGGAGGCTGAGCTGAGATGACGGCAAAGGAGGCTGACAATCCCCAGAGCATCCCAATGACCAACGGCAGGATGTGATTGCCAAGCCCGAGCCGCTGATGTCGAGGAGAAACTAATTCAATCCCGGAGGAGCCGCAGGAAAAGATAAGTTTTCTTAGCAAAGTAAGATAAATAAATATTTCATATCCTAATACACTGACTGACAGAGCAAATGCAACACCAAGAAGGAGTGGTCAGAACTTTATGCCAATTGCAGGGTAGATTGACGTCACTGAGGTATGCTCATGATGTGAAATGCGCCGCTGTGCTGCGCACGTAGCGAACGATAAATGGGACACGGCGTTGGCGAATGGCCCACTTCGTACCGTGATTTCTCAGCCGACAGTCATTGTAGAACGTGTTGCCGTGTGCCACAGGACACGTGTATAGCTAAGAATGCCAGGCCGCCGTCAACGGAGGCATTTCCAGCAGACAGACGACTTTACGAGGGGTATGGTGATCGGGCTGAGAAGGGCAGGTTGGTCGCTTCGTCAAATCGCAGCCGATACCCATAGGGATGTGTCCACGGTGCAGCGCCTGTGGCGAAGATGGTTGGCGCAGGGACATGTGGCACGTGCGAGGGGTCCAGGCGCAGCCCGAGTGACGTCAGCACGTGAGGATCGGCGCATCCGCCGCCAAGCGGTGGCAGCCCCGCACGCCACGTCAACCGCCATTCTTCAGCATGTGCAAGACACCCTGGCTGTTCCAATATCGACCAGAACAATTTCCCGTCGATTGGTTGAAGGAGGCCTGCACTCCCGACGACCGCTCAGAAGACTACCATTGACTCCACAGCATAGACGTGCACGCCTGGCATGGTGCCGAGCTAGAGCGACTTGGATGAGGGAATGGCGGAACGTCGTGTTCTCCGATGAGTCACGCTTCTGTTCTGTCAGTGATAGTCACCGCAGACGAGTGTGGCGTCGGCGTGGAGAAAGGTCAAATCCGGCAGTAACTGTGGAGCGCCCTACCGCTAGACAACGCGGCATCATGGTTTGGGGCGCTATTGCGTATGATTCCACGTCACCTCTAGTGCGTATTCAAGGTACGTTAAATGCCCACCGCTACGTGCAGCATGTGCTGCGGCCGGTGGCACTCCCGTACCTTCAGGGGCTGCCCAATGCTCTGTTTCAGCAGGATAATGCCCGCCCACACACTGCTCGCATCTCCCAACAGGCTCTACGAGGTGTACAGATGCTTCCGTGGCCAGCGTACTCTCCGGATCTCTCACCAATCGAACACGTGTGGGATCTCATTGGACGCCGTTTGCAAACTCTGCCCCAGCCTCGTACGGACGACCAACTGTGGCAAATGGTTGACAGAGAATGGAGAACCATCCCTCAGGACACCATCCGCACTCTTATTGACTCTGTACCTCGACGTGTTTCTGCGTGCATCGCCGCTCGCGGTGGTCCTACATCCTACTGAGTCGATGCCGTGCGCATTGTGTAACCTGCATATCGGTTTGAAATAAACATCAATTATTCGTCCGTCCGTCTCTGTTTTTTCCCCAACTTTCATCCCTTTCGAACCACTCCTTCTTGGTGTTGCATTTGCTCTGTCAGTCAGTGTATAATCATTCAAATTTTTGGTGAATAGATGGTTAATCGTTGTAGTCTTCAAAATACCTCATATATGTTAGACTCTCGCGGATTAACGTTACATTTATGTCAAAATACATGAATATAGGTAGTCATCTGAAAGACATAACCATTTCTGGTCAGGGAATGTGAAGTGTGCCATTGCTATGATGTTTAAGCATATTGAAAGGTTATCCTATATTAATTATGAGATATGTATCGGTAGAGTATTTAAAGTTATATGTGAGTGATGGTTAATATCTTGGAGTGTGAAGGTTGAACAGTGCCATATGCAGTCAGAGTAGGATAATATATGGATATCAGAATAATTTGAAGTGATAATGAGATTAATTGAGAAGAGATTGGATTAATCAAGTGAATAATTGAGAGTTAAATGATTCCACGCGTCAAGTTGAGGTACAGTTGAGAATTATTTGGAAGAAAAGGAAGAATTATGATATGATATATGAGAAGAAAGTGATATTGAAATATCATAGGATATATAATTGGAATAAAAAGATTAATTATGAAGAAAAAGAGAAGAGTATTGACGCAATCCAGGATCATTAATATTCATCATACCGCGATGATCAATCGTTAACATGTAATCCATATCCTACGTTGGTGAAAACGTATTGTGGTGTTTATAATAAGTTATGGCATAAATAGATCATTGAAATGAATCATTTTAGGGAATGTTGAGTAGTATGTTGATTCATCTTAACCTAGATCTCTACTGTAATGTTGAATATTCATTGAAGAAGAACATGGCACGCACCGAATCATATGCATAGGCATTATTATTTCTTTATAAATAATTCCAGGAGGTTAGATAATTCATAGACTTTTCATGAATGGTATCCTTTACCTATTTTAGTAAATGACACTTGGTAATGTGTTGGATTTCAGGTATTTATGTGAGAATATTTCTCATCAGACTTATTTTTATGATTAAATTGAACTGAAGATTAAAGAGATGAATGATACATTCGTGTTGACAAGTGACAAATTAGGTATTAATGTAAATATTAGCACATATTATGGCTAACTTGATACTTATATTTTTTCTGACGCATTCCATTGAAATAATAATCCTACAACAAAGAAAACCTAATGCGCATCCTAAGTAATTACGAGAAGAAGAGTGAGATATGATGCCGAAATATGATACTTTCCAAGATGATTTGTAAATAAAATATGAGAATTTAATTATAGTTCACGAACATTTTTTGGTGATTGATGATGTGAAGGTGACATGAGAGTTCATTTCAAAAATTTCAAATTTAAATACTTTTTTATTGTACATAATTATTGTATTTCAATCAGTGATCCCAGTTACTTATTTTTCTTTCAATTTCTTTTCTTTCTTAATTTTTTGTAGAATTTGAATAAATAATTATGATTATGATATATTGGTGTTCATATTCATCATCTAGTTTAAGCATTTCATATTTTTAGACTTAAGGTAAAATAGGAATTATTTCTTGATGAAAATAATTATTTGTAGGATGGTGGAATGATGAAGTGAGAGCAGCTTGTAAACGTAAAAAGAAGTCGTAATAGAAATGACTCTAAACAAGGACTAATGCAGACTGGGAATTGTACGTAGGTGAAAGAAACAGAGCGAAACAAAAAAAAGTTGTATTCAAGAAGATACCGTGGGAATTTCAGTAATAACCTGGTAAAGGCTAGGTCAAGCAGCAGGGAAAGCTTTCTGAACAGTAATAAAGAAAGGAAGGGAGGATAAAAAAGAAATGAATAGTGTTTTGGGAACCACTGGATATGTGAAAGGAATATTTTAAAAATCTCCTCGACGTAAAAACAAATCTTCCTGGTGATGACGTGAGCGCCCGAGTTCACGGGGAAGAGGACAATGATGTTGGTGAAATTACACTTGATGAAGTAGAAAGAATTGTAAACAAACTCCGTTGCCATAAAGGTGCAGGAAGAGATGAAATTAGACCTGGAATGGTGAAATATAGTGGGAAGGCAGGGATGCAGTGACATCATAAGAGTAATAAGATCAGTATGGAGTCTTAGTAAGGTACCTTCTGATTGGACAAAAGCAGTAAGAGACCACAGAGGAGCTGTTAGGATCAGATTCTCAGTACGCGCCAGGTGATTGAAAAATGCTATGAGAGGAATAAATAGTTATGTCTTTTTATACATCTAGATAAGGCATCTGAGAGGGTACCGAGGGAAAAGATCTTCTCCATATTGGGGGACTATGGGATCAAGGGTAGATTATTAAAAGCAATCAGAGGCATTTTTGTTGACAATTGGGCTGCAGTGAGAATTGATGGTAGAATTAGTTTGTGGTGTAAGGTCCTTACAGGGGTTAGACAAGGCTGTAATCTTTCACTTTTGTTGTTCATAGTTTACATGGATCATCTGCTGAAGGGTATAAAGTGGCAAGGAGAGATTCAGTTAGGTGTAAATGTAGTAAGCAGTCTGGCCTATGCTGAAGACTTAGTCATAATGGCAGATTATGCCGAAAGCCTGCAGTCTAATGCAGTGAGTATGGTATGAAAATCAAAGACTTGGGTGACGTTAATAGGTAAGAAATCCAAGTGAACTGAATGTCAGATTACGAAGCTGGAACAGGTAGATTTCAAGTATTTAGGATGTATGTTCTCCCAGGATGGTAATATAGTAAGTGAGATTGAATAAAGGTGTAGTATATAATTTCGTGCGGCTATTTCTAGCCGAGTGCAGCCCTTGTAAGGCAGACCCTCCGATGAGGGTGGGCGGCATCTGCCATGTGTAGGTAACTGCGTGTTATTGTGGTGGAGGATAGTGTTATGTGTGGTGTGTGAGTTGCAGGGATGTTGGGGGCGGCACAAACACCCAGCCCCCGGGCCACTGGAATTAACCAATGAAGGTTAAAATCCCCGACCCGGCCGGGAATGGAACCCGGGACCCTCTGAATCGAAGGCCAGTACGCTGACCATTCAGCCAACGAGTCGGACTAAAGGTGTAGTAAAGCTAATGCAGTGAGCTCGCAGTTGCGATCAACAGTAAAGAAATGAAATGGTGTATGTATGGCTTTTAGTGCAGGGAGTGTCCGAGGACATGTTCGGCTCGCCAGTTGCAGGTCTTTTGATTTGACTCCCGTAGGCGACCTGTGCGTCGTGATAAGGATGAAATGATGATGAAGACGACACATACACCCAGCCCCCGTGCCTGCGAAATTAACCAATGATGGATAAAATTTCCGACCTTGACGGGAATCGTACCCGGAACCTCTGTGACCAAAGGCCAGCACGCTAACCATGTATCCATGGAGCCGGGCGATCAACAGTATTCTGTAAGAAGGAAGTCAGCTCCCGGACGAAACTATCTTTATATCCGTCTGTTTGCAGACCAACTTTGCTTTACGGGAGTGAAAGCTAGGTGGACTCAGGATATCTTATTCACAAGTTAGCAGTAAAAAACACGAAAGTAGCGAGAACGATTGCTGGTACAAACAGGTGGGAACAATGGCAGGAGGGTACTCGGAATGATGAGATAAAGGGCGAGTTTGGAATGAACTCAATTAATGAAGCTGTTCGCATACACCGGCTTCGGTGGTGCGGCCATGCGAGGCGAATGGAGGAGGATAGGTTACCTAGGTGACCAAGACGACGTTGGTTAGACTTCGTTTCTAATGATTTAAAGATAAGAGGTATAAAACTAAAGGCCACAGCACTAGTTGCAAATAGAGGATTGTAGCCGAGTTAAGTAAATTCACAGAGGCTTGCAGACTGAACGCTGAAAGGCATAACTGTCTATAATGGAGATGTATGTATGGGCACAAAAACAACATTTAAAACATGCAAAACATATTTTTAAGAATAAAAAGTAAAACACTGAAACAATATTTTTTAAAATATAAGAAAAATAAAAATAAAAATATGTCAAATGTGGGGCAACGCTCGGAGGGCACGTCTTGTGTCCCTAGCGCTGGGAGGCAAGTCCGAATTCCTGCAGACGCCTCCATATTCAGTAACTAATTCCATGTTTCAACACAATTAGCGGAACCATGCATTTCTAACAAGTTGCTTTACGTCCTCCTCATCTGACGTAGTTTTACGGCTAGATGCCCTTCCTTTCTCCCCCTCATCGTCCTAGTAGTGTCCCCCTCCTCCTGATCTGCCCCAGTTTTACGGTTAGAAGCCTTTTCCTCCTCCTCATTTGGCTCAGCCTCTGGGTATGTGGAATCAAAATTTAATCAATTACGTATCATTACATGTTATCCTTACTTCCATGTCACCAATCACCCCGTTTAGCAACAGAATTAGGCGATGAGTACAATAAATATAGACATATATAGATATAGATAGATAGATAGATAGATAGATAGATAGATAGATAGATAGATAGATAGATAGATAGATAGATAGATAGATAGATAGATAGATAGATAGATAGATAGATAAAAGCCTTTATTCTCTGTGGCGAGGTTAGGGCCCTTGGCCTTTCATTAAACACATGGATAAAAAGCAGTTACCATTTTTGAATATATATTTTTTTCATGGCTGATATACTTACGTTATTGATATGTTATCAAACTACGAGAGTCTTGAGTTCAGTGATTTAAACGGAATCATAATTTTTTTTAGCAATTAACATTACAGTTGAAGAGCTATCTGATGGTATGTTGACGGGAATTGAACCCGGGCCTCCGGGTATGTGGAATCATAATTTAATAAATTATCATTACATGTTACCTATCACCCCCGTTTAGTAACAGAATTGGGCGATGATTGCAAGAAATAAACTCATGGATAAAAAGCAGGTATCATTTTTTAATATATTTTCGTGATTGATAATCTTACGTTTTTGATATTACATCAAACTGGAGGGCACGGTGTGGAGGTGTCCTTTTACCTTTTGATAAGACGAGGGCCTTGTGTTTAGCATTTTACACTTACCTTTTTTTATTTTTATCCTTTTGCTAGATAAAGATGGAGAGGAGGGCACCGAGGATGAATGAGGAGGGTGCGGTAAGGAGGAGGAGGAGGAGGAGGTGGTGGATGTATGTATGTGTACCACAATTTTTTTCGGTTCTGCATTTACATTTTATCCTTTTTAGACATTCATGTAATATTAAAAAATCATAATTAGAACAATAAAGGATATGGAAAAGAAGTGTGATGTTAACTATTATTAAAAAATAAAACAATATAGCTTTTTGTATTATTCAACATAAACAACATCATCAAAGATTTTTTAGAAATCATGCTATGACAAACAGATGAAAATGCAGAGAATATTATATTTTACATAATATCACATCTTCAATATAGAAATGAAAATATAATTTAAAAATAATGATGTTGTAATAATCTTTTATAATTTTTTTAAAATTTACATCCATTTTGAATATTTATTAAGGAAATGTAGAAAACTTTGTATTTCAGGTATTCTTATCCCTTTTACACTTATTCGTCATATTTTCAACAATCAAAGTTTCTTCAATAAAAATATATTATAACATCGTAAACTACAAGAGTCCGCCTCTGTGGTGTAGTGGTTAGTGTGATTAGCTGCCACCTCCGGAGGCCAAGGGTTCGATTCCTGGCTCTGCCACGAAATTTGAAAAGTGGTACGAGGGCTGGAACGGGGTCCACTCAGCCTCGGGAGGTCAACTGAGTAGAGGTGGTTTAGATTCCCACCTCAGCCATCCTGGAAGTGGTTTTCCGTGGTTTCCCACTTCTCCTCCAGGCAAATGCCGGGATGGTACCTAACTTAAGGCCACGGCCGCTTCCTTCCCTCTTCCTTGTCTATCTCTTCTAATCTTCCCATTCCCTCGCAAGGCCCCTGTTCAGCATAGCAGATGAGGCCGCCTGGGCGAGGTACTGGTCATCCTCCTCAATTGTATCCCCCAACCCAGAGTCTGAAGCTCCAGGACACTGCCCTTGAGGCGGTAGAGGTGGGATCCCTCTCTGAGTCCGAGGGAAAAACCTACCCTGGAGGTTAAACAGAAGAAGAAGAAGAAGAAGAAGAAGAAGAAGAAGAAGAAGAAGAAGAAGAAGAAGTGCTACTCAAGTGAAACAATGCATTGACTCACATTAGCGCTCGTAGTGGTAGAGAAAGGAAAGGAAAGCTAACACTAATGCATTCTGCTGGCCGTTCTGCCTGTCACAAATAAATGCAACTATAACCATGTGCACACCCGTCGATGGTGCATACGAAGTTAAATTGACACCCGACCATTTCTTCTGGGTGCTTAATTCTTTTTTTTTTTTTTTTACCAGGCAGTGTATTTGGTCACGAAAAGGTAAATGTACTGTACAGAGTTATAGAAAAAGAGTTCTAACATGAAAATAAAGCGTTTTCATGTCCATATAACATATTTTCATCTTGTACGTGTGAGGAATGTGTCCTGGGAATTTGGTCTAGTTTATATACAGGGTGTCGTAGGAGCAATGATCAATTGAAACGGGAACGCCCTACGAGCATTCATGTTTCATTCATTTATTAAGAGGAACTCGCTAACACCCGGCCGTAAGCATTTAAAACTTGCGCCGAGCGCACAGGCATTGTGGGAACTGCAAGCAAGCTCGCGCTGTTCCAGAACACCGGCCAAGGTCAAGCGACGTCACGCAGAAGGTTCTTTCGTGTTCCATAGCATTGCAGCATGAACGAAATGTGATATCAATATTTCAATAACGTCACCTTGCAGGCAGGAATATTGAACGCTGCTAGCCGAAATTTCATGTCAATCAGTGTAAAGATGGCCAAGATATAAAATTTTTCTTGGGGCCCACAGGTGTAGCCACGCCCACCGACCTTCGGCAATATAAGCGAATCGCCAGCCTGGGGTAAAGCAGAGAGTGTGCAGTGTGGGCAGTGTGCAGTGTGCAGCTGCAGTGTGCCGTAGGCAGAGAGAGTGAGAGGAGTCGGCAGTAAGCCGTGAGTTCAGTGTGTGTGTGCAAGTAAGCACGTCGCGATATAATTCGTCACTCGGTCCGGCTGTGTACTTGAGTTCGGAAACGTTAGTGTTGGAAGCCTTCTCCGTGGGCTTGAACTTTGTGCATGAACAAAAACGTAATTTCGTTTTTATCAGTCTGTACGACTGGGCGATTATATTTCGTTTGTGGACTATGAATGTTTCTAGCATAAACTGTGCCAACCTTGATTTCATTTAAAGACTGTGTTTCTAGCAAAAACTGTGCCAACCTTGATTTCATTTAAAGACTGTGTGAAAACAGCGATAACGTTTCTAACATAAACTGTGCCAGCCTGCATTTCATTTAAAGACTGGGTCTATCCATTGAACTGTGTTCGTAATAAAACTGTGCCGACCTTCATTTCATTTAAAGACTGTGTCTATCCGTTGAACTGTGTTCGTAATAAACTGTGCCAGTGATAATCTTCTGAAAATTACGACGTAACAGAACTTGGACTGTCGTTTATTTCAACAAGCGTGTGAATATTGTGCTCATGGTGTACAGTGCAGAGACTGTACCCGGTGAATTTAATTTTCTTTGTGAAGTGCTTAATCACTGCACCTCGGAAGGTCCTAGATTGTTTTCGTTTGTTTATTATTCCAAATACGATAATTCCTTCCATCTTATTCTCATGGAACTGTGACTCTGACTTTATCCTTGCTGCTAAAGTGCGTTCAACATCATTGACTGTGGGAACTATTTCGGTGTGCTTCGCCATAGAGGTGTCACACCAGAGTCCCATGACGCCCGATGCGGAAGCTCCACATTTCCCCGTTCCTGCCTCAGGTTCGAGTCGCCAACAACACTAATACAGAGAAAACACCAACGACGGAAGACAACGCCGACGCCGACCGCAAGACGACGCAGACGACGCAGGACGACGTCCCCTCCACGCCTTCAAGGACAACCCCACGATTCAGCTGTAAAAGGTGACATAATTATTTGCATATCTATTGAATAAACTGAATGATCCACTTAATCATTAAAAAAAATTTTCACTACCCTTCTCTCTCACTGTCTTAGTATGGGCCGTACACGCCTTGTCGTTTCTCATGCTCTCCGATAAACTGAAGTACGGGCGTTCCTGTTTCACAATATTCAGGAATATGACAGGAACGATCATTTGAAGCGATAAAACTTCATATGGACATATGCCCTATTCCAAATGGCTTCCGAAATGGAACTCATCTAAATACCGGGTGGTTCACCAGCCCGACCCTTTTTTTTGGGGGGGGGGGGAAACAGGCAACCCAAATAAGGCATATAACCTAAAGATCCTTATAATTTAGTTTGATGAAAACTCTGGTAAACATTCTATTTTTTTTTGCTAGTTGCTTTACGTCGCACCGACACAGATAGGTCTTATGGCGACGATGGGACAGGAAAGGCCTAGGAGTGGGAAAGAAACGGCCGTGGCCTTAATTAAGGTACAGCCCCAGCATTTGCCTGGTGTGAAAATGGGAAACCACGGAAAACCATTTTCAGGGCTGCCGATAGTGGGGTTCGAACCTACTATCTCCCGAATACTGGATACTGGCCGCACTTAAACGACTGCAGCTATCGAGCTCGGTGGTAAACATTCTACGATCTGGAATTCGACGTGTCGGAAAGTGCCGAAGGAATTCCTCAACAGCAGCAGGAGCAGTACTATCGCAGAAGCCATAAACATACACCATATCTGCATGTTATTCATTAGTGTAGATGTGTGGCAGCTTAGCGAACGCGTGTACAAACCAGTGAACTGATGCTTCTCTCTGGTACACTCACAGTCCCTCGCACTAATTCACTCACAACGCACCATGGACAACGGCGCGTTCAAAGGGCTAGTTGCGTGGCATAAAGACATTCTAGGCTGGGCTAGAACAGAGGTGCTCAGCTTGGCGCCCGTTGAGGCTAGTCCAGTGTGGCCGGGCTAGCGTGACGTAAATGCGGGCAGCTTACGTCACAGTGAAGCGAGAGAGCGAACACACTTTGCAGGGAAGCGAGGAAGCATTGACGTTTGATTGTGATTTCGAAGCTTTCCTCCACTACTCAGCGAACTACTGATTTGGATACATTATTTAAAATAATCGCAACCAAAACCCTGACCTTTTCAAGATATTTCGGTTTGATTTATACTGTACTCGATATAAAAAGCCAGTTGTATTTTCTTATATTTATTCATTCAAAGAAAACTGATGGGAAATTAAAAAAATAAAATTACTGTTATTCATAAAGCAAAAAGTAATATAATTACACTGATTTTGCACAGTGTTGTTGTGACTTTCCCTGTTCACTGAATTTCTTAAAATAGTATTTAAAATTAACAGGCATCCGGTGATAATAGCTAGTCTCTAAATGGCGAGAGGGATTTTCATCATGAGTGAGGACATCGATATTTACTGTACAAAATGAATTAATCAAATAAATAACCTCATTGTTTTTATTCCCGGTAAGCATGATTGGATTTTTGGTGAGTTTATCAGATAATTTAAACCCAAACAACCACAAGCCACAGCTTAATCACCTTAACTCCGTATTATATTAGAACTGTTTGTAAAACACCTCTTAAAATATAATAATGAAAATTGTAATTAATTACGTACATTATAAAACTATTTGAGGTTGTAGGCCTAACTATTGCATCCGGTCAGAATACAGAAATTCCATTGAACAAAAATATCTTATTTCTTACAACGTAAATTGAAAATGATGCGGATTTCTGTGCACTTTCTTTCATTATGTTCTGCGTCCATTTCAAACTGGGCTATCGCCGCAGTGATCGAGAGTGACAGGGAGAACTTCGCCCATCCTTCACGGCCTGTGACGTAGCCACAACGTCACTGAGGTTGAATAGCATACGCCGCGCTCATCGCCCGCCCACTTACAGTGCTGAGCGCCCGCGGGACGAAATGCCCAGTGTGAGCACCTCTGGGCTAGAACATAAACGTCAAAGAGGTTGGGTAGGTAAGACACATACGTCCACGCCACTAATGCAAAAACAACTGTACATTAAATGTCTTCTATCTCGAAAACCATTGGGAATAGGGCACATGTCCATATGAAGTTTTTTGTTTCAAATGCTCGTTCCTGTCATACTCCTGAATATTGACCATACCTCCTGGGATACAATATATATCGGGTAGGGGAGGCCTTATTTTAAAAATTCTAACAGGTTTTGACGGTTTATCGGTTGTTGGTGTGGCGGGGAAACAAACTGCTTGTTGACAATACTGCCGCAAGTGTAATAGACTAAAATAACTTGGAAACAATATTCTTTAACCCATGGGTAAATAATGCAAATATTGATTATTATTATTATTATTATTATTATTATTATTATTATTATTATTATTATTATTATTAATATGACTTCCGAGGTGTGGCTATTAAGTGTTTACATCCATTTATTATTATTATTATTATTATTATTATTATTATTATTATTATTATTATTATTATTATTATTATTATTTACGTAGTTGTGTACGAACCTTATAATCATGATTGTATTATTTGTGAGGTTATGTCATGAAACATCTGCTGTATATTAATATGAGTTTATTTAATGTAAGAACATGCAATTAATAGTATATAATTTATTATTACCTGTATATATGATGTACAATCCAATGTAACATTGTGCAATACACTAAAATACGTCCAGAACAACGCATTGCGCGACTAGATTTATGTCGAAAGTTCCTTACATTGTAAATAGGCTATTGGAGACTCTTGAATTTACGAGAAAACATGTTATGTCATATTCTTCGAGAAGCCTGGCCAGGCAACGTATATAAAGAGGCAGTCCTGAGGGCACAGTGGAGTTGTTTTAATGAGACTTGTGTGGAAGTCATGTTAAACGAGTGTTTGAAGTCAAGTATGTGAATTGGTTTTGTTGGGTTGGTAGTTGACATGCTTCTGTTGCAGTCTTCTTCTGATTCTTCGTGTAGCGTTTTGTTATGGTGGCAGCTTATTATCGCGTGTATGTAGAAGATGTAAATATAATTTGTGGATAAAATAGGGTACACAACTGACAGCACTTTGTGTGCGTCTTTCTGAATACATCAATACTACGGGCACGCTTCGTCAGTTACATCTAAGCTACCTACGC
This sequence comes from Anabrus simplex, assembly GCF_040414725.1. NCBI lineage: Eukaryota > Metazoa > Arthropoda > Insecta > Orthoptera > Tettigoniidae > Anabrus > Anabrus simplex. The sequence goes on from NC_090265.1 coordinate 717,887,098, forward strand.
CAAGTGATGGTGGAGCCTTCGAACTGAACACTCAACACATGTACTGAAACTTCTCATAGTGCCATATTAGAATATTTTTATTTGATGTTACAGTGGAACCCTGATATCTCCAATCACCTCGGGAACTAAATTTTATTTCGAGTTATCGAAATTTCGAGATATGGAGAACACCGTTTTCGAGCATGTATAGCACATAATTGAATCATATGCCGTGGCGTGCACTGAACCCATCTACCCCAGCGCTGCTGGGGTAAGGAACTTTGAATTAACATTTTCTAATTATTCCTTAGAACGCTTTTTATATTGTTTAAAAATTGCTAACATCTAAGCCAAGCCAACTACAGCTGTCTCGACAATCCGCTCGCACTACCGCAGTTCAGCTTCTCCAGCGAGCTGGGTTTCCTTGCCGGCGCGATAGACAGCTACCCCCAGCGAAATTTAAGGTCGCTTAGGTGACGCATGCACTTGAAGCTTCCTCGAGGCGGAGCTGTGGCCCCTCCGTCGACAGCAATTTACGGCGACAGGCCAGCTAACTTAGGTAAGGGGTGTTAGTTTTAATACTTGACACTCGAAGTCTTCGGCGCCACACACTAGAGACTGCAAGAAAAAATCTACATCTCAACAGTATAGCCACTTGCACATCGTCTTGATAATAATAAAAATTGAGCCAGTAATATGAAATCAATTGTAATATAGAAGAATATATTTTAGTCTTGGGTTTCGGCATGTATACAGTTTCTTCGAGCAATTCATTGATGGTACGTGAAGAGTATGTGTTCCGATAGCCGCAGAAAAATATTTAGGTTGCCCAGCATGAACACAGAGTGAAGCGCGAATGGTTGTCCGTGATGGTGGTATATAGTGAATTTTTGTAGTGTTCCTCTTGGACTATAGGTGAAGGTTTCGCGAGTTCTGTGGCATTCGTATAACGTGTGTTGTACGTCGTGACAAATATTTTCCCTCGTTTGTCGTTGATGCACGTACACTCAGTATGCGAGTGAAACTTCAACGACGGTAAAATACCAGTTAAATTTTGCTGATTAGTTCAGATTAGGCTTTTTAAGCAAAAAAGAAATAGTCCCAGTGTATTTTTGTGAAACCATGACTGTACTATGTATCACGAAGCGTCACCGGCTGAAACTGTAAGTACATTGTTTAAAATCTGCTATAGATTAAGTTATGATGGTGTCGACTCTGCCGTGAATATCAATTTGGAAGTATGTGCGAGCGTGTGGTTGAAAATATCCTTGAATAATCTTTGTTAGGTAGACCTTTCCACGAAAAATGCAGCCTTATAAAATGGCTATGTTGACTTTAGAGAGTGTAGTGGGGCTACGATTGTTCATATTTAAAAAAACTTGTTTGCAGCTGGGGTATTGAATATGTTCACCGCTCGCCACGGATCATATGTATCTACGGGCTTATAATGAATACATTATTTTTAACAGTATTTAAAAATATACAAACAAACTTTACTGTATTTTACGGCATCACTTTAATATAACCCTTATCATAGTAACATTCTAGAAGACAGGATACAGTACATACAGTAGTGAAACAAGAAACATATCTCCGTTAACACCTTTGGAAACAATCCGTTAGTCTCTTCTGTTTGTTATTGTTAACCTTTCTTCCCTTCACCTTGAGACTTCTCGTCAATACCACGCAGCCGAGATTCGTAAATCGAGCTTGTCATCCGCGACTTCGGGGGTTGATTTCGTACGTGACCGGTAATTAATTCACACCCGAGAAACAGCGAGGCTTCGCTGATTTTCCAATCATTAGCAGTCTTAGTTTATCGGTTCCCGTCATATTAGCTCACAGCAGCACTGTAAACCTTTCTTTACTTGTTAACTGCTCCTCACAAACCACAAGTGCTGTATTTCACAGTTAATGTTGTACAAAATTCGAGTTACAGAGTAATTTTTGCTTCAAGCGAGGAAATGTTTGCTTCGAGAAATCGAGAAATTCATGTATCTGAATTTCTAGTAATAGAGAAATAAATACAGGTGAAGAATAAGACATACGGCCGGGAAATTTAAGTTACTTCGAGATACTGGAAATTCGAGTAATGGAAGTTGGATACGTTGTGAATTAGATCTTTTGTTGTTTTTAATTTCTCAGTAGCCTGTTCATCTATACTCAAAAGTACGTTTTCAGGTGTACGAAGGTGAGGTCCTCAGACTAAAATTAAAAACCTTACCGGGATTCTCCAGTCGTAGAAGAGGGCCTGAGATGTAGTAGCCGAGCTCGAAAGCTGCAGTCGCTTAAGTGCGGTCAGTATCCAGTAATCGGGAGATAGTGGGTTCGAGCCCCACTGTCGGCAGCCCTGAAGATGGTTTTCCGTGGTTTCCCATTTTCACACCAGGAAAATGCCGGGGTTGTACCTTAATTAAGGCCACGGCCGCTTCCTTCCATTTCCTAGGCCTTTTCTATCCCATCGTCGCCGTAAGACATATCTGTGTCGGTGCGACGTAAAGCAAATAGCGAAAAAAAGGAGATGTAGTTACTTCAATTATGTTCTAATGTTGTTGTCAATTTATACTAATTAGAAGTTTATCTTCGTGGTCCTCAGTAATTTTTGACGGTCACATTAGCGCGCCTCATTATGGTGGCGATATGGATGTTTGTGGTTTCTCTATAACCGCACAACCTTCGGAGGCATTCTCTGAGCCTCCTGGCTGAACCAAGTGCTATTAACATGGAGCTGTTTTAATATTGAAGACATTTCTTTGCGGACAAAGTAGAGGTCTCCCATTCTACGAAAAAAGTAAAATCAAGCATTTTCCTCAATTGTGCCGGAAGTTGAATGGCTAAAGGGTTCGTAAAGGTTTTAAGCTGTGAGTTTGGGCTAGCTCTATCAAACTATAAAAACAAATTTCTATAATCACTTCCAGTCTAAATGCAGTTCTGGAAGAACAGTCTAAATCGCTTGTTCCTTACTCGTTTCCTGTTTTATTCAAACCCTAGCCAAATTAACTTACATAATTCTTTCTGTAATGTGTTCCTTGGTTCAATACCCTCAGGTATTTTTTTACTTTTTTGAAAAAGTCCACACTGAATATAGTTATAAGGGCTTGAGTGAAACTCTGCATTGACTCACATTAGCGCTCGTAGTGGTAGAAAAAGGCCAACTGCTAATCTAATCGACCAGATAAGAGTGATTAAGAAAATGATTGTAAGTCGAACCTCGATATCTCGAACCTCCATTACTCGAATTTTCAGTGCTTTGTGAGGAACAGTTTTTTTTTTTTGCTAGTTGCTTTACGTCGCACCGACACAGATAGGTCTTATGGCGACGATAGGACAGGAGTGGGCAGGAAGCGGCCGTGGCCTTAATTAAGGTACAGCCCCAGCATTTGCCTGGTGTGAAAATGGGAAACCACGGAAAACCATTTTCAGGGCTGCCGACAGTGGGGTTCGAACCTACTATCTACCGAATACTGGATACTGACCGCACTTAAGCGACTTCAGCTATCGAGCTCGGTGAGGAACAGTTAACAAGTAAAGAAAGGGTCACAGTGATGCTGTGACCTAATATGACGGGAATCGAGAAACTAAAACTTCGAGTGTTCGGAAAATCGGCGAAGCCTCGCAGTTTCTCGGGTGTGAATTTATTACCGGTTACGCACGAAAGCAACCCCCGAAGTCGCGGATGACAAGCTCCATTTACGAATCTCGACTGCGTGGCATTGACGAGAAGTGTCAACGTGAAGGGAGGAAAGATTAACAGTAACAAACAGAAGAGACTAAAGGATGTTTTCCAAAGCTCTTAACAGAGACATGTTTCTTGTTTCACTACTGTATGTACCGTATCCTGTCTTCTAAAAATGTATTATAATAAGGGTTATATTACGTATTTCTGTGGTGATTGGTAGAATGGTGTGTTGTCTGAGTATGAACACGAGACTGTTGTCACAAACAGAAACTCCCGATCCCCGAGCCAGAAGAATTAATCCGACGCAATTAAAAGTCCCGACCCGGCCGGGAATTGAAACCGCGACCCTCTGAACAGAAGGCCTCAACGCTGACCATTGAGCCATTAGTCGGATACTTATTTTCATTCCTATGTATTTTTTGCCGTAGTGCCGGGAGTGTCTGAGGACGTGTTTGGCCCTCCTGGTGCATATCTTTCTATTTGACTCCCATAGGCGACCTGCGCGCCTGGATGTGGGGTTGATGATAATAAGGTAAGGAGAGGGTGAAATCCAGTGCCGGCACATAGCCAACTCCCGTCGAATAACACCAAGGGGTCTGCTCAAAGCTTTACGTCCCCATCACCATCAACAGCGTCATATTCCCTCACTCCATATGAGCACTGCGGAGAGGTTTGGAACTGAACCCAGGTTTTTAGCAAGCAATCAAGTGATTAGAAATTGTATACCACCACCTCTCCTACCCTGCTGGCCAAAATTTGATGGTGACATTTTTTCGACCAACGGGACTCGAACCGGCTAACCACGGTGTTAGACTGCAACGCCGCAATGAACACGACCACCAGGAGAGCTACTTTTCTTCGGCACTGTTTATTTCCCCTGTGGGTGGAGTCAAAGTATGCATTTATCTGTACCCCCTGTATGTCGTAAGAGGCTACTAACAGGGGAGCAACCAAAGAATCTATACTAGCGATGGGATAATCGAATACTTATAATAATCGAATAACTTCCATCCGATTATTTAGATAATCGAATACATAATCGAATAAAATAATCGAATGAGTTTTACCACTCAGTTGTACTGATGGCATAATCGAATACTTTTAATATTCGAATAACCTCCATCCGATTATTTACATAATCGAATAAAATAATCGAACAAGTTTCAAGTATGAATCAATTTTTCGATTTAAGTGTCTCGTATGGATAATCGGTTGAAATAAGCGAACAGATGATCTCCTATGAAAAATAGAATAGGCCTACGCCTCTTTCCAAACGTACCTCCAAATACTGAAACAAAATTACTTTTCATTCGATTATTTCTAAAGCATTCGCTGTTCAGTTGCCTCATTCATTCGAATGCAGTTCCGAATAATTAATCGAAAAAAATAATCGGCTGGAAAAATATTCACTATTCGATTGCCTCATTCATTTGAATGAATAATCGAAAAACAATCGAATGCAAATATAATCGGCTAAAATGAAATAAATGAACAAGCGATTATTTTGATTTCGATATCTCGTCTTCCTTCTTTCTTTCTTTCTTAATCTGTTTACCTTCCAGGGTTGGTTTTTCCCTCGGACTCAGCTACAGATCCCACCTCTACAACCTCAAGGGCAGTGTCCTGGAGCGTGAGACATTGAGTCAGAGGATACAACTGGGGAAGGGGACCACTACATTGCCCAGGTGGCCTCACGTACTATGATGAACAGGGGCCTTGGTGGGGGATGGGGAGATTGGAAGGGATAGACAAGGAAAAGGGAAGGAAGCGACCGAGGCCTTAAGTTAGGGTACTATCCTGGCATTTGCGTGGAGGAGAAGTGGGAAACCACGGGAAACCACTTACAGGATGACTGAGATGGAAATTGAACCCCCTCTACACATCTGACCTCCCAAGGATGACTGAACCCCATTCCAGCCGTCGTACCACCTTTCAAATTTCGTGGTAGAGCCGAGAATCGATCCCAAGCCTCCGCGGGTGGCAGCTAATCACACTGACCACTTCCGTGTAGCGGAGAAAATGTCTCTTTTTGTCAAGGTTCAAACCACGCACTCATTTTCAGTTCAAAAATTGTCCAGAGAAAGCTGACTGGATGTCATAGGTCAGACTGTGATAACACTCTCCAGCTTGTCTCCTGCGAACAGCTTTCTACTCTGTTCCAACACTGTGACGAGTGTCTTTGAAAGGTCACCGGAAACAGAATGTGACCTTCTTTGCCACTGCATGGGGCATGGTAGACGAGTGGCTTAGTCACTGACTTCTCGCCGAGGTGGCTGCGGTTCGAATCCCACCCAATACACTTACTTTAACCTCTTAAGAATTGTAACTAGGCCTCACGTTTGGACGAGGTAATTGCAAAAGAAATAACACGTCAAGTTAAAAATGTACATTTTATTAAGTGCCTCATTAAGTAAATAAATACATAAATAAATTTACATAAATAAATTTAAATAAATACATAAATAAATCAATTTGAATAAATAAAGTAACTAAGTGAATGAGGTGAAGCCTTGCAAACAGGATATGACTAATGATATCTAATTTAAAGAATGAAATAACCATAATGACAGATACAGTCGAACCTCGATATCTCGAACCTCTAGTACTCGAATTTTCAGTATCTCGAAGTATATTAAATTTCCCGGCCGTTTGTCCTATTCTTCACGTGTATTTATTTCTCTATTACTCGAAATGCGGCTCGGTTTCTCGAAGCAAACCTTTCCTCCCTTGAAGCAAAAATTACTCTTGTAACTTGAATTTTATGCAACATTAACTGTGCAGTACGGCATTTGTGTTTGTGAGGAGCAGTTAACAAGTAAAGAAAGGTTTACAGTGCTGCTGGGAGCTAATATGACGGGAACCGAAAAACTAAAACTTCTAATGGTCGGAAAATTGGCGAAGACAAGTCTCGCTGTTTTTCGGGTGTGAATTGATTACCGGTCTCGTACGAAAGCAACCCCCGAAGTCGCAGATGACAAGTTCCATTTACGAATCTCGGCTGCGTGGTATTGACGAGAAGTTTCAACGTGAAGGGAGGAAAGGTTGACAGTAACAAACAGAAGAGATTAATGGATTGTTTCCAAAGGTGTTAACCAAGGTATGTTTCTTGTTTCACTATTGTATATAGTGTAATCCTGTATTTTTACTATAATGAGGATTATAATTAAAGTGATAACGTGTGTTTGATTGTATATTTTTAAGTACTGTTAAAAATAATGTATACACTATAAGCCCGTAGATACATATGATTCAATTATGTGCTATACATGCTCAAAAAGTATATTCTCTATAACTCGAAATTTCGATGACTGGAAATAAAATGTAGCTCCCGATGTGATTCGAGGTAATGTGTACGTTGTTTCAACAGACTCTTGCTTTAGAATATTATAAATAGTAGTAATATAAGGAATAACGGGTTTTCCTCAAGTTATTACACTTGGACATTTTACAAATCTCCCAGCGAGTTGGTCGTGCGGTTTGGGTCACGTAGCTATCAGCTTGCATTCGGGATGTAGTGGGTTCGAATCCCACTATCGACAGCTCTGAAGATGGTTTTCCGTGGTTTTCCACTTTCATACGGCCGCCTCCTTTCCACTCCTACGCCTTTCGTCCCCATCGCCGCCATAAGACGTATCAGTGCCGGTGCGACGTAAAGCAAGCAAAGCTATCTCCGTACAGGCCATGGAGGAGGGGTGGAAGGCTAAGGCTTCCACTATCCTTAACCTCGACACTTGATGGAGTAGAGTGGTTAGCTCTACGCCCGGCCGCCTTTGCCCCCAGGAATTAACCTGGTACTCGTTCTTGGTGTAGGCTGAATGAACCTCAGGGTCATGTGCACCTTCGGAAGTTAAAATCTCGTTTTTTTAAATTTTTCGACTTCCTGACGAGGAATCGTTGGACTTGCTGCGCTATAGCGTTAGTCACTCTAAACAGTTTATATCCATCCTCCCCTTCTTTCCTCACTCACCCTCATTCAACACTTCACACATTCTGCATTTTCCTCCTCTTATAGTTTTTGGTTTTTGTAGTCTACTAATATTTTTCATTTTTCTTTCTTTCTTCTTTCTTAATCCGTTTACCCCCCAGGGTTGGTTTTTCCCACCGACTCAACGAGGAATTCCACCTCTACCACCTCAAGGGCAGTGTAGTGGAGTGTGGGACTTTGGGTTTTGGGTATACAACTAGGGAGGAGGACCAATCTCTCGCCCAGGTGGTCTCACCTGCTATGCTGAACAGGGCCTTGTGGGGGATGGAAATTTTAGAAGGGATAGACAACGAAGAGGGAAGGTAGCGGGCGTGGTCTTAAGTTAGGTACCATCCCGGCATTTGCATGGAGGATGATGCAAGTATATAATGGACTAGTGTAACTAGGAAACAATTTTCTAAAGCCATGAGTAAATAGTGAAAATCATCATCATCATCATCATCTGTTTACCCTCCAGGTTCGGCTTTTCTCTCGGACTCAGCGAGGGATCCCACCTCTACCGCCTCAAGGGCAGTGTCCCGGAGCTTCAGACTCTTGGTCGGGGGATACAACTGGGGAGAATGACCAGTACCTCGCCCAGGCGGCCTCACCTGCTATGCTGAACAGGGGCCTTGTGGAGGGATGGGAAGATTGGAAGGGATAGGCAAGGAAGAGGGAAGGAAACCGCCGTGGCCTTAAGTTAGGTACCATCCCGGCATTCGCCTGGAGGAGAAGTGGGAAACCACGGAAAACCACTTCCAGGATGGCTGAGGTGGGAATCGAACCCATCTCTACGCAGTTGACCTCCCGAGGCTGAGTGGACCCCGTTCCAGCCCTCGTACCACTTTTTAAATTTCGTGGCAGAGCCGGGAATCGAACCCGGACCTCCGGGGGTGGCAGCTAATCACGCTAACCACTACACTACAGAGGCGGTCTAAATAGTGAAAATATCAAGCTTTATTATTATTATTATTATTATTATTATTATTATTATTATTATTATTATTATTATTATTATTATTATTATTATTATTATTATTACGGGGATACCGTGGTTTACAGCCAACGGCCGTAGCCATGTTGACACACCGGATCCCGTGAGATCTCCGAAGTTAAGCAACATTGGGCGTGGTCAAGAAGTGGATGGGTTGCCACGCGCTGTTGGTGGGGGGTAAGGGAATGGAGGAGCGGAAAGGAACTGGCCACCCTACCGTACGTAAACTCCGACTCAGGAACACCTCTGCGGAGGTTCGGACCTGCCTTCGGGCAGATTACACCCTTACCTTACCTACCGTGGTTTACAGAGGTGAAAGAAGGTGCGGGCACGAATGGGCGGCTATAAGACAGTCAGAAGATTAATTTAAAACTTTAAAATTCGAGCTATACTTTATATCTTTTGTTTATTTTCAAATTTTAAACTTTACACTTTGCTAAGCAACTAAAAAATCAGGTACAAAATCTAGCTCGTGAGCTGGGGTATCAATCTTAGAAAAATCAGAATAATCAACTAATAACCAATAGACAACTTGAGCTTGAAGCTCCCTAATTTTACATGAGCGCTACTGCTCCATTCAACCAACAGTCAAGGAAACGGATCTCCCAATTTTTACATCAGTGGAAGAGCCTCTTTGCTTTACCAATTTACACTTTCCAGGCCTATCACAGGCACAACCTACATTTAACAAAATTAACCAGCGTTCACTGCCTTAACTGCTCAACAGTCTGATTTGCCTTGAAATGAAATGAATGAAATAGACTTTAACAGGGGTAACAAGTACCCATTCTACGTGGCCTTATTTCAAAAGGTTAAAGTTACTGGACGAATTTCAAAAGTTGGGAGACGAACACTTGCAGTCCTTGTAATTTACATCAAATACTTTAAACCCTATTTGGGCTGATGGGCCGACGTTACAGAGGCTAAGCCCACACTACGAAGGTGACTAGACGGAGAAAAATATTTAGGTTACAGAAATTACTAGATTTATTTTAAAGGTTACAAAATCGTAGTTACCGAGCTCGATAGCTGCAGTCGCTTAAGTGCGGCCAGTATCCAGTATTCGGGAGATAGTAGGTTCGAACCCCACTGTCGGCAGCCCTGAAAATGATTTTCCGTGGTTCCCAATTTTCACACCAGGCAAATGCTGGGGCTGTACCTTAATTAAGGCCACGGCCGCTTCCTTCCCACTCCTAGCCCTTTCCTGTCCCATCGTCGCCGTAAGACCTATCTGTGTCGGTGCGACGTAAAACAACTAGCAAAAAAAATCGTAGTCATCTCGACACCAAGTTAAAGGGGAATACAAGAGGGTACCTCACTCTTTATTCTCTGTTTCGAGTAAGTTCTTTAGGCTTGTTTGAGAATTTACATTAAGAAATAAAAGTTACATTGCGAAAGAAATTTGAAACCCTCCTCCGAGCTAGCTTCCTAAGACGATTACGTTGTTAAGCAGAATCTGCCATTACCTTGAGCTGGTGGACCTCCCAAAAATAGAGGAGGGGAGGCCTTTCCCCTGCCTCCGCTACGAACACACTCTACACTGATGCGATCACAAAGACAACATGACCCGAAATGTCACAGCTTTTATAGTGGAGAGGAAGATTCCAGATTTCTCTGGGTCGAAACCCTGACACATCCCCAATTTTCACTGGACAATCAAATAAATATAAAAAACCGTGATTGGTTACTTAAATACATGTACACATTTTCTAATTGGCTAACAAATTGATTTCGCGGGAAGAGATAGAAGTGTTGATAAATTTAGAATACCAAAAACAATCAATAAACAATTCAGTTTAGGAAACCTCAGTACATGAAATTACTTCAAAATGTAATTGTTCATTCTCGCACCAGAGGGCGCATCTAAGTATATAGTAGAGACATCTGTCGAGAAATGTTCAAACTATTTCCAAAATGAGTTTCAGATTTCCCAATCTAGATGGCTTTCTACAAGGCGCTAGTTTGAAATTATTATTATTATTATTATTATTATTATTATTATTATTATTATTATTATTACCTACGTAGTTTTGTACGACAGGTTGTCAGTACGGACTTTATTTGGTATAAATCGTAGTCGTATCATTATTATTTGTGTGTTGTAGGCCTATGACCTGTCTTGTGTAACAAAATATGTGAGGTTATGTCACGATGCGTCTGGTGCATGTATATTAATACAACTTTATTGAATGTAATAACACGTAATTAATAGTATATAATTTATTATTACCTGTAAATATGATGTATAAATCCAATGCAACGTTGTGCAACGTAGGGTAAAGTCTAGAACAACGCACCTTTGTCACTCGAGTTTTACAGAATATTCTATCCATTTGTACATAGGTTATTGGAGACTCGAGAAGATTCGAGAAAGCATGTTGTATCATACTTTTCTAGAAGCCTGGCCAGCCAAGGAATACAAATAGACGGTCTTGAGTTGTTGAGTTGAGTTGTTAGCGAGAATCGTTAGTCGAGTTACGTATGTGAACTTATGTTGTGATTATGTTGTATTGGTAGCGTTCTGTAGTTGGTTACGAGACTAATGTGGCAATCTTCCTCTTCCTCTTCTTATTCTTCTTCTTCTCCTTCGATTCAGTTCAAGATGGTGGTTCATTAAAAATGTGTGTATGTATGTACGTATGTTCAGTCATCAGCCCTAAGGCTGGTTGGATCCTCAACAGCTCCGCCGTCAGCTGTCATAGATGGGCTAGGCATCACTGAAGAGGCGTACTAGGGAAATGAGGATCGAGGTAGTTTCTCGTTGCTTTCCTCAAAAGTGTGTATAATGTGTAAAATGCGTATATAATTTGTAAATAAAACAGTGTACACAATTGACAGCATCTTGTGTGTGCGTCTTTGTGATTACGATAACGAAAAGTGGGAAACCACGGAAAACCATTTCGAAGATGGATGAGGACGGAATCAAAGCCCCCCCTCTACTCAATTGAACTCCCAAGGCTGAGTGGACCCTCACTCCAGTCCTCATAGCACTTTTCAAGTTTTGTGGCAGAGCCGGGGAACGAACCCGGGCCTCTGGGGAGTGGCAGCTAATCACACTAACCACTACACCACAGAGGCGGACCTCTTAAATTTTATGATACATAAATATCTATAGTAAAATAAAATGACTCGTTTCCGCAACCTGGCGCCCCAGCCACATCACCCTTCTAACCCCTACCGTCTTTGCGCAAGCACAACTATTAAACCCCAACTGGGCATATATACCCAAGAAAACGAAAACGAATCGCATTCTATGCACATGGCCAACAAGCAGTAGCGGTGATTGGGAATTATAGGGGGGGGGGGGACAAAATATTTGTAGGCAACAATAGTTCCGGGGTTCTGGGGGATATAGTGAAGATCGAAAAAATGAAACTACAATATGGCAGCTAAGGTTTTGTGCCATCAGATATAATCGCGCTTCCATACACTGCTGCGCACATCTCTACTACTTGCTGTGGCACTGTACAAATTTGTTAACTGCGTCGACTGACATTTTGTGTGTATTTAGGCTAAGAAATTTGTTTACATTAAAATATTAAAGAAAACAATTAGGTGATACGACAACAGGTTTTGTATAAACTTGTTTTATAATTCCTAGTTTTAGGTGGCTAATATGGAATAAAATCTATTTTTTCTCGACAAAGTGGGGGACATCTGCCCCCTCCCCCAACCCCCACCTGATCACCACCATTGCCAACAGGAAAAGTTACTACAAAGGGCGAAGATAAAAATTTTAAAAAGCCGAAAATAGCAAGAAGAAATTGTTCGAAAATAACAGAAAACCATGACACGACGATATCCTACTGAGACATGATTGCCCAGTCAAACAGAGGCTAAGCCTATACTACGCTGTGACTGGAGGAAAGGAAAGCTTAAATTCAAAACCGCACAAGAAGGTTAAATTTATAAAAACCTAGCCGTAGGAAACCTACTCGAACATCCCTACGGCATATAAAATAGAGATGTCTAATACCTAAGTTAGATCCGCATGGAGATACTAACAAAGGGTGAAATACACCAATACTTACCCTATTACCCTATTCAGATTCCCCTCAAAAGACTAAAACACCACCAAATTCTTTGAATTTCAAGAAAACTATTACCACTCAAGTAAAAAATCTTTTCATTTAAAATATTAGGGTATCTAATCCTAGTTTATAATTTAATCCGACTATTTAATGTTTATAGCGCTTACGGGATTTTGGACTGAAGATTAATGACAAATGTTAGCTTATTTGATTTGTTTTATTTAGTTTTAATTTTGGACTTTTTAGTAAAGATTCCCATGTTTTTAGTTAATGTATGATTACCCAAGGCTCATGTTGAGGCCCCTGTTTCAGGGACGAATTTTAGCAGCGTTATTGCTAAAATTACGGGGTTATGGAGAGCCTCCGGCGCCAGCCTCTCACCGCTGGGTTCCGTGGGTTCAAATCCCGGTCACACCATGTGAGATTTGTGCTGGACAAAGCTGAGGCGGGACACGTTTTCCTCCGGGTACTCTGGTTTTTCCTGTCATATTTCATTTCAGCAACACTCTCCAATATAATTTCATTTGTCATTCATTAAGCATTGTCCCAGAGGAGTGCGACAGGCTTCGGCAGCCGAAACAATTCCTATCCTCGCCGCTAGATGGGGCTTCATTCATTCCATTCCCGACCCGGCCGAATGACTGGAAAAAGGCTGTGGATTTTCAGGGGGTTATGTTATGAATTGTTGCGTGTATATTCAATAATAGTGTATTTGGGGTTGAAGTATAATTATGTTTGGATTGCAATTAGATTCGTAGGTGGTGTATTGGTTAGTTTAGTATGTTTATATCAAACGGATTTGAAGGCCTTGATTGCTTATTCTTCTGTTTCTTATATTAGATTAGACAATTTAAATTTTATCTACATTAATTAACAATGGAAGTAAAAGCCTGAGTTTAAAAGTAGATTCTACTAAATGTGTCTCCCTAAACCAGAAGGGGACATCTTGAGATTGTTTGTTAAAGTCATTTTCAGTACGTCCTACCTTCTTCGCCTACCAACCCTTTCGTCTGTCGTGACAATCACACGTTGAATTTCACAATTCGAGCCACACACAGCGAATCACCGCGGCGCTGTATACCTGGCTGGCGAGGTCTTATGACCAGGCACAGTAGGTACTACCCCCAACTATTTAGGGGGGGGGGGTTGTCAACCTGATGTATCCACAAAGACACACACAAAATTCTGTCAATTGTGTACATTGTCTTATTTACATGTTATTTACACACATTTTACACACATTGAAATGAAATGGCGTATGGATTTTAGTGCCGGGAGTGTCCGAGGACATGTTCGGCTCGCCAGGTACAGGTTTTTCGATTTGACACCCGTAGGCGACCTGCGCGTCATGGTGAGGATGAAATGATGACGATGACGGCACATACACCCAGCCCCCGTGCCAGAGAAGTTAACTAATGACGGTTAACTAATTCCCTGCCGGGAATCGAACCCGGAACCCCTGTGACCAAAGACAAGTACGCTTACCACTTAGCCATGGAGCCGGACAACTCGCATTAATGAACCGCCAGCTTGACAAACATTTAACTGCTACAGTAGCATGTCACAACCAACTACCAACATAACCAATTCACGTACTTGACATCAAACACTCGGCTAACACGACTTCCACACAAGTCTCATTAAAACAACTCAACTCTATCCTCAAGACTACATCTTTATATACGTTGCCTGGCCAGTCTTCTAGAAGAATATGACACAATATGTCTTCTCATAATTTCGAGAGTCTCCAATAGCCTATTTTCTACATAATTCGAGTCGCAAATTGTGTTTTTCTAAACTATTACAGTGTGTTGCACAATATCGCACTTGATTATACGTCATATATACAGCTAATAATAAATTATATATTATTAATTACATGTTCTTACATTAAATAAACTCATATTAATATATACAGCAGATGCTTTATGACATAACCTCACAAATAATACGATCATGATTATACCAAATAAAGCTCGTACACAACTATGTAAATACTGTAATAGTAATACTAATAGAAGCAAACCACTTCATAGCCACACCTCACAGGCCAATAATAATGATAATTTGAGCTCGGTATTTGCATTATTCAGCCATGGGTTAGAGAATTGTTTCCAAGTTATACCAGTCCATTACACTTGCATCAAACCCGACTGGTGTTTCAGGTAAGCTACACCGGGTGGCATAAGGACAAGGCGCAAGAGGTGTTGCCTATGTCCCAGGCGAGGGTAAACCACATGTAACAAAAATGAATTTCCACAACATAAGAACATGGCGCCTATACATTATATAGGGTTCCCTGCTAGCGCTGCCGTGAGTAGAGCTCTCTAGTCGAACACTCGATCGACTCACAGAGCGGAAGGCTAGGCGCGCACTTGCGATTTCTGGTCTCTGCGACATAAAAATCACTGTCGCAGTATTTTACTCAGTTATGCACGCACTACGACTGATACATCGTTGATTATTTGCAGTTGCACGACGGATAATGTACCAATTTGTCGAATTTTTCTTACTTAAAATTTTGCTAAATCACAAATGAATTAAATAACGGTTGACTTTTCCGTCTTTAAACTCGCCTCAAGTGCGGGCTATGGCCTCCTTCAGAATATTTGGAAACTTTCTTCAGGAGAAATATGTTTTCCAAACAATATTAAAGCATGACTTCTGAACTTCCACTTCAATTATTTCAGTATCTTATGATGCACATAATTAATTTCATTAATTTGTCAGAGTTGCAGTCATACTAATTACTTGGAGTGCCCCAAGATATTAAAAATACCACTGCCGATCACGATTATTATTGCGATATCCTTTTATTGCTCTTAATATTTTTCCTCGAAACGAACTGGGAAATAACAGATACAAAAAAGCTCCTCATGACCTGCTTACCTGATGAATTTAACTGAGCACTCTCCCGGCATTGCAGGAGGCCATAGCTCTTAGGGGATTTACAAGGCTATTTGTATTTATATTATAATGTTTAATACGCTAATAATTAGCCCATTGATTATCCTAACTATCGGTTTTATTTCCTTGTATCCAAAAAGCATATGTACGAATCGGTACTTATAACTAGGGCCCGGATGTTTATGTCCTAAAATGTTAGAAATATGCAAGCATTTATGACCTACAAAAGTATTAAAATATCAAAATAAATATGACTTATACTTTTTAATCATTTTTCAAAATCTTGCTGCTGTTTAAATTAGCATTAGATTGAAAAATATTTTTAAAATCTAGCACATTCAGTAATAAATAAATAAACAAATTTGTATGTTGGTTATTCAGCCCGAAGGCTTGTTTCAACCTCAACGTCTCCGAGAGCAGCTGTCATAGATAGCCTAGGTGTCACTGAAGAGGGGAATGAGGAGTGAGGCAGTTTCCCGTTGCTTTCCTCACCGGGCCAGAAATTGCTATTAAATATCAGTCTGCCAAGCCCGCTGAAATGCGTGCACCAACCGACCCTATGGGCGAAATTAGTAATAATATTAATTATTATATTTTGAATGTAATTACTCAATCCAGAAGTAACTCTTGACTCTGCACAGAATGAAAAAATGTCACATTTTGATGGACGGCCTGAAAGAATTACAATAGCAGTTTAAAGTGTCCAAATAGAAATGATCTATTTTCACACAACATTGACTTGAAACGGAAAAAAAGATCGCTCAACATTGCATGTTGGGGCATGTTTGAAATACGTCAAATAATTATAATTCAACTGAGGCTCACTTTTCTATCGCTTTCTACGCATCTGTCTCCTTCTATACCGATTACTGTCATAATTCACTTAAATATAAATGTCTAAGAAAGATAATTATATGAAAATATAGTGCAACAATTAGGAATTGTGGAAAAATCCGTCTTTGAGACGACTGCAAGCAGGTATGCAAAAATGCAATTAAAAAGATAAGAATATGAAAAAACACGAAAATTCCAGGGGAAATATAACCACAATGTTTAAAATGTCCAGAAAATGACAAAAACATTTGAAAAGCCAAATTATGACTTTATATGACTCGTGAAAATTGCATAATTTTAGTATTGTAACTTGTATTTTACTCGGAAGTAATATAAAGAAACATATGACATGTCATAAATATCCAAACCCTGCTTATAACAAATAAAAGAACTTGATCCTAATATCATTTGCCAGAAAAGGCCATTACGCCCATCATCTTTGAAACACTACAAGAATCTAGCATTACACAACCGCCATCACCGTAGTAATTAAATTGTACTCAAATAGGGTATCAACCACACCTTTATATTTCTTCTCTGTCCCCGAAGATTAACTCCAGTTTCAACAGGCATGTAAACATACTTCTCCCCGAAAATTTTATATTATGCTGCGATCATTATATTCTCTATTTCAATTAGCTTCTGTCGGTATCAGACACACTACGAGGGCTAATCAAAAATTAAGTTACACTATCTCGCCGCGAGAGCACGCCGTGTGCCGTGACCATGGCCAATGCGGAGCAAGCTACAGTAACTGCTGACACGCCCGATAGGAAGGTTGGTGTGGTATCCGTCGTGTTGTGTGTGCAGAGCGGGCTAGGCTTAATGACGAGTCGACTGGATGTTCACTCCGTATTGGAGGTGTGTGCAACGATCAGATTTCTATGGGCTGACCGGCTCAATTGCACGAATATTCATCGTGAAATCACTGCTGTATATGGTGAGCGTGCAATTTCTCGCCCAGGTGTTGTAAAGTGGTGTAAGCAGTTTGACGTCGGACGCAAGGATTTCACAGACGAATATCGCGAAGGCAGGCCCGCAAATGCCCAGTACCGTTGCAAGTGTTGACTGTGTGGATGGGATTATTAGAGAGAATCGGCGCATAACACTGCAGGAAATTGCCAGTATTCTCAACATTTCGTATGGCAGTTTGTTCTCCACTGTTCACCAACACCTTGGATTTCGTAAACTGTGTCAAAGATGAGTCCCACGTCTGCTCACCATTGTTCACGAGGGACAAAGTTTTCAATCGTCACTGGCATTTTTGAACCGGTATTCTGTGGAGGGGAACGAGTTTCTGCGGTGAATCATCACAGGGTATGAAACGTGGGTCCACCACTTCACCCCCGAAATAAAGAGAACATTGATGGGATGGGTGCACACCACATCACCACCACGAAAGAAAGCCAAGGTCCAACCTTCAGCAGGAAAGGTAATGGCGACAGTGTTCTTTGACATGGAGGGTGTGGTGCACGTGGAATTAATGCCGAAAAGCACGACAGTCAACGCGCCTTCGTATTGTCAAACGTTGAACCGGTTGCGTAAGGCAATTAAAGAAAAGCGGCGGGGAAAATTGAGCGCCGGTGTGATTTGTTTCCACGATAACGCAACACCTTACACGGCCCGCCAAACGTCCGAACTGCTGCAGCGATTCAAGTGGGAGGTATGGCAACATCCTCCATACAGTCCCGACTTAGCGCCATGCTATTATCATGTGTTCGGTAAGCTGAAAAAGATCTCGGTGGACGACGATTCCGAAACGATGAGGAGGTGAAAGTAGCTGTCCCCAGGAGGTTACATAGCTTTGAAGGTGATTTCTACGCATCCGGAATCGAAAAGTTGGTTGACCGTTTCGAGACATGTTTACATTCTTTTGGGGACTATGTGCAAAAGTGAACATACATTGCATGCTGTCATAGCCGTGTTGCTTATGTGTCGGTGGTTTCATAAATGGCCATAACTTGGAAGTGTAACTTACTTTTTGATTCGCCCTCGTATTTATAAGGTCGTCATCACCGCTGATTCGCTGTCAGATATTTCTTCCGCTATTCTAAATTTATGCAGTCAGACAGTGAAGACAATTGCTTAAACTACGACTGAATGGTAGCTTGTGAGCGCAGGTTCATTTCTGTCTATGTGACTCATTCCGAGAGCGCGACAGTCGCGTCGCCAAGGAAACAGGTCCGGTTGCATGTTCTTTATCGCTGCGATTATACGATCGCATGAACGTGCATTCGTATTAGTAGCAATGTGTTTCACTTTTGCTGCTAAACAATCGCGCGATTATAAATTGCAAGTGCTCGCCGTGTATACAGCCGTACGATGAGCTCACCTCTGCCTCCATTTACGCGGTCAGGTAGACCTCGTCTCCAAGGAGTGAGTCTTCAATTAAAGTTCATGTAGATGAAATTTCAAAGACATGTGAAGTGTTGGAAATAATAAAGAAATGTGTGGTAAAATAAATGACCTAACAGTGGGTCCAAATTTTATTAGAGTCACATTCAGAATTATGGAGTTGTTTACTGAGGGACCACAACTAAAAGGTGAGGTCGGCGGTTGCAGAGAAGGCTTCGGCCTAGCTCTGCACTCCGACCGACCAACCGAGCAGAGGATGGGTAGCTCTACGCCTTTCGGGAGTCGGAAATGAAATGGCGCATGGCTTTTAGTGCAGGGAGTGTCCGAGAACATGTTCGGCTCGCCAGGTGCAGGTCTTTCGATTTGACTCCCGTAGGCAACCTGCGCGTCATGATGACGATCAAATGATGATGAAGACGACACATACGCCCAGCCCCCGTGCCAGCGAAATTAACCAATGGCGGTTAAAATTCCCGACCCTGCCGGGAATCGAACCCGGGACCCCTGACACCAAAGGCCAGCACGCTAACCATTTGGCCATGGAGCCGGATTCGGGAGTCGGAGAGGGACTGATACCCACCGGCGGTTGTCCTGAGAATGGTTTTCCGTGGCTTTCCATTCTCGTGCACTAAGGCGAATAGCGGGGCAGTTCCTAGTAAAGACCACGGCCGCTAACCCTCTCACCTTCTCAGCACATCTCCCCAATCAGTTACAACTGTTGTGCATTTAGGGCAGTCGCCCAGGTGGCAGATTCTCTACCTGTTGTTTATCTAGTCTTTTCTTAAATACAGTAATTGCAAAGAATTTGGAAATTTATTGAACATCTCCTTTGATAAATTATTCCAACCCATAACTCTTCGTATAAACTAATATCTTCCTCATGTTTTATCTTGAATTTCAACTTCATCTTTATCTTCTTCTTTCTTACTTTCAGAAACACCACTCAAACTTATTTGTCTACTAATAACATTCCACGCCATCCCTCTAGTGACAGCTCGGAACATACCACTTAGTGGAGCAGCTTGTCTCCTTCCTCCCAAGTCCCCCCAGCCCAAACTTTGCAACATTTTTGTAACGCTACTCTTTTGTCGGAAATTAATCAGAACAAATCGAGCTGCTTTTCTTTGGATGTTTTCCAGTTCTTGAATCAGGTAATCCTGGTGAGGGTCACATACACTGGAGCCATACTCTGTTTGGGGTCTTACCAGAGACTTCTATGCCCTCTCCTTTACATCCTTACTACAACTGCTAAATACCATCGTAACCATGGGAAGAGATCTGTAACCTTTATTTGCAGTTTCGTTTATGTGATTACCCTAATGAAGATAATTCCTTATATTAACATCTAAGTACTTACAGTGATCCCCATAAGGAACCCGATACCAATCTGCTGGCCTGAGAGACGGCGTCGCCTGCTAAGAGGCCCGCCGCCCTCTTCAGAGACGGAACGAAAACTGTTTAGTAGTAGTAGAAATATAAGGTAACTCAATCTTTGGAAGATTTGGGAGTTAGTCGGGATGAAGTTACTAGAAAACGGCATAATCTTCGTCATTGAATCAATTCGGAAATAAGGCAGAAGAAACCACGCAAGACTGGAGATGGTTTAGACGAGACGACATCGAAAAGAGTACTTGGGAGTGTTGGTGTACACGAGCAGCTCCGATGTCGCAGGTAGCGAAGAAGCTCCTGGAGCGGACTGTCACTGTTTCATTCCGAGAACAGGTGACGCTTACCGACACACCTCTAACACGTGCCAAGAGAGCCTGCCTAGACAGGGAACAGTCTAGCCTCAAGTCACTGCCCTATGACCTCACCCGATAAACCTCACATTACTCTTAACCTTTAATACACCAGCCTGTCATTTCAAAACTAGGCATTCGACACTATTTTCGATTATTTTGATGTGCTTTTTCTTCCTTTCCTTCTTTCTCTCTTTCTTTCTTTCTTAATCCGTTTACCGTCCTGGGTTGATTTCCTCCTCGGACTCAGCTCTACCGCCTCAAGGGCAGTGTCCTGGAGTGTGAGACATTTGATCGAGGATACAATTGGGGAGGAGGACCAGCACCTTGCCCAGGCGGCCGCACCTGCTATGCTGAACAGGGGCCTTGTGGGGGCATGGGAAGATTGGAAGGAAGGAAGCGGCCGTGGCTTTAAGTTATGAACAATCCTGGCGTTTGCCGATAATCCTTCTAGCACTAATGGCACAGCAAGCACCAATCACTTAATCGTACAGTGAAATTTCGTTAAGAAAATAGTTTGGTTTCTCGCAGCTCCAATAGCGATTGTTATTCGCGTTAACTTGCCGATTTAAAAAGGGATCAGGACTCATCAGAAAAACGCAGAGGCTGTGGGTCTAGTAAGCCGCCAGTTACAGACAAAAAAAAAAAAAAAAAAAAAAAAAAACACGTCACTCGCAAAATCGCACTTGGGTTGCCGGACCTTGAGGTTACAGCACATGAACTCGAGTGCCTTACAGTATGGTTTTAGGTGAAAGAGTCTGGTTCCCTTATGCGCAGAACCTGAAGAGATATTCGCTACTTGCGCTCTGCGGGGAACGGGCCACACTAGCATTGATTTTGTCTACTTTTATTTCTTCTTTAATCGGGCTCTGAACCTATGGATTGAAATATATTTACCAATCTTTCGATCGCACTTCTTGAGGGTGCGTTATCTTCAGGGTGTTTTAATAAATTCTCTTCGAATCCGTCGAGCGGTATCAAGTTTAAGTTACACTTCGCACAGAAATATGCGCTCTTCCTTTGTTAGCCGTCTAACCATCCGGAACCAGGGACAGAAGGGAGACGGGAAATATTTGTTTGTCAGTAGTCAGAACTCAGCTCACTTAGTGGCAGGGGGTCGCTGTGTTGACCAGGAGGGCTCGTTCACTACGGCCGGCAGCGTTTTAATTTGAAAGCCCTGTATCTATCTATAAGGCAGAATGTTTGTTCCCTCTGTCTGTCCGTCCTTCCGTCTGTTCCTTATAAAAATCCATACCGTTCCACCAATCTGAACCAAATGTTGTATAGTTACCTTTTAGGACCCTGCGTGTAACCCCATCTACAAGAAACTTCAACAGCCCTCTTCATTCCCTTCATGTAGGCTCTTTGGCACATTACCATTATTACAGGCGGAAATATCGAATTTGTCGTACAAGGACGAGACTGTGCTCATTGCATGCCTCACGACGCGAATAACCAAGCTTGGAAATGCCCTACGGGCCCGAAAACCCTGTCTTAAGGGCCTAAAAACCAACCGTTATGGAGATATTGACACCACACTGCCCCCGCTCTAGGAATCGGATGAAGAAATGACCTGCCGTAACCATGGCAACGTCAGCCCAAGGATTCTACAGTAGAATACAGGCCTGTAGTTCGAAGTAGGGACGTGCATGTATGTAGGCTAGGCCAAGAAGGATATCTGTTACACATATGACTTACTCTCTGGAAAAAGCACTGTGGGAGTAAACCAACTCTTAGGGAGGGAGAGGTAAGGTAAGGGTGTATTCTACCCGAAGGCAGGTCCGAACCTCCGCAGAGGTGTGCCTGAGCCGGAGTTTACGTACGGTAGGGTGGCCAGTTCCTTTCCGCTCCTCCATTGAGAAGGGGTGAACAAGTCCAAAATGGCTGAGATTGTGGATGCATATGTGTATGTTGCATAGTTCTTACCAGACGAGGTGCACACATGACTTACTATCAGGAAAAAATACTGTGGGGGTAATACACCCCTTGCACCGCTATGGGCGGGGGTGGAAAGTGGTGAAGTATAAAAATGAACACTCCAGATGCCGTTTAAATCCAAGTTCAGGCCCATCGGCACGGGGGTGAAAAGAGATGAAAAAATGTCCAAAATGATCGACATTATGGATGAATTCACATATTATTTACTATCTGGAAAAACGTCTGTGGGTGCAAGACACCCCTAGCTCCCCTGGGGGAAGTGGTGGAAAGTAAGTAAAAAAAAAAAACGACCGATATTAGTGTTGAATCCATAGTTTTCAGGGTCGCCGAGATGAATTGTGGCAGTTTGGATGCCGTGTAAGTCATATTTCAGCCCCAGTCGGAATGGAGGTTGAGAAGGAGTGTGAAATAATTATGGATGTGTGTTTCAGTAAACTTCTTGGTGCACATATGAATTACTATATGCACCCATAGGGGAGAGGCTGACATGCAAAAATAATCCAAAAGCCCGGTATTAGTGTTCAATTCATAGTTTACGGGGTCGCTGAGATTGATAGTGACTCACCGAGCTCGATAGCTGCAGTCGCTTAAGTGCGGCCAGTAGGCCTATCCAGTAATCGGGAGATAGTGGGTTCGAGCCCCACTGTCGGCAGCCCTGAAGATGGTTTTCCGTGGTTTCCCATTTTCACACCAGGCAAATGCCGGGGCTGTACTTTAATTAAGGCCACGGCCGCTTCCTTCCAATTCCTAGGCCTTTCCTATCCCATCGTCGTCGTAAGACATATCTGTGCCGGTGCGACGTAAAGCAAAAAAAAAAAAAAAAAAAAAAAAAAGATAGTGACTCTCTGGATGCGCTTTAAGTCCAAGTTCAGTTTGGAGGTTCAGAAGGGGTGAAAAAGGAAATGTCCAAAATAACCTAGAAGAGAAATCGTGCACATAATGTCTATAGTGCGACGTGTAAATACCACTGATCTCTATACATGGATGGCTGGTAGCTTGGATAGCAGTAAGCCGAATAGAAGATGACTGGCGTAGTAAGATGGCAGCGAGCGCACGGTGCAGAAGACCACGAGGAGCGCGCTTGCTTTGTTTATGCTTAGTTCAGTGACGCCAGGCCTCTTGATTGTAGTTCCACGGGTGTCCTGTGCTGTGTTATTGCAAAGGAAATAGTAGTATATTTTACGAATTTAGGTTCGTTGCTTTGTAGTATGATTTTAAATTAGAAGATTCAATTTCAATTCTTGAGGGAAAGGAGTTTTCAGAGAAAATCCATAGAAATAATGATAAGGAAAGACCTTAGCAGGCACCAATAAAGAACTGAACTATCCATCTTCATATATATTGCGAGTAAGACTGTTGTGTTTTATAGACATGAAATTTCCTCATTATTGGTATAATTTTCTTATTCTTCTTCTTTATCTGTTTACCCTACAGGGTCGGTTTTTCCCTCGGACTCAGTGAGGGATCCAACGTCTACCACCTCAAGGGAGTGTCCTGGAGCGTGAGACATTGGGTATGGGGATACAACGGGGGAGAATGACCAGTACCTCGACCAGGCGGCCTCACCTGATATGCTGAGTACGGGCCTTGTGGAGGGACGGGAAGATTGGAGGGGATAGACAAGGAAGAAGGAAGGAAACGGCCGTGGCCTTAAGTTAGGTACTATCCCGGCATTTGCCTGGAGGAGAAGTGGGAAATCACGGAAAACCACTTCCAGGATGGCTGAGGTGGGAATCGAACCCACCACTACTCAGTTGATCTCCCGAGGCTGAGTAGACCCCGTTCCAGCCCTCGTACCACTTTTCAAATCTCGTGGCGGAGCCGGGAGTCGAACGCGGGCCTCAGGGGGCGGCAGCTATTCACACTAACCACTACACCACAGAGGCGGACGGTGTTATTTTCACTGTGGTAAATTAAGCTGCAGGTTATGTGATATCTTTACACGTTTTGAATATTTACATTATCATTTCTATGCTTCATAATTATGTAAATTTATTTTTGTGTAATTTTCACTGTGGTAAATTAAGCTGCAGGTTATGTGATATTTTGGCAAGTTTTGAATACTTGCTGGTTTTATAAATGTGTACATTTGCTTCAGTGATATTTTAATTTGATAAACTGCGCGTTATTTCATTGAAACAGGAATTCATTATCAAGCACCGATTACGATACGTCGAATTTAGACCTGTATAGTGAGCTACGTTTTAGGTAGGTACATCATTTTAAGAATGCATAATTTCGTGGCATACATGTATACAATTTATAGCAATGTTTCCAGGAACGGTTTTTCACTCGTATTGTGTTACCGATCGCTAATTGCATGTATTCAGTGCCTAAGTTAATATTTGTCGGCCGTTATTATACACTCACTTTTATTGCTATCCCGGAGATTTACTGACCTCGGAATGACGTGTCAGTGATCCCAATGTCCTTATGCTTTGAGTGAACATGTATCTATATTTTTCATTATTCCCATGCGTCCTTAATTGGGATTTAAAGTTGACTATATTATCATTGCTTCCCCATAAGGAGAGCTTTAGGATGGGCACGCCAACATGGCGGACCGCGCGCTCAACTTGGCGTACTTTCTCCTGCAGCGGAGAGTTGCCATCAGCGATCCATGTATAGAGATCAGTGGTAAATACACACAGTTATAACTTACTTGTATTATTTGTTTGAGATGACCAACTACTTCCGAGACAATCCGGGGTGCAACAAGGAAACAAATTAACGGGAAACTAAACAATCTCAAATTAAAACTTAAAATTATACACATAACATAACAATATTTATAAATCTACAAATCTATCAATCTACGTCACAATAAAGAAATATACAAATATTCACTCCAAATAGGTAATACAAGTCCTAAAAGTACACATTAAAAAAAGTCCCCGAGCAGAGGAGGGTATAGCTCATTCCACGTTAAGAAAACAGTATTATTGTCATGGACCTACAAGGAGTGAACACACATAATTCCCCGTGATTAAGGGATATTACACTGTACTTCGTAATGTATTATGAACGACAGATTAAAAAAGGATGAGGTATTTTTTGCTGTGAGTTATTAAAATAACTACATAACATTTTCCTTTTCATAAATACATTCGTAGGGAGGAAGCACAATGGCAGGAACAGCCATCGCTTCGTTTTCCTTCTGTGTTGCTCTGGTACCTCACTCTGTAAACCGCCGGCAGCTCACTTCTGTAGTGAAGACATCTACAGTATTTGTTTGTTGCGTCGGTTTACTAGCCTTTATTGACTGGAAAAATGTATTAAATGCAATTAAATACATCCCTCACCCCTCGAGCCCATACGAATTATTTGTCTGTTTTCTCCCCAAACTTGCCTTACACTTCAATGCTGAGAAATGTTTGTGTGCCGTAGCTTACCTCTGATTGTGTACAAACCAAAAATAGCCCCTGTAAAACTCCATCCCCTTTAGTTCATAAAACTAATTTGTAGCTTAGTTTCTTCCGATTTTTGTCTTGAACTTCGATACTGAATTTCACAAATGTATGTGCCGCCATTTTCCCGTGATGGTGTTGAGCAGAATCGTTCGATATGACAACCCTGTCATAAGAGCAATACTGCCTTCTTAACATGGAATGAGCTTTGGTATAGCTACAAAATAGGTCCGCTGGTTACACTTACCTTCTATGATGGGCGTCCCAATTCTGTCTTGACGGCCTCCAACATTCAATGAGGACGTTAGTGCGAGATGGTTCTTGAACATTATATGAGGACTATCGTTGCAAACCGTATTATGTCCACCTCGACATAATGTTATTATTATTGTTTATTAATTAATCTATTTATTTATTATTTGTTTATTTAATCCGTATACACTCCCCCTGGACTCAGCGTCCAGGCAGCCTCAACTGCTATGCTGAACAAAGACATTGTGGGGGAGGGGGGGTGGAAATATTGGAAGAGATAAACAAGGAAGAGGGAAGAAAGAGGCCTTGAATTTAACTTAGGTACCATCTCGGAATTTGCCTGGAGGAGAAATGGGAAATCACATCGAGGATGGCCGAGATGGGAATCGAAACCGGGCCTCCGAGGGTTGCAGCTAATCACACTAACCACTACACCACAGACGCGGACTCATTATTATTATTATTATTATTATTATTATTATTATTATTATCTTTCTTTCTTTCTTTCTTTGTTTCTTTGTTTCTTTGTTTTTCGTAATCCGTTTAACGTCCAGGGTTGGTTTTTCTCTCGGACTTGGAGAGGGATCCCACCTCCACTGCCTCAAGGGCAGTTTCCTAGAGCGTGAGACTTTCGGTCGGGGATACAACTAGGGAGAAGGACCAGTACCTCTCCCAGGCGGCCTCACCTGGTATGCTGAACAGAGGCCTTGTTGGCGATGGAAAGATCGGAAGGGATAGACAAGGAAGAGGGAAGGAAGCGGCCGTGGCCTTAAGTTATGTACCATCCCGGCATTTGCCTGGAGGAGAAGTGGGAAACCACGGAAAATCACTTCGAGCATGGCTGAGGTGGGGATCGAAACCCCTCTACTGATTGAACTCCTAAGGCTGAATGAACCTCCTTCCAGTCCTTGTACCACTTTTCGAATTTCGTGGCAGAGTTGGGAAACAAAGCCGGACCTCCGGGAGTGGCAGCTAATCACAATAACCACTACACCGCAGAGGCGGACATTATTATTATTATTATTATTATTATTATTATTATTATTATTATTATTATTATTATTATTATTATTATTATTATTATTATTTGGCGTATTTTGTATAGGCAACCTCTTACGAACTATTCAAATAAATCAATTTAAACCGCTCTTATAATTCAGAAATGTCTTTCCACCTCCACCTTTGTGATGTAGTTGTTAGTGTGATTAGCTGCCACCCGCGGAGGCCCGGGTTCGTTTCCCGGCTCTGACACGAAATTTGAAAAGTGGTACGAGGACTGGAAAGGGGTCCACTGAGCCTCGGGAGGTCAACTGAGTAGAGGTGGTTCGTTTCCCACCTTGGTCATCCTCCAAGTTGTTTTCCGCGGTTTCTCACTTCTTCTCCAGGAAATGCCGCGATGGTACCTAACTTAAGGTCACGGCCGCTTCCTTCCCTCTCCCTTTAAGTCTTCCCCTTCCCCACAAGGCTTCTGTTCAGCATAGCAGGTGAGGCCGCCTGGGCGAAGTACTGGTCCTTTCCCCCAGGTATATCCACGGACCAAATGTCTCACGCTCCAGGACACGGCACTGAGTCGGGGGAAAACCAACCCTGGACTGTGAACGGATTAAATAAATATAAACACGTTTGTGAACACAATAACAGGTTTCCTTTTGTGATATAAATACATATGTTATTATATTTTACCATTAAGTCGTGTTGACCAAAAATGGTGGCATGTTCAGTCCTATAATAGCTTTACCTGTTCTCCAATACTATTCACATGTTCTGTGCTGATAAAGCATAGTGAGTTTATTTTATTTTTA
This sequence comes from Anabrus simplex, assembly GCF_040414725.1. Classification (NCBI taxonomy): domain Eukaryota; kingdom Metazoa; phylum Arthropoda; class Insecta; order Orthoptera; family Tettigoniidae; genus Anabrus; species Anabrus simplex. Next base: position 717,914,979 of record NC_090265.1, read on the forward strand.
ATTATTTTTTATTTCCTTACCTTACAAATATTTTGCTATTAAATAAAGGTTGAACAACATACGAGAAGAAGTATTATTGGAAAGAAAGATTTTTAGGAAGAAAGTCTTACAAATGGAAGGATTCCAAGGGAGGAAGGAGAAGAAAACAGGCACAAAATGGACTGAAGACAGGAAAAAGAAGCACAGTGAAACAATGAAAGAATACTGGAAGAAAAGGAAAGAACAACTAAGGAGGAAGAATTGAAATTGCAACGTGGTCCTTAGAAGGCCGGAACGCAAGACGAAGAAGAAGAAGAAGGTTGAATGTAGTGGTTTTCGCGAGCAGAATGTTGTCAAAAGGGGAAGAACAAAAGCCCGTTAAAAATATGGCAGTTTCGTTCTGATCTTCTAAGCAAACTTTGAACAATATTTAATTTCTTTTGGGCCATTTTTTTGGGCATAAGTGCATACATACATCCATTATTATTATTTTTAGTTGTTCGAATTGAGCCTCTATGGACTGCTTGTTAACAACCAATCTCATTTTCATTGTCTATGTCCTGTTCGTCTGCCAGCTTTGACATCCTGCCATTATCTCTTGAGCCCATCTATCAGCTATCAACCCTGATAGCTTTTCACCATCCTTCTGAAACTAACCCTGTCATTGATTTTATACGCCGTAATGTCCACCTCTCTCTGATCTTTCTCACACTCTTGTAACCATCTCAACTTAGAGATGCCTTTTTTTTCTTGTTGAAAATTCCAGATTTTCTTTGTGAGCCGGTCATTATTCATTCGGAAGATGTGCCCATAAAACAGCAATCTTCTCTTTCTAATTGTTGTTGTCGTCGGTTCCATCTTGCTGTATACTTCAGTACTGGATTTCAGTCGAGCCTGCCCGTCAACCCATCTGTTGCCCAAGAACTTCCGTAGTAGCCTGCGTTCTCTTTTAAGTAGCTCATTGACTTGTTCTTTTCCATTCATGCACAGGGTCTCGAAGGATATAAGCTTTCTGGTCTGACAACAGTGCTGTAATGTCTTAATTTGGCTCCGAAACTTATTATATACAGTCGAACCTCGATATCTCGAACCTCCATTACTCGAATTTTCAGTATCTCGAAGAAAAATTCCCCGGCCGTTTGTCCTATGCTTCACGTGTATTTATTTCCCTGTTACTCAAAAGTGGGTTACACGGATTTCTCGAAGCAAACCTTTCCTCCCTTGAAGCAAAAAATACTCTGTAACTCGCATTTTGTACAACATTAACTGTGCAATACGACATTTGTGGCGTGTGAGGAGCAGTTAACAAGTAGAGAAAGGTTTACAGTGCTGCTGGGAGCTAATATGACGGGAACTGAAAAACTAAAACTTCTAATGGTCGGAAAATCGGCGAAGCCTCGCTGTTTCTCGGATGTGAATTGATTACCGGTCACGTACGAAAGCAACCCCCGAAGTCGCGGATGACAAGCTCCATTTAGGAATCTCGGCTGCGTGGTATTGACGAGAAGTTTCAACGTGAAGGGAGGAAAGGTTGACAGTAACAAACAGAAGAGACTAACGGATTTTTTCCAAAGGTGTCAACGGAGGTATGTTTCTTGTTTCACTACTGTATGTACTGTATCCTGTCTTCTAGAATGTTACTATAATAAGAGTTATAATTAAAGTGCCCAGCTGAGTGGCTCAGACGGTGGAGGCGCTGTCCTTCTGACTCCAACTTAGCAGGTTCGATCCTGGCTCAGTCCGGTGGTATTTGAAGGTGCTCAAATTCGTCAGCCTCGTGTCGGTAGATTTACTGGCACCTAAAAGAACTCCTGTGAGACTAAATTCCGGCACCTCGGCGTTCCCGAAAACCGTAAAAGTAGTTAGTGGGACGTAAAGCAAATAACGTTATTATAATAATTAAAGCGATGCCGTAAAATAGAGTTTGTTTGTATAGGCCTGGTCTTAAATACTGTTAAAAAGAATGTATTTAGTATAAGCCCGCAGATACATATTATTCAGTTACGTGCTATACATGCTCATAAATCAAGGAATCTCGAAATTTCAAAAACTCGACATAAAATTTAACTCCCGAGGTGATTCGAGATATCGAGATTCCACTGTATATTTTAGTCAATTGGAACACTCGCTCTAATTTCCGAAAGCGAATATTGGCTGCTTCTTGTTCTAGCCCATTCTCTTAGATTACTTCACCCAGGTACTTAAACTTCTTGACTCTTCCAATCTTTTATTATTATTATTATTATTATTATTATTATTATTATTATTATTATTATTATTATAAAATCTGATAAGGTGTCTGAAATTTATCTTCCCGATAGAGGCCCAAAAAGGCATTGTTCAGTCCAGATAACAGTAACTGATGTGCTGTGGTGAAGGGGAGGTACAGAAGTACACAGACTCCATCGGTTGTAAATGCTCTATATTTACAGATAACACTTAGTCTATGTACAAATGTTACAGAAACCAGACAGATATCTGGTATTATCTCAAGAACTTGTCAAAAATTCACAGGTTCTGAACACAGTTTAACAGTGAAAGTTTTTCCTTGATTATTAAATTGTACGGTGACGAATGATTATTTGGACCCTGTAGAGAATGTGTTTCTTATTCGAGCACAAAACAGAAAAATTCACTGCGTGTTTGAAGAACATATCCTGAGTCCAGTTAAAAGAAACACACCAAAATTTCCTCGAGGAAAACTGTTTTTGCTACCTTTCATGAAAATGAAATGACTTGTAACGATGTGAGAATTTTTGGCAAGTTGTTCCAACATGGCTCTTACACTGACTAGCACCGGGCAATAAATTAACGAAGAGATTCACTCGCTGAGAGTTTAACTGGGGGCTTTACACGTACAAGCGCAGCCCGTTACTATCGGGAAGTTCTTTAACTCGATCCACTGACAGTGGTTAGGCTCGTGGCATTGCCACCGCAAGATAACTTTAAGCGCCCTTTGGGAGGGCGCGCACTGCATGCCGGGAGGCACCGAACAGCTGCCCTTACACGTACCACGGCGCACGTACCGCGGCCAGTACCGAGGGCCAAGGTCCCTCCACGAGTGCAGCACAGGGCATGCCGTGTATGCCCACAGGAAGAGCTGCAGTTTGCGTTGGAGTTTCGCCGACACCCGAGTCTTGAGGCGCGACCCGTCAGGTAACCTCACTGACTTAAAGTTCATACGGCGAAGGAAGGCTGGCATCTCGGCGCCGGGGACAGGAACCAGGCGTCCCTTGTGCTGGCGGAAAGGGAAGTCCATGTGCGTCCTGTTAGAGCGTGGTCTTGAGATACTCATGAACTGAGAGTCGAAGTGTCGACCAAGACGAGCCCGTAGCACTGTCACGTTCAGGTCCTGCGGCCGAGGGTCGAACTGGCGTCCTTCTGGTTCGGGAATCTGCGGGAATATGAAGCCTTCAGTAGGGTCTGGCTTGAGGCCCAACTCATCTGGCGATAGCCGGCGCTCGGTGGAGCCCGGAGACGTCTGAGCGGCAAGCGTCGCCACCAAGCACGTGGCCAGCATCAGCACCTCCATCTGCAGACAGGGAAAGTGACATAAGTGAGAATTCCCCGGGGCATTTCCCTAGCAGCCGCTTGGCGCACTGCTCACGTCCAAGATGACGTCACAACTTATCTGCTACATACATCACAATGAGATGATACACAACATGATTATCAATACACGATTAGTTCGTTGCTCGATACCAGAAACTAGAGGCTAAGAACATCACATTTCAATTTAACACGGATATGTTTATGGGCTGGGGGTCTATTTTTTTATTATTTTATTAACATTTTGGCATTCGGTCTGTAAGACCATGCTGCCAGCTCTGTATATTTATTAAAACAGGAACGTCAAAGAGCAACATCTTTACAACATGGGAACTGTCATGGGTCTCTCTAGAATTGGTGTCGACCGTTTTGCGTCGAAAATAATTTCCCGACACTGCGGTAACCATGGCAACCAGTATACGTATGCCAGCAGTCTTACAAATAAACGGTGTATAACTTTTATACAAGGTTTATACACCGTCTATGTGCAATTTTTACTAATATACCGTGTATAATCCTCCTGTGTATACAACTTTTATATTTATTCACTGAATTGCTTATGCAGACCAGGACCCTTGTATAAGCGTTGTATAGCATCGAATGACGAAAGAGAAACAACGAGTGATTAGTCTATAATTGTTTTAGTAGTATTTACTGTCTGCAGTAATATAGTCCTTGTAAAATATCCGATTTATTCGTTAAGCACACATTGAAATATTGGATAATAACATTGATGTTCTCCACGACATTTTAAACATAGAATATTTAGAGGTTATAGAGGCTGGAAATGTTCATAAAATAAAACACTTTAAGAGATGGAGTGACGCATTTCTCCTAGACGATGAAAGTTTTCAAACGAAATATCGATTTACGATGGAGTATGCTCCAATTGTGATTAACCAAGACCGACAACAACATATCAGATCGTAATATCAAAACCAAAATGGTGGGCGTCATAGGGGGATCAGCTGCCTACTGTTCGAGGTTAGCGAATCATCTAAATAACGTCATTTTTTTTTTTTTTTGCTAGTGGCTTTACGTCGCTCCGACACAGATAGGTCTTATGGCGACGATGGGATGGGAAAGGCCTAGGAGTTGGAAGGAAGCGGCCGTGGCCTTAATTAAGGTACAGTCCCAGCATTTGCCTGGCGTGAAAATGGGAAACCACGGAAAACCATTTTCAGGGCTGCCGATAGTGGGATTCGAACCTACTATCTCCCGGATGCAAGCTCACAGCCGAGCGCCTCTACACGCACGGCCAACTCGCCCGGTTAACGTCATTCCAATGTGAAAGCTTCGCATATTAGATTTCTTTCCTCCAAGATTAATGTCAAAACCATGTACTTAGTAGACATCATTGTAATGATGCACAACAAACAAGAAGATGATTACGAATGTATTAGTTAGGTTAATCCAATATCTCAGCATCGTTTAAAATATGGATGACACAACACTGACATAACGAAACATGTAAGTAAATGTGACATGCAATAGGCATGCTGTTATTTTATGATAAATGCTTATAGCTAGACCAACTTTCTCTTGATAACTGTAAGATACAAGGAGTTCCTGGTCAAATTTAGAACAAGCTTTAATAGTATTCGTACGAACCTATTCTATCAAAGATATACATGATGAGATAGAACTATGATGTTAGTTCTTTGTACTAACTGATAGGCTCCTGGATATATGTGAGAAATTGAAGGAGTCCGTGTTAGAAGCTCTGGTGGATACTATGCCCTAAGCTGAAACTAATAATAGCAATATCATTCCAAAGCAAATGTTATTTTCCTACATCATACCATATCACTACCAGGAATGAAGGCATCTTCAAAAATATTCACTGGGATATAAATTCTATTGGAGGTGGAAAGATGTTCGTGATTGTAAATTGACTCACCAAATTGTATAGGTTATTCCAGCTGCTATACAGAAGGCCTCGGTTGGCACACACCTATTTTCTTATAAAACACCTTCAAATTCAAGGTACTCGACACTTGGAAACAGGCATTCCTTGCCGAGATATCGTCAAATCTACCATCATCGTGTGCCTTAGTAATAAGAGTACTATCATACACGTTAAGTGGAACCAGGAGTTTCTTCTGAGGTCAGCAAAAGTAGATCAAATTCTCGCAAAATTGAACTCGTCTCAATAAAATACTATCATTTCCTGTTGGAAAGAGATGTTTCATAACCACAAATTTTTGTTCAATAGGTTAAATGGTTTCACCTTTGACTTAATTTCCCCGGTGTATATTCCTATATATTCAGGGAATTTAAAAAATGAAGTATCTGCAACAGTATAATTGAATCTTCAATCTAGTACGCAATACGAACAATCCATTTTGGAAAACTCTAGAGCCGTTATAGCTCTGTTATACACAATTATTTACACCACTAACACTAGGACTATACAATATGAATTAGTCGTTAATGACTACGTACTCGTATATACTTTATACTTAATAACACGGATGAAATAGCACTTCCTATCCGCTAAACACAATGTAATCAAGCATAACCATGTGCAAATCACACATTCCTTACGACCACTACGAACGCCACCATTTTACCGCCAATCGATACTGGCATTAAGGTCTGAGATTTTGTAGTCGGTCTTAGTTATTCCAATCACTACTGATCAGCATTTAGGGTAGTCGCCCAGGTGGGAGATTCCCTATCGCTTGTTTTCCTAGCCTTTTCGTGAATGATTTCAAAGAAATTGGAAATTTATTGAACATCTCCCTTGGTAAGTTATTCCAGTCCCTAACTCCCCTTCCTATAAACGAATAATTGCCCCAATTTGTCCATTTGATTTCCATCTTTATCTTCATATTGTGATTTTTTCTACTTTTGAAGACACCACTCAGACTTATTCGTCAATCAATGCCATTCCATGCCATCTCTCCACTGACAGCTCGGATCATACCACTTAGTCAAGAAGCTCGTCTTCTTTCTCCCAAGTCTTCCCAGTCCAAACCTTGCAACATTTTTGTAACGCTACTGTTTTGCCGGAAATCACCCAGAATAAATCGAGCTACTTTTCTTAGGATTCATTCCAGTTCTTCAATCAAGTAAACCTGGTGAGGGCCCCATACACTCGAACCATACTCTAGTTGAAGTTTTACCAGAGACTTATATGCCCTCTCTTTTATATCCTTACTACAACCCCTAAATGCCCTCATAACCATGTGCACAGATCTGTACTCTTTATTTACAATCCCATTTATGCGATTACCTCAATGAAGGTCTTTCCTAATATTAACATCTAGGTACTTACAGTGATCCCCATAAGGAACTTTCACCCCATCAACGCAGTAATTAAAACTGAGAGGAGTTTCCTTATTTATGAAACACACAACCTGACTTTTAACCCCGTTTATCACCATTGCCTGCTGTCCATCTCACAACATTATCGAGGTCATTTTGTAGTTGTTCACAATCTTGTAACTTATTTATTACTCTATACAGAATGTCATCAGCCGCAAAAAAGCTTTATCTCTGATTCAACATCTTTCCTCATACCATTTATATATATAAGAAAACATAAAGGTCCAATAATACTTCCTTGAGGAATTTCCCTCTTAATTATTACGGGGTCAGATAAAGCTTCACCTACTCTAATTCTCCGAGATCTATTTCTACAAATATAACAACCCATTCAGTCACCCTTTTGTCTATTCCAATTGCACTCATTTTTGCCAGTAGTCTCCCATGATCCACCCTATCAAACGCTTTAGACAAATCAATCGCGATACAGTCCATTTGACCTCCTAAATAAAAGATATCTGCTATATTTTTCTGGAATCCTACAAGTTGAACTCCAGTGGAATAACCTTTCCTAAACCCAAACTGTCTTCTATCAAATCAGTTATTAATTTCGCAAACATGTCTAATATAATCAGAAAGAATGCTTTCCCAAAGCTTACACGCAGTGCATGTCAAACTGACTGGCCTGTAATTTCATGTCTATCACCCTTTCCTTTATACACAGGGGCTACTATAGCAACTCTCCATGCATTTGGTATAGTTCCTTCATGCAAACAATAATTTAGATAAGGACTTCAGATATGGTACTATGGCACCCATTGTCTTTGGTATATCCCCAGAAATCTTATCAATTCCAGCCGTTTTTCTAGTTTTCAACTTTTGTATCTTATTGTAAATGTCATTGTTATCATAGGTCAATTTTAATACTTCTTTAGCATTAGTCACCTCCTCTACCTGGACATTATCCTGGTAACCAACAATTTACCCCCTGCGGGTGGGGGACGCACATGTAGAATACACCCACTGTATCCCCTACCTGTCGTAAGAGGCGACTAAAAGGGGCGACCAAGGGATGATCAAATTAGAAACATGAGACTACTTGTAATTAGAACCATCACGCAGGGAGCACCATGGGTCGCATTTACTTGCGCGTAGCACCACTATGTTAGGTACGCAATAGGTTTGTGATCAGTAGCGACAGTGTGTGAATCAGGATCCTGTGATTCGTACCCCTATTATGAGCAACACCATGGTTCTGCCTTGCCTATGCCTAGTTCCCACTATGTGAGGAATACCACAGGATAGTTCGGGCCCCTGTGCTTAGTCCACTTGTGTGAGGAACGCCATAGGTTTGCGTTGCCTGTAAACAGCGCCGCAATGTGTGAAACACCATAGGTCTCTGTTACATGTGCGAATTACACTACCTGTGAATAGTACCGTGATGTGTGGAATACCGCGATTCTATGCTACTTTTGATTAGTACCGCAGCATGACAAATAGCATTGTTCTACATTCTTAGCGATAAGTACCATTTGAGGGGCCTATGACCTGCATTTTGGACCCGTTTCGACTACAAGCATAATCGATTCAGCATCGTGCTATAGAAGCAGTTCCTTGGTCAGTAATACTATTGTTTCGTGCCAGCTTTTGTACATGTGAGGCACTGTGGGTCGGTTTCACTGATCGTTTTAAATTCATATCCATCCATCCATTCATTCCTCATCCTCACGCTTTGAATTCTGGTCAGTGGAGGATTTTGGGCTTTTAATTTGTCATAACATTTCGTACCATTAGGGGCCGATGACATCGATGTTAAGCCCCTTTAAACAACAAACATCAGGTAACCAACAATCTTTACATATTGTTGACTGAATACTTCTGCCTTTTGAACATCCTCGCATCCATTTATGATTCCTGTAATGTCCTCCTTGGAACCTGTGTCTGCCTTAAATTACCTTTACATACCCTTCTATTTTTCACTAAAATTTGTATGATTGCCAATTATGCTTGCCATCATGTTATCCTTAGCTGAATTCTTTGCTAGATTCAATTTCCTATTAAGTTCCTTCTATTTCTCCTTACTTCCATGGCCATTTCTAACGCTATTTCTATCTAGTCTGCACCTCCTTCTTAGTCTCTTTACTTCTCTGTTATAATAAAGTGGGTCTTTACCATTCCTTACCACCTTTAAAGGTACAGACCTGTTTTCACTTATCTCAACAATTGCTTTAAACCCATCCCAGAGTCTGTTTACATTATTATTTATCGTTTTCCACCGATCATACTTTTTTTTTAAACTCCCTCAGGCTTGCTTTTATCATCAATATGGTACCGCCTAATAGTCCTACATTTAAGACCTTCCTTTATCACATTTATTTTTAACTACGACAAAATCAGCTTCGTGCTCACTAATACCATCTATTACTTCGGTTTCTCTGTATAGCTCATCTTGTTTTATCAACACCACGTCCAGTATATTCTTCCCTCCAGTTGGTTCATCACTTTCTGAATCAAGTGTTCTTCCCATATTAACGTATTTGCCATTTGTTGGTAATGCTTCCTGTCGTTCGCATTACCTTCCCAATTGGCATTTGGTAAATTGAGATCTCCCGCTACAATCATATTCCTTTCCATGTTGTTTCCCACATAGCTGATTATCTTATCAAATAATTCTGAAACAGCGTTGGCGCTACCCTTTCCCGGTATGTACACTCCAAATGCATCAAGTTGCCGATGTGTGTGTGAGTCATCAGTCCATAGACTGGTTTGATGTAGCCCTCCATGCCACCCTATCCTGTGCTAACCTTTTCATTTCTACGTAACTATTGCATCCTACATCTGCTCTAATCTGCTTGTCATATTCATACCTTGGTCTACCCCTACCGTTCTTACCACCTACACTTCCTTCAAAAACATATTGAATAAGTCCTGGGTGTCTTAAGATGTGTCCTATCATTCTATCTCTTCTTCTCGTCAAATTTAGCCAAATCGATCTCCTCTCACCAATTCGATTCAGTATCTCTTCATTCGTGATTCGATCTATCCATCTCACCTTCAGCATTCTTCTGTAACACCACATTTCAAAACCTTCTATTCTCTTTCTTTCTGAGCTAGTTATCGTCCATGTTTCACTTCCATACAATGCCACGCTCCACACAAAAGTCTTCAAAAACATCTTTCTAATTCCGATATCAATGTTTGAAGTGAGCAAATTTCTTTTCCTAAGAAAGACCTTCCTTGCTTGTGCTAGTCTGCATTTTATGTCCTCCTTACTTCTGCCATCGTTAGTTATTTTACTACCCAAGTAACAATATTCATCTACTTCCTTTAAGACTTCATTTCCTAATCTAATATTTCCTACATCACCTGCCTTCGTTCGACTGCACTCCATTACTTTTGTTTTGCACTTATTTATTTTCATCTTGTACTCCTTACCCAAGACTTCATCCATACCATTCAGCAACTTCTCGAGATCTTCTGCAGTCTCAGATAAAATAACAATATCATCGGCAAATCTCAAGGTTTTGATTTCCTCTCCTTGGACTGTGATTCCCTTTCCAAATTTCTCTTTGATTTCCTTTACTGCCTGTTCTATGTAAACATTGAAAAGGAGAGGGGACAAACTGCAGCCTTGCCTCACTCCTTTCTGGATTGCTGCTTCTTTTTCAAAGCCCTCGATTCTTATCACTGCAAACTGATTTTTATACAGATTGTAGATAATTCTTCGTTCTCGGTATCTGATCCCTATCATCTTCAGAATCATAAATAGCTTGGTCCAATCAACATTATCGAATGCCTTTTCTAGATCTACGAATGCCATGTACGTGGGCTTGTCCTTCTTGATTCGATCCTCTAAGATCAGACGTAAAGTCAGGATTGCTTCACGTGTTCCTACATTTCTTCTGAAGCCAAATTGATCTTCTCCCAACTCAGCTTCAACTTGTTTTTCCATTCTTCTGTAAATAATACGTGTTAAAATTTTGCGGGCATGAGATACTAAACTAATGGTGCGCTAGTTTTCACACCTGTCAGCACCGGCTTTCTTGGGAATAGGTATAACAACATTCTGCCGAAAATCGGATGGGACTTCTCCTGTCTCATACATCTTGCACACTAAATGAAATAACCTTGCCATGCTGGTTTCTCCTAAGGCAGTCAGTAATTCAGAGGGAATATCATCAATTCCAGGTGCCTTGTTCCTATTTAGGTCACTCACAGCTCTGTCAAACTCTGACCTCAAAATTGGGTCTCCCTTTTCATCAGCATCAACAGCCTCTTCATGTTCCAGAACCAAATTATCTACACCTTTACCTTGATACAACTGTTGGATATGCTCCTGCCATCTTTCTGCTTTGTCCTCTTTCCCTATAAGTGGCTTTCCATCTGAGCTCTTAATATTCATGCACCTAGATTTCCTTTCTCCAAAGGTTTCCTTGATTTTCCTGTATGCAGCATCTACCTTTCCCAGGACCATACAGCCTTCGACATCCTTGCACTTCTCCTTCAGCCATTCTTCCTTAGCTACCTTGCACTTTCTATCCACTTCATTCTTTAATCGCCTGTATTCTTTTCTGCCCTCTTCATTTCTAGCATTCTTGTATTTTCGTCGTTCATCAATCAGGTCTAGTATCTCCTGAGTTATCCACTGATTCTTAGTTGATCTTTTCTTCCTTCCTAACATTTCTTCAGCAGCCTTACTGACTTCATTTTTCATGACTCTCCACTCTTCCTCTATAGTGTTTCCTTCAGCCTTTTCATTTAGTCCTTGTGCAACATGTTCCTTGAAACAATCCCTCACACTCTTTTCTTTCAACTTGTCTAGATCCCATCTTTTTGCATTCTTTCCTTTCTTCAATTTCTTCATCTTCAGATGGCATTTCATGACCAACAAGTTGTGGTCAAGAGCCCACGTCTGCTCCTGGGAAAGTTTTGCAATCCAACACCTGGTTTCTGAATCTCTGCCTAATCATAATGAAGTCTATTTGATACCTTCCAGTGTCTCCAGGTCTCGTCCACGTATACAGCCGTCGTTTGTGGTGTTTGAACCAAGTATTGGCAAGGACTAAATTATGATTAGTGCAATATTCAACCAGCCGACTTCCTCTTTCGTTCCTTTGTCCCAATCCAAATTCTCCTACTGTATTACCTTCTCTTCCTTGGCCTACCACTGCATTCCAGTCTCCCATCACAATTAGATTCTCATCACCTTTTACATATTGTATTAAATCTTCTATCTCCTCATATATTCTTTCAATTTCTTCATCATCCGCTGAACTAGTAGGCATATTGACCTGCACTATTGTGGTGGGCATTGGTTTGGTGTCTATCTTGACGACAATAATTCTTTCACTATGCTGGTCGTAGTAGCTTACCTGCTGCCCTATTTTTTATTTATTATTAAACCAACTTCTGCATTTCCCCTGTTTGATTTCGTGTTGATAATTCGGTTAGTCGCCTGACCAAAAATCCTGTTCTTCCTGCCAACGTACTTCACTTATACCAACTACATCTAACTTTAGCCTATCCATCTCCCTTTTCAGATTCTCTAACCTACCACAACGATTCAAACTTCTAACATTCCACGCTCCGACTCGCAGAATGTCAGTATCCATCTTCCTGATGATCGCCCCCTCTCGTGTAGTCCCCACCCGGAGATCCGAATGGGGGACTAGTTTACCTCCGGAATATTTTACCCGGGAGGAAGCCATCATCAGTACATCATTCATACAGAGAGAGCTGCATGTCCTCGGGAGGTAGTTACGGCTGTAGTTTCCCGTTGCTTTCAGCCGTGTAGCAGTATCAACACAGTTAAGCCATGTTGAGTATTATTACAAGGCCGTATCAGTCAATCATCCAGACTGCCGCCCTTGCAACTACCGAAAGGCTGCTACCCCCCTTTCGATGAACCATTCGTTAGTCTGGTCTCTCAACAGATACCCATCCGATATGGTTGCACCTGCGGCTCGACTATCTGCATCATTGGTACACGCAAGCCTCCCCACCGCGGCTAGGTCACATGTTTCGCAGAGGAGGCCGATTATCTTTAAAAATGAACCTTACACCTAGAATTTAATATTTGCCACCTTTAACTTTTTCGTAGCTTACAAATTCTTCTTTCATTAGAATGAATACTGCCCCTCCTACTATTCACATCCTATCACTTCGATACACAATCCAGTTCTGTGAGAAAATTTCTGAATCCATTATATAAATTCTCAGCCATGATTCAACTCCTATTACAACATCTTGTAAGTATATATCTATTCAATTACTTAATTCTATTCCTTTCTTTTCAATACTTCTACAGTTCAACAGTAACATTTTTATGTCATCCCTACTTGACATCCAGATCCCTGTACCCTTATTACCGCTCCCTAGACCACCCCGTTTCCCAGAATGTACCTCCGTATAACCCTGCTAAACAAATTTCCTAACTTATACGTACCATTGCGGTTTAAGTGAAGGCCATCTGAGCGCAGATCCCTATCTCCTACCACCCTTTAGGATCTAGAAATCTTACTCCCAGTTTCCCACATACCCACTCCATAGTCTCATTTAAATCCCCAATCACCTTCCAGTCAGTATCCCTCCTACACAGTATTCCACCGATAACAATCTCCGCTTAGGTAAACTTCACCCTTGCTGCATTTACCAGATCCCACACATCCCCAAGTATGTTGGCACTTATACCAGCTTGCCTTACGTCGTTGGTACCAACGTGAAACACTACCACCCTCTCCTTCCCCTCCTCCCTCTCTTCTACTTTCCTCGACATCTTCCTCAACCTAATTCCTGGATAACACTCTACCCTGGTTCCCTTTCCTCCACACACTTTCCCCACATGTCTAACAATGGAATCCCCCATGACCAGAGCCTCAACCCTACCTACCTCATTTGATCCCCTCCCCTCTTGGTCAGTCCTATCTTTCCTGACAGCTGCAGAAGCTAGTTCCTCCTCCCTCCCCCCCCCCCCCTTATGACCCAGTTCCACCTGTCTTTTCCTATCCTCTACTCTACATTTCCCTTTCCTACCGTTTCACTTCCTGCTACTTTCACACTTCTCAACAACAGTTCCCTGTTCCTCATCTTCCCTCTTTTGTCTACCTGCAGTGACTCGCACCGATTTCTCACAGACACCTGTCCTGAATTCTGATCCTGAATAGAGCCCTTAGCCTGAAATCTCCCTCCACTTAGAATATTCGACCACCTGTCTTCTACATTTCCCCCCTTTCCTTTCCATCCCTCTTTCATACATACTGTAACCTGCACATTGTTTGAGGGAGACCTATCTTCCTTCCTGTCTTCTGAGGGAATCCTTATTATTTCCCTCAAACTCTCCGACTCCTCCCTCATACTCCTTAATACCTGGCCACACTCTCAGTTCCTACACTTGCACTCCTTACATTCTTTACGGAAAAATGAAAAGAAAAGGAAGAATAATTAATTTATTATATGCCAAAAAATGAAACGAAAGAAATATTGTCTAGGATAATATACAAAGATCACACGACAATAATATACTACACTACAATACTACTTCTACAACACCCTAACAGGATAAAGACTGCAGGATAAAGACTGCTGTTAACTACTGAATACCGAAAGGAACATACAACAATTACACAATTCTAAACTGCAGTTAAGCCTATCCTAACTGCAACAATAGAATTCTAGTAAGGCAGTTTCTACAGATACTTCTTCTTCTACCATACTACACGTCCGGCTCCATGGCTAAATGGTTATCATGCTGGCCTTTGGTCTCAGGGGTCCCGGGTTCGATTACCGGCAGGGTCGGGAATTTTAACCATCATTGGTTAATTTTGCTGGCATGGGGGCTGGGTGTATATGTCGTCTTCATTACCATTTTATCCTCATCACGATGCGCAGGTTGCCTACGGGAGTCAAATCAAAAGACCTGCAATTGGCGAGCCGAACATGTCCTCGAACACTCCCGCCACTAAAAGCCCTACGCCATTTCACTTTTTTACTATACTATATAAATATTTTAAAATAGAATAAGCACGCTAATTTATAATAAGATACTACAATACACTACAATAATTTTAAACTGCGTTCAGACGTACCGTATTCTAATTACACTATGTTACTGCTAAGCACAAACAGAAATTAAAATAGCAAGTTTGTAATTCGCAAGAATTACTCAAGGATTACCAACAAAGCTAAATGCGTAGACAGATTATTACTAATTAATTAATTGTAAATTCACATTTATTTTTAACTACCACAAAAACAGCTCCGTGATCACTAATACCATCTATTACTTTTTTTTTTCTCTGTAAAACCAGATGAGCTCTATAGTGAAACCGAAGTAGTATGATGGTATTAGTGATCACGAAGCTGTTTTTGTGGTAGTTAAAATTAAATGTGAAAGAAAGGAAGGTATTAAAATTAGGAGTATTAGGCAATACCATATGGCTGATAAAACAGACATGAGGGAGTTTTTAAAAAGTAACTATGATCAGTGGAAAATGGTAAATAAAAATGCAAACAGACTCTGGGATGGGTTTACAGCAATTGTTGAGGAAAGTGAAAATAGGTGTGTAACTTTTGAGGTGGTAAGGAATGGTAAAGATCCACTATATTAATTAATTTTCGTATGGCATTTCTAGCCGAGTGCAGCCCTTCTAAGGCAGACCCTCCATTGAGGGAGGGCGGCATCTGTCATGTGTAGGTAACTGCGTATTACTGTGGTGGAGGATAGTGTTATGTGTGGTGTGTGTGAGTTGCAGGGATGTTGGGGACATCACAAACACCCAGCGCCCGGGCAATTGGAATTAACCAATGAAGGTTAAAATCCCCGACCCGGCCGGGAATCGACCCCGGGACCCTCTGAACCTAAGGCCAGTACGCTGACCGTTCGGCCAACGAGTCGGACATCCACTATATTATAACAGAGAAGTAAAGAGACTAAGAAGGAGGTGCAGGTTGGAAAGAAATAGAGTTAGAAATAGCTGTGGAATAACGAGAAATTGAAGGAACTTACTAGAAAATTGAATCTAGTAAAGAAGTCAGCTAAGGATAACATGATGGCAAGCATAATTGGCGGTCATACAAATTTTAGTGAAAGATGGAAGAGTGTGTATAGGTACTTTAAGGCACTAACAGGTTCCAAAAAGAACACTCCAGGAATCATTAATGAACGAGGGGAGTGTGTATGCGAGTATGTTCAAAAGGCAGAAGTATTCAGTCAGCAGTATGTAAAGATTGTTGGTTACAAGGATAATGTCCAGACAGAGGAGGTGACGACTACTAAAGAAGTACTAAAATTTACCTATGACGACAAAAGTTGAAAACTAGAAAAGCAGTTAGAATTGATAAGGTTTCGGGGGATGTACTAAAGACAATGGGTTGGGATATAGTACCATATCTGAAGTACTTATTTGATTATTGTTTGCATGAAGGAGCTATGCCAAATGAACGGAGAGTTGCTATAGTTGTCCCTGTGTATAAAGGAAAGGTTTGATATACATAAAGCTGAAAATGACAGGCCAGTCAGTTTGACATGCATTGCATGTAAGCTTTGGGAAAGCATTCTTTCTGATTATACGAGACATAATTATTTGCAAAATTAATAACTGGTTTGATATAAGGCAGTTTGGGTTTAGGAAAATTATTCCACGGAATCTCAACTTGTAGGATTCCAGCAAGATATAGCAGATATCCTGAATTCAGGAGGTCAAATGAACTGTATCGCGATTGACCTATCTAAGGCATTTGATAGGGTAGATCATGGGAGACTACTGGCAAAAATGTGTGCAATTTAACTTGAAAAAAGAGTGAGTGAATGTATGGCTATGTTTGTAGAAAACTCAGAGAATTAGAGTAGGCGCTTTATCTGTCCCTGTAATAATTAAGAGGGGAATTCCTCACGGCAGTATTATTGGATTTTCTTATGTATATCAATGATATGTGTAAAGAAGTAGAATCAGAGATAAGGCTTTCTGCACATGATGTTATTCTGTACAGAGTAATAAATTACAAGATTGTGAGCAACTGCAAAATGACCTCGATAGTTTTGTGAGATGGTATGATGATAAACGGGGTTAAAAGTCAGGTTGTGTGTTTCACAAATAGGAAAAGTCCTCTCAGTTTTACTGCGTTGATGGGGTGAAAGTTCCTTTTGGGGATCATTGCAAGTACCTAGGTGTTAATGTAAAGAAATGTCTTCATTGGGATAATCACTTAAATATGATTGTAAATAAAGGGTACAGGTCTGTGCACATAGTTATGAGGGTATTTAGGGGTTGTAGTAAGGACGTAAAGGAGAGGGCATACAAGTCTCTGGTAAGACCCCAACTAGAGTATGGTGCCAGTGTATGGGACCCTCACCAGGATTACTTGATTCAAGAACCGGAAAAAATCCTAAGGAAAGTAGCTGTATTTGTTCTGGGTGATTCCCGACAAAAGAGTAGCGTTACAAAAATGTTGCAAAGTTTGGGCTGGGAAGACTTGGGTGAAAGAAGACGAGCTGCTCGACTAAGTGGTATGATCCGAACTGTCAGTGGAGAAATGGCGTGGACTGACATCAGTAGACGAATACGTTTGAGTGCTGTCTTTAAAAGTAGGAAAGATCACAATATGAAGATACAGTTGGAATTCAAGAGGACAAGTTTGGGGCAAATATTCTTTTATAGGAAGGGAGTTAGGGATTGGAATAACTTATCAAAGGAGATGTTCAATAAATTTCCAGTTTCTTTGTAGTCATTTAGGAAAAGGCTAGGAAAACAACAAATAGGGAATCTGCCACCTGAGCGACTGCCCTAAATGCAGACCAGTAGTGATTGATTGAATAGTACTATTTTATCTTATTATGCTCTAATAGTTACACAGAAAGATACACACTAATATAGCACGCAAGATACTATCTAAATATAGGTACCGTATTTACACTACAATTCTCAACTACAATACCTCAGACCTTAACCGATCTATCGAAACTGTCCATAATGGCGGAAAATGAAGTGCTATTTTTTATAGCTTGTGTTTGTTTTGAATAGCGGAATTCGTGTTGTTACCAAATGTGTGCGGAAATGTGAAAATTATTGATCGAAAATTATACTTATTTATCACCTTATAAAGGTTATAGTGCAGGGAGCCTCCGTGGCTCAGACGGCAGCGCGTCGGCCTCTCACCGCTGGATACCGTGGTTCAAATCCCGGTCTCTCCGTGTAAGATATGTGCTGGACAAAGCGGAGGCGGCACACGTTTTTCTCCGGTTTTCCCCGTCATTTTTCATTCCAGAAACTCTCTCCATTATCATTTCATAGAACCTATCAGTCATTAAAAATCACTTTGGGAGTGGCGACCCCATTGTACTAATAGCCTATATATGATTCATTCATTACATCCCTGACCCTGTCGAAGACTGGAAAACAGGTTGTAGATTTTCATTTTCAAAGGTTATAGAGCCTCTTTCAGTGGATGGACCTAATGGGAGAAGACCTGATCGTAAAAGAACCTACATATTGAAATAAACCACGACAGAGAACGATGGACGAGGCTCATAGTAGTCAACGGATAATCGAATACAAAATAATTGCTTATTCGATTATTTCATTTTATTCGATTATTTTTCGATTATTCATTCGAATGAATGAGACAATCGAATGGCGAATATTTTTTCCATCCGATAATTTGTTCTATTATTCATTCGAAACTCCATTCGAATCAAGGAGGGAATCGAATAGTGAAATTTTTCCATTCGATTATTTTTTCGATTATTCATTCGAAACTGCATGCTAATGAATGAGGCAATTGAATGATGAATGCTTTCGAAATAATCGAATGAAAAGTGATGTTATTAACTCATGTGGTTCCTGAAAAATGACGTATTTCTATTTTTCATAAGAGTTCATCTATTCACTTATTTCAGTTGATTATCCATCTGACACACTTAAACAGAAAAATTGATTCATGACGCATCCGAATATTCTTCGCGATACAACTGAAGGAAATTTAAAACTCATTCGATTATTTAAATAATCGGATGGAGGTTATTCGACTATTAAAAGTATTCGATTATCCCATCACTAGCTCACAGACCCTCCATAGTGCAGAATGAGCTGCAGAAGGAGACCAGCAGCAAACTGGCTACATTCTTAACATTGTTTTTCCTTTTTATTTTGACGAGAAAAAAGTTTAACGCCAAATTATTCCTATGTATGTTCAGTCTTCAGCCCTAAGGCTGGTTGGATCCTCAACAGCTCTGCCATCAGCTGTCATAGATGGCCTAGGCATCACTGATGAGGCGTACTAGGGAAATGAGGAGTGAGGTAGTTTCCTGTTGCTTTCCTCACAGAGCCAGAAGTTGCTATTACATATCAGTCTGACAAGCCCACTGAAATGCATGCACCAACCGATCCTATGAGCAACATTTTCACACCTTTCATAGCAGGGACTGGCTGCAGAAAGAATGGCATTACTAGCATCGCTCATACCTCAGTCACTTTCATATTGTCAAAGCCAAGGATAAGACAGAGACAGATCAATGAAAGTAACAAAATTGCTCTAGCCCATACCAGAAGACATAGTGCACTGTAAACACTAGGTCCTGCCAGCAAAGGCAATCAACCAACGTCATCATCATCATCATCATCATCATCATCATCTGTTTACCCTCCAGGTTCGGTTTTTCCCTCGGACTGAGCGAGGGATCCCACCTCTACCGCCTCAAGGGCAGTGTCCTGGAGCTTCAGACTCTTGGTCGGGGGATACAACTGGGGAGTATGACCAGTACCTCGCCCAGGCGGCCTCACCTGCTATGCTGAACAGGGGCCTTGTGGAGGGATGGGAAGATTGGAAGGGATAGGCAAGGAAGAGGGAAGGAAGCGGCCGTGGCCTGAAGTTAGGTACCATCCCGGCATTCGCCTGGAGGAGAAGTGGGAAACCACGGAAAACCACTTCCAGGATGGCTGAGGTGGGAATCGAACCCACCTCTACTCAGTTGACCTCCCGAGGCTGAGTGGACCCCGTTCCAGCCGTCGTACCACTTTTCAAATTTCGTGGCAGAGCCGGGAATCGAACCCGGGCCTCCGGGGGTGGCAGCTAATCACGCTAACCACTACACCACAGAATCAACCAACGTACCTAACTAAATAATTAAGTCAGTCCCAGAAATATCCGAAAAATCATGACTCAAAGTTACGACTGAGATATGAAAATTATTTTAAACGGGTAAAAAGATATGTAATTGAATAATTTTTAGTGTTTTGCACTGAAGGTACGTACATGAAACCTAACCCCATTCCTCATGAGTTTAAATAAGGATTACGCTTTTTATATTATTTATAAATTGAAAGAGGATGATGTGCCATCAATTCCTGTGAGTTTTAAGGTGACTAGTGTTTTAGACGTTCAAGAGTATCATATACACATCACTATACCCACTCAACAATTCAGATGGATTTTGGAGAGTTGAAATGTTGTTCGAGAAAAGTATTTGTTTGCATGTTTTACATAATAGGCTGTGTTTAATAATTATGTTGCATGGTATTTCATGTAAAGTTAATAATGTTATTCGTTGGAATCTATTTATCTTATTTGCTGTCCGGAGTTTCATGTGTGAACTATTTTTATAGTGTGTGTCTGTCTGTTCCAACCTGACCTTGATAAATGGATTCTCCCCTCGTTATTTTCCCACCGAAATTACAATTGGATTCACAATAGAATTGCGTGATAACGTTGATTTTGGTGCATAATCATTCATATTTTTCGTTAATGAGTTGCATTTCATCACGTTCGATTTGTGACATTTTCTGTAGGTAACTCAGAACCAGCACGTTTAATCTTCCCTTTAACCTCTCATGCCGCCCACCGATGTCCACCATGTTTTGTCTGGGTTACCAACTGATGTAATTGTAGTTGGTCTTGGATTAACACAGTCAGAAATGACTTAATAAAAAATCCAACAGTGGCTCTATATTTTGCGAACTTCATGTTCTCATATCACTATGGACATGGGCGCGGAATGGGGTAGTATTGTCAGTGGTATACGTAATTATTACTAGCGAGAATAAGATACCGCTGAAATATGTGTATTACTGTTCTGTTCTTGTTTATTATAACATTGAAATGCTATTCTATTCTATTCTATTCTATTCATGTTACCACACGCCTTCGCTAAAGATTTTTCTCCTAGATAACCATCAAAAGCGATCATAAAGGCGGTAAACGTAACGAAATACGTCAGTGAACTGCAGGAAGAGATTCCTAATTCTTAGAATAAGTGTAGTTTCAATCAATCAATCACTACTAATCTGCATTTAGGGCAGTCTCCCAGGTGGTAGATCCCCTATCTGTTGTTTTCCTAGCCTTTTCTGAAATTATGCCAAAGGAATTGGAAATTTATTGAACATCTCCCTTGGTAAGTTATTCCAATCCCTAACTCCCATTCCTATAAACTAATATTTGCCCCAATTTGTCCTCTTGAATTCCAGTTTTATCTTCATATTGTGATCTTTCCTACTTTTAAATACACAACTCAACATTTTTGTAACGCTACTCTTTTGTCGGAAATCACCCAGAACAAATCGAGCTGCTTTTCTTTGGATTTTTCGCAGTTCTTGAATCAAGTAATTATGGTGAGGGTCCCATATACTGGAACCATACTCTAGTTGGGATCTTACCAGAGAATTACATGCTCTCTCCTTTACATCCTTACTACAACCCCTAAACACCCTCATAACCATGTGCAGAGATCTGTACCACTTATTTACAATCCCATTTATGTGATTACCCCAATGCATTTCTAATCCTTATATCAACACCTACGTACTTACAATGATCCCCAAAATAAACTTTCACCTCATCAACGCAGTAATTAAAACTGAGAGGACTTTTCCTATTTGTGAAACTCACAACCTGACTCTTAACCCCGTTTATCACCATACCATTGCCTGATGTGCATCTCGCTATTTGCTTTACGTCGCACCGACACAGTTAGGTCTTTTGGCGACGATGGGAGAGGAAAGGCCTAGGAATGGGAAAGAAGCGACCGTGGCCTTAATTAAGGTACAGTCCCAGCATTTGCCTGGTGTGAAAATGGGAAACCACGGAAAACCATCTTCAGGGCTGCCGACAGTGGGGTTCGAACCCACTATCTCCCGATAACTAGATACTGGCCTACTGTGCATCTCACAACATTATTGAGGTCATTTTGCAGTTGCTCACAATCTTTTAACTTATTTATTACTCTATACAGAATAACATCATCTCTGATTCCGCTTGTTTACTCATATCATTGATACACTGACTGACAGTGACAATGCAACACCAAGGAGGAGTGGTTCGAAAGGGATGAAAGTTGGGTAAAAAACAGAGACGGCACGGACGAATAATTGATGTTTATTTCAAACCGATATGCAGGTTACACAATGCGCACGGCATCGACTCAGTAGGATGTAGGACCACCGCGAGCGGCGATGCACGCAGAAACACGTCGAGGTACAGAGTCAATAAGAGTGCGGATGGTGTCCTGAGGGATGGTTCTCCATTCTCTGTCAACCATTTGCCACAGTTGGTCGTCCGTACGAGGCTGGGGCAGAGTTTGCAAACGGTGTCCAATGAGATCCCACACGTGTTCGATTGGTGAGAGATCCGGAGAGTACGCTGGCCACGGAAGCATCTGTACACCTCGTAGAGCCTGTTGGGAGATGCGAGCAGTGTGTGGGCGGGCATTATCCTGCTGAAACAGAGCATTGGGCAGCCCCTGAAGGTACGGGAGTGCCACCGGCCGCAGCACATGCTGCACGTAGCGGTGGGCATTTAACGTGCCTTGAATACGCACTAGAGATGACGTGGAATCATACGCAATAGCACCCCAAACCATGATGCCGCGTTGTCTAGCGGTAGGGCGCTCCACAGTTACTGCCGGATTTGACCTTTCTCCACGCCGACGCCACACTCGTCTGCGGTGACTATCACTGACAGAACAGAAGCGTGACTCATCGGAGAACACGACGTTCCGCCATTCCCTCATCCAAGTCGCTCTAGCCCGGCACCATGCCAGGCGTGCACGTCTATGCTGTGGAGTCAATGGTAGTCTTCTGAGCGGACGCCGGGAGTGCAGGCCTCCTTCAACCAATCGACGGGAAATTGTTCTGGTCGATATTGGAACAGCCAGGGTGTCTTGCACATGCTGAAGAATAGCGGTTGACGTGGCGTGCGGGGCTGCCACCGCTTGGCGGCGGATGCGCCGATCCTCGCTTGCTGACGTCACTCGGGCTGCGCCTGGACCCCTCGCACGTGCCACATGTCCCTGCGCCAACCATCTTCGCCACAGGCACTGCACCGTGGACACATCCCTATGGGTATCGGCTGCGCATTGACGAAGCGACCAACCTGCCCTTCTCAGCCCGATCACCACACCCCTCGTAAAGTCGTCTGTCTGCTGGAAATGCCTCCGTTGACGGCGGCCTGGCATTGTTAGCTATACACGTGTCCTGTGGCACACGACAACACGTTCTACAATAACTGTCGGCTGAGAAATCACGGTACGAAGTGGGCCATTCACCAACGCCGTGTCCCATTTATCGTTCGCTACGTGCGCAGCACAGCGGCGCATTTCACATCATGAGCATACCTCAGTGACGTCAGTCTACCCTGCAATTGGCATAAAGTTCTGACCACTCCTTCTTGGTGTTGCATTTGCTCTGTCAGTCAGTGTATATGTGTAAGAAAATATCAAGGCCCAATAATACTTCCTTGCGGAATTCCCCTCTTAATTATTACAGGGACAGATAAAGCTTCGTCTACTCTAATTCTCTGAGATCTATTTTTTTTTTCTAGTTGTTTTACGTCGCACCGACACAGATAGGTCTTACGGCAACGATGGGGGCACGAAAGGGCTAGGAATGGGAAGGAAGCGGCCGTGGCCTTAATTAAGGTACAGTCCCAGCATTTGCCTGGTGTGAAAATGGGAAAGCACGGAAAACCATTTTCAGGGCTGCCGACAGTGGGGTTCGAACCTACTATCTCCCGAATACTGGATACTGGCCGCACTTCAGCGGCTGCAGCTATCGAGCTCGGTAGAGATCTATTTTCTAGAAATATAGCCACCCATTCAGTCACTCTTTTGTCTAACCCAATTGCACTCATTTTTGCCAGTAGTCTCCCATGATCCACCCTATCAAATACCTTAGGTAGGTCAATCGCGATACAGTCCATTTGACCTCTTGAATCCAGGATGACTGCTATATCTTGCTGGAATCCTACAAGTTGAGCTTCAGTGGAATTACCTTTCCTAAACCCGAACTGCCTTCTATTGAACCAGTTATTAATTCCGAGTATACGTGCAGTATAGTAATACAATGCGTATACCACGTTTATTAGTAAGAAAAATATGCAACGCTCATACAGGGTTCATTCAATGTATAACTATACGTGTGTTAAACAGTTCTACAAAGATTTTTTATTAGTAACACTGTAGGACGGGGAAAATGTCACTATTTTGTCAGCTACACAGAGAAACATCGAATCATGGATATGTTTTTATGCGTCCTCTCTAATACGTCCAACGTCAAAATCTTCCAAAAACATGTCATTTCGTCCACCAAGGTGGAGATGTTATTCCATCCATAAGACGTAGCCTACACTGGTTGCCCACGCTGATAGACCCCAGCCCATGCTTCTCCATGTAGCTGAGGAAATTGCTTAACTTTTCCCCTCATGATCTGTAAATGATGTTAAATTTTTAGACTGCTGTCAATTGAACATGTCTTGTTATTTTCCAGAAAGCGAAAGAGTAGCCTAGATTGTAATTACACGCGTCTATTCCGAATAAGCAAAAACAGTTACAAACATGATCCTTACAGCAATGTGAGCTACAAGATCCTCTTTTTTTGGTAAGTTCCATTTTCGTTACAGAATATTAAATTAAGAACATATTGACTACCTTATTATCAGGTCGTAATTGTAATACCCATGTCACACTCCTCCTTTCTTTACATTTAATTGAAAAGAGTAATTTTAATAAATTATTTTTAGTATTACATATTAATACTGAAGATGCCTGTTCTCCAGCTAGCATGGGAGATGAAATGTATACTTAAAAGTACAAAATTGGCCGGCAATATTATTAAATTTTATAATTTCTCGAAACAGAATATTCGTAATATGCATATTGTTCTATTTCAAACAAAAGGATTTTAAAAAGAAAGTATTTTCTGCGACGGCCAAATTTTGTGTGGTTACTGTACATAAACCCTCAAGGCCCATTCACAATGAAACAATTAACGTTCACGGTTACTAGAGCATAAACTTTGTAGTAACAGTAAGTAGTCGAGTCATCATTCCTCAATGAAAACTTGATATCGATGAAAGGCCATGAAATATATCGATCGATAAACAAATGGCTGCCAACAGTTATAACAAGAAAGGGCACAGCAGTGAAAGTGATACGTTGGAAATGCATGTTGGTACAGATTCCGTAACTGATCATGCAGTCGCTTTCTGATAATGTTTTGTTGACATATTGATATTGTATTGTGGCTGGGAGTCATCTGAAGATTTGCGTTACGGAAGGTAGCTTCACAAAGTGTCTGTCGCTAGTGTAACCATAGCAACCGTGAAGGCTGTGATGTAAGGTATGGATGGATGTTCAGATAATGTTACCTAGAAACCGTGCAGGCTGTAATGTAAAGTATGGATGGATGGCCAGACAATGTTACCTAACGACCGTGCAGGCTGTGATGTAAGGTATGGATGGATGTTCAGATAATGTTACCTAGAAACCGTGCAGGCTGTGATGTAAAGTATGGATGGGTGGTCAGACAATGTTACCTAACAACCGTGCAGGCTGTGACGTAAGGTATGGATGGATGGCCAGACAATGTTACCTAACAACCGTGCAGGCTGTGACGTAAGGTATGGATGGATGGCCAGACAATGTTACCTAACAACCGTGCAGGCTGTGATGTAAGGTATGGATGGATGTTCAGATAATGTTACCTAACAACCGTGCAGGCTGTGATGTAAGGTATGGATGGATGGCCAGACAATGTTACCTAACAACCGTGCAGGCTGTGATGTAAGGTATGGATGGATGTTCAGATAATGTTACCTAGAAACCGTGCAGGCTGTGATGTAAAGTATGGATGGATGGTCAGACAATGTTACCTAACAACCGTGCAGGCTGTGACGTAAGGTATGGATGGATGGCCAGACAATGTTACCTAACAACCGTGCAGGCTGTGACGTAAGGTATGGATGGATGGCCAGACAATGTTACCTAACAACCGTGCAGGCTGTGATGTAAGGTATGGATGGATGGCCAGACAATGTTACCTAACAACCGTGCAGGCTGTGATGTAAGGTATGGATGGATGGCCAGACAATGTTACCTAACAACCGTGCAGCCTGTGATGTAAAGTATGGATGGATGGCCAGACAATGTTACCTAACAACCGTGCAGGCTGTGATGTAAGGTATGGATGGATGGCCAGACAATGTTACCTAACAACCGTGCAGGCTGTGATGTAGGGTGTGGATGGATGGTCAGACAATGTTACCTAGTTACCGTGCAGGCTGTGATGTAAGGTGTGGATGGATGGTCAGACAATGTTACCTAGTTACCGTGCAGGCTGTGATGTAAAGTATGGATGGATGGTCAGACAATGTTACCTAACAACCGTGCAGGCTGTGACGTAAGGTATGGATGGATGGCCAGACAATGTTACCTAACAACCGTGCAGGCTGTGACGTAAGGTATGGATGGATGGCCAGACAATGTTACCTAACAACCGTGCAGGCTGTGATGTAAGGTATGGATGGATGGCCAGACAATGTTACCTAACAACCGTGCAGCCTGTGATGTAAAGTATGGATGGATGGCCAGACAATGTTACCTAACAACCATGCAGGCTGTGACGTAAGGTATGGATGGATGGCCAGACAATGTTACCTAACAACCGTGCAGGCTGTGATATAAGGTATGGATGGATGGCCAGACAATGTTACCTAACAACCGTGCAGCCTGTGATGTAAGGTATGGATGGATGGCCAGACAATGTTACCTAACAACCGTGCAGCCTGTGATGTAAGGTATGGATGGATGGCCAGACAATGTTACCTAACAACCGTGCAGCCTGTGATGTAAGGTATGGATGGATGGCCAGACAATGTTACCTAACAACCGTGCAGGCTGTGATATAAGGTATGGATGGATGGCCAGACAATGTTACCTAACAACCGTGCAGGCTGTGATGTAAGGTATGGATGGATGGCCAGACAATGTTACCTAACAACCGTGCAGGCTGTGATGTAGGGTGTGGATGGATGATCAGACAATGTTACCTAGTAACCGTGCAGGCTGTGACGTAAGGTATGGATGGATGTTCAGACAATGTTACTTAGCAACCGTGCAGGCTGTGACGTAAGGTATGGATGGATGTTCAGACAATGTTACCTAACAACCGTGCAGGCTGTGATGTAAGGTATGGATGAATGTTCAGACAATGTTACTTAGCAACCGTGCATGTTATGTCTTATGGGTGACAGCAATATGAAATTACCGGCCGATGATGGATGGCCATGACCGAGAGACATACTTATGGTCATTTGATTTTCGCAAAGGGATTTGTTTTCAGTGCACTTACTACTGTTACCAAAAACGAAAGAAGACTGCAAACTTCTAGGTCCATGATTTCCTTCGTGAGTCTAATGCTACGATGACCATGGTGAATGGTTTAATAATAATGGCGTGTTACCTCCGGAGAGGCCTGGTGCAGGTCTTTTGATTTGACGTCCGTAGGCAACCTGCGCGTCGTAATGAGGATGAAATGATGATGAAGACGGCACATACCCAGTCTCCGTGCCAGAGGAATTAACCAATTATGGTTAAAATTCCCGACCCTGTCGGGAATCGAACCCGGGACCCCTGTGACTAAAGGCCAGCACGCTAACCATTTAGCCACAAAGCCGGACAACGGTTAAATGAAGTAACCTGAAAACAAGCTTTTGGGTTTTCATCGCGATTCTTTTTGCAATATTTGTAGATTGCAGTCTGATTAGACCAAAAGTAATCTGTGTTTTCGAAGCACAAAAGAAAGACAATTAGACTTGAAATCTGACTTGCATTTCGGCCCAAAGACGTTAGTGTGGTATAGTATTAATAGGCATATTGCTGTGAATTATTTAATTCACCATGAACAGGCAGAGGAATGCATATATTATTATTATTATTATTATTATTATTATTATTATTATTATTATTATTATTATTATTATTATTATTATTATTATTATTATTATTATTATTATTTCGTTTCGGCCAACTAAGGACCACGCCATTTCAACCGTTTCCTTTGAACTTTAATGTTGGTCCAGTATTCCTTCATTCGTACACGGTGTTGCTCCTTTCGCTCTTTCGTCCAAGCCTTTCCAGTTTTCAGCTTCGGCTTTGGTTGGAAACTGACGTTCTTGGAGTTTCTTCTTAAGTGGATCACGCTCCTACATATCTTTAAATGAGATCCGAATCTCCTGCAGATCTTTCTGTATCTCACTGAACCATGCCCCTTTGCCTTTTTCTCTTGGAGGAAAGTGTAAATGCGGTTGGTTAACCGTGTTGACTTCATTCGGGCCATGTGTCCATAAAAAGTAATCCTGCTTTTCCGAATCACGTCGGTTATTTTCTCCACATGCGAGTACAACTCCTGATTGTGCCGTCTCTTTGACTGGACCCAAGATTTTCCTCAAAATCTTACTTTCCTTAACCTCCAATTTCTCCATCATGCCTTTTTTGTTCATGGCGAGACATTCCGATGCATATAGAGCCTCTGGTCGGATGACAGTGCAAGAGTGTTTGATTTCTGCATTCAATTTTCAACCCGCTCGACTTCTAGCTCACTTGGCGCCAGTTTGTAATGAATTTAGTTTCCTCAAAGGAGATCTGGAGGCCGCCTTTGCAGATTGTGTTTGAAGCTGGTTGATCTTCTTTGTGGCTACATCCAAGGAATCAGCGAAAACCGCAAGATCGTCTGCAAATGCTAGACAGTCAATTGAAAGGCTCTTGTTCTTGTGGCTTAGTCTGACTCCACTTTCGACTCCTTCATAACTAATTTCTCTGCGCCATTCACGCATCACTTTCTAAAGAACGCAGTTGAACAACATAGGTGAGAAACCATCTCCCTGTCTAACTCCTGCCCGTACTTCAAAGGCATCTGAAGTCTATACTCTGAACTTTACTTCTGAGATGGCGTTGGTGAGATTCTGTTGGATGATCGCTCTTGTTTTACCGTCCAAGTCAAATTCCTTTAAGATCTGAATTAAAGTAGTTCTGTGAATTGAATCATAGGCCTTCTCAAAGTCGAAAGGCTTGCTCCTTAGTATAAGATACGAAAGGACAGATTTCAGATTCATAATCTGCTCCATACATGACCGTCCTTTCCTGAAACCTCCTTACTAACCACGCAGCTCTGGATCTAGCTGTTCTTCTGCCCTGATTTGAAGAGCTTTCGAGAGAATTTTGTTGGTTATGTATTATTATTATTATTATTATTATTATTATTATTATTATTATTATTATTTGCTCTGGCAGGTGGTGGTGATTATCGTTTAGGCACTTTCTGGACGTCCAGTTGTGATTTCAATGGAAGTGATTTTGACCAAGTTATTACCATCAACAGATTCTTTTCTTTTACGCAAGAAGTGAAGCTGATCATAATGAACGGTCCATGTACACTATTGGCATCTCATGAAACCAGTTTAAAAAGTAGAGTGCTCGATAGAAAATGGTGTAAACAGAAGCTTTGATCACTGCCATCTCGATCATGAGCTGTTCTCTCTGCTATATACACCTAATGTAACGCAGCAGGCGCGCAAATTACCCACTCCCGGCACGGGGAGGTAGTGACGAAGATTAACGATACGTGACTCATCCGAGGCCCCGTAATCGGAATGAGTACACTTTAAAACCTTTAACGAGCATCCATTGGAGGGCAAGTCTGGTGCCAGTAGCCGCGGTAATTCCAGCTCCTATAGCGTATATTACAGTTGTTGCTGTTAAAAAACTCGTAGTTGGATTTGTGTCCCACGCTGTCGGTCCATCGCTCGTCTGTGTCTAACTGGCATAGTTCGTGGGACGTCCTGCCGGTGATGACGAGTCGAAAGCGCGCGGCAGCCGTGGTTATCCGCGTGCGGTTCCTGCACGCCGTAGGCGGACCCCGATGAAATCCTACCGCGGTGCTCTTCATCAAGTGTCGAGGTGGGCCGGCACGTTTACTGTGAACAAATTAGAGTGCCTAAAACAGACCGGCTGCGCCTGAATACTGTGAGCATGGAATAATGGAATAGGACCTCGGTTCTATTTTCTTGGGGGCATTCGTATTGCGACGTTTCTTGGATCGTCGCAAGACGGACCGATGCGAAAGCATTTGCCAAGTATGTTTTCATTAATCAAGAACGAAAGTTAGAGGTTGGAAGGCGATCAGATACCGCCCTAGTTCTAACCATAAACGATTCCAGCTAGCGATCCGCCGAAGTTCCTCCGATGACTCGGCGGGCAGCTCCCGGGAAATCAAAGCTTTTGGGTTCCGGAGGAAGTATGGTTGCAAAGCTGTAACTTAAAGGAATTGACGAAAGAGCACCACCAGGAGTGGAGCCTGCGGCTTAATTTGACTCAACACGGGAAACCTCACCAGGCCCGGACACCGGAGGGATTGACAGATTGAGAGCTCTTTCTTGATTCGGTGCATGAAGACGTCCGCAATTCATTTCCTATCTACAGTGCATCTGAATTCTTAGTCCCCACTTAATTCCTGCATTAGCCATTTATTCGTTAAACAACAATCATCAACACCATCTGCTCATTAAGAACACTACGAGTGAGATATCTGCCATCTCTGCGGTCATCGACATAGTTAATTCTCAGCTTGCATTCTCTTCTCACAAGCTTCTATTTCTATCTACCGTCAACTAAGTAATATGGTGGACACCTCCGTAGCGTAACGGTTAGTGTTATTAGATGCTGTCCTCGGGGGCCCAGGTTCGATTCCCGGTACCGCCAGAAATGTAAGAATGGCAAGAGGGCTGGTATGTTGTTGGAATGGTACATGCAGCTCACCTCCAATAGGGGTGCAAAAGAGCTGCACCACCTCGGGATGAGGACACGAGTTTGCTTTTTAGTGATATGGTAAGTTTTCAACCGCTCATATAACTTATTAAGGTGCAATTGTTTTATTCTATACTTCGAGGAGCTATGAATAGAAAATAAAGATGCACTCAGAAGAAGAAAGGACTCTATCAGGCATTTGGCATCAGGTATTCCCTGTAAACTTAACCGCCTGCTTGCCCGGGTTCAATTCGCGATTTTAAGATTGATTTCAGGGTTGAGAACGATGTGCAGCAAGGCGCGATTGAAGCCTCGGCGTAAACAGGTGGTCACACTGGGTGAGGGACTGAACATGTGTAACGGGCGGCTAAGTTGGGCCTACGCGAGAACTAGTAATGATGCTCAGTCCTCGGGTTTGGAGCGTGTGTTAGCCAGACTTCTCACTTTCACATTTCCTGTCCGATTCCTTTCGTCAAGTTGAGCTGAATGATTCAGATGGCCGAGCGCTGGCCTTCCGGTATCCGCTGTAGGTGGGGGCGGTAGAATACACCCACAGTATCCCCTGGCCGTCATAAGAGACGACTAAAAGGGGACTCTCAAATTAGGAGCGTGGATTAGTGATCATGGGACCCCTAGCTGACCGTTCCCATCCTTACGCGGCCGAAAACCGTCGGTGTGTTAGTGCGACATTAAACCACACCAAAAAAAAAGAAGTTCCATCCATGGTCCATCACATTTTTTCAAATAGTTTGCTGATTGGTACTAGACGTGCCTGAATCAATCAGTCATCACTGATCTGCATTTAGGGCAGTCGCCCAGGTGGCATATTCCCTATCTGTTGTTTATCTAGTATTGTCTTAAATAATTCTGAAGTATTTGGAAATTTATTGAACATCTCCCTTGGTAAATTATTCCAGTCCCTAACTCTTCTTCCTATAAACGAATATTTGCCCCAATTTGTCCTCTTGAATTCTAACTTTATCTTCATATTGTGACCTTCCCTACTTTTGAAAACACCACTCAAACTTATTCGTCAACTAATATCATTCCACGCCATCTCTCCACTGATAGCTCGAAACATACCAGTTAGTCTACTTTCTCCCAAGTCTTCCCAGCCCAAACTATGCAACATTTTCGTAAGACTACTATTTTGTCGGAAATCACCAAAAACAAATTGAGCTGCTTTTCTTTGGATTTTTTCCAGTTCTCGAATCAAGTAACCCTGGTGCGGGTCCCATATCTGAAATTCCGTGGACCATTGTCTTTTACATGAAGAGTACACACAGGCAGCGCATTCAATATCTCAATTAGCATTGCATTTCTCAGGAATGTCTTTATTCTATGTAATGCAGAAAAACACATTTCTCTTTCAATAGCAGACGCTGACGCTGGCTACGAATTTACACTCTATCCTGAAGCCAGATTTCGTATTCAAGAAGAAGACTTTGAGGGAACACTTTACAAAGTTTACGTTGACCACAGATGCTACTTTCCCCAAAGTCGAGTCTGGTTGAAGTAGACTTCGCTAAGTCGAGATTGTATGAACTGTATTTCAGGTTGGCAATGATAATGTCTGTAATAATAACAGAAAATACGAGAAGAGAGGCTTCCGTCAAGAATTGTTAGTTATTTGTGATCAGGCGTAGCGTGCCGTAATTTTTCGTGATTTTTTGTTTGCTCAACCATTGCAGAAAATAAAAAAATCAACTTGTGAAAACTTGACAAACGGAGGTCTTTTTCACTTTGAAAGTCGGCAGAAACTAGCTGAAAACCGCCTATAACAAAAAATTAGGCCTACAACTAGAACATTGTGCTTATTCATTTAACATAACCTCAGTCAGTTACGTGTACAAGCATCACAATAAATAATAAATGAATAAGTCACTTACAAGTGGCAAAATATCTTAAAGCAAATAGCAGCTGTATCATTGTAGGAAGAGAGCCTCCTCTTTGACTTTCTATCACTAGTTTATCTTCGAACACAACATCTCCTGTATAAGGGTTGTAGGACTTTTCATCGGAGCAAGAGGAACCATATCAAAATTCTTAGTGGAGATTTTAAAAAATGTGGGCATTCCCAAGAATCTATACTGTGATTTAGCCCTCTTGGCCATTAAAGGCTCCGTCCAAATTGTTAGAAATTACCTCTATAGTACTACATACGAGGAAGACTAACTCCAGAAAACTCTCCATGGTTAAACATATAATCAATATTTAAATTAGATTTAGATTTAGATTTAGGCAGCCTATCATTGTAGGAAGTATAAATAAATAAACAGTTTGTTTATGGAATCTGTGTCTGATTTTGAATTTGCTATCCCTGTAGAACTCAATAAGTCTCTGGTAAGACCCCAACTAGAGTATGGTTCCAGTGTATGGGACCCTCACCAGGATTACTTGATTCAAGAAATGGAAAAAAATCCAAAGTAAGAAAGCAATTCTTTAATCTGGGTGATTTCCGACAAAAGAGTAGCGTTATAAAAACGCTGCAAAATTTGGGCTGGAAAGACTAGGGAGAAAGAAGACGAGCTGATCGACTAAGTGGTATGTTCCGAGCTGTCAGCGGAGAGATGGGGTGGAATGCCATTAGTAGACGAATAAGTAGGAAAGATCACAATATGAAGATGAAGTTGGGGGAAATATTCGTTTATAGGAAGGAGAGTTAGAGATTAGAAAATCTTGCCAAGGGACTCGAAGGGAGATGTTCAACAAATTTCCAATTTCTTTGCCATTTAATAAACTCGCGTCCCCATCCCGAGGTCGTGGAGCTCTTTCCAGGCACACCCCCAATGGAGGTGAGCTGCATGTACCGTTTTAAGCACAAACTAGCCCTCCTGCCATTCCAGGACCGAGAATCGAACCCGGGCCCCCGAGGACGTCAGCTAATAACACTAACAGTTACGCTACGGAGGCGGACTGCAATTTAATAGAAGGCTAGGAAAACAATAGATAAGGAATCTGCCACCTGGGCGACTGCCCTAAATGTTGATCAGTAGTGATTGATTCATTGAATCGGGTTTTGCGCACCTCGTTTAACTCGACGAGAAGTATGTGTGGCTTGGATAATCTCCTGGACATCTTCAACATCTTTCACAAACCGTGTTATGTTTAGAATATCCGCCATTGTATTATCCTCTACAGCCTACTTTGTGAAGTCAAAGTACGGGCCATTGGCGACTTTGAAGCATAGTTTTCACCGAAGTCTTCCGCAAAATCTTGACTATGAATAAGAAAATGGCGACTGGGGGCGGTGGGGTACAAAGTCGACTTTGCCTCTTGAATACGACCCTTAGAAATACCATTCATTCTCCCCACGAGCTAAAATCTGCGTAACAGAAGAGAGCACGTGACCTCGCGGCCTTATCGGCCGCCCATCACTGCACCATCACCATTACAAAGTCTTTCCACTCTCCATAACAATGATAAGTGACCTCAAGGCGAGCACTCCACGTAGCCCAGTGAATGAAGCGGGTTGCTCCCCACTTGGCGGGTAATTCCTCATTCCGTGACGTCACACCACTTCCACATGCTGCGCACACAGACCTGACGTGCTGCACTTTAACGGAAAGTCCAGCTGGTGCGACCATCATTTCTCCCAGGAGGAAGCCTTTACCTCTAATACCTGGGCCCTGTTTCATGACAGCTACGACAAATTCGACAATTATGTCAGATCAGACAAATTTGTCAGTATTATGTCATTACAATTTTCTGTTTCCCTTACGTGCCGGGCAAAATATCGTAACTTGTCAAAGAACTTGTTTCATACAATGGCGTATGGCTTTTAGTGCCGGGAGTGTCCGGGGGCAAGTTCGGTTCGCCAGGTGCAGGTCTTTTGATTTGACGTCCGTAGGGGACCTGCGCATCATGATGAGCCCCCGTGCCAGCGAAATTAACCAATGATGGTTAAAATTTCCGACCCTGCCAGGAATCGAACCCGGGACCCCTGTGACCAAAGGCCAGCACGCTAACCATTTAGCCATGGAGCGGACACTTGTTTCATAAATGCAACTTTTGTCAGACATGAAGTTTACTGTATTAAGGGATAGATGGCTCTGAAGAGCGATATCGATAACTGAATGCGATGCACAATGATCGACTGTTAAGACGTAAAACTATGCGGTAAAATGAAGACTGAAATGTAACCTAAATTTGATTCCTATTCACTCAGGCAGAATGGCAAGTAACTTTGATAAGATTATGATTTTAAACAGTCAATACAGTGCACGCAAAATTTGCCCTTGAGATGTGAATAAGTTCTTCGTGTATATGACAGCAAAAGCATAGGCTACTGTATTCAGCTGATGTCTTGCTAATACGAAATCTCTCTTTGAATACAAAGTCACTGAAATTGAAGGTTGGGTTAACATGTTGTCTAAACACTCGGCGTGATCTAATTGCAATTTCCTCATTACTTTCACTACTGCTGTTACTAGAGTTCATTATTCACGAATGGCAAAACATTCGCGAAAAGAACTCCCTGCTTATATACACAGTCTATCTGGCACCTCCACAATGACAATTATACAAATTAGTAAATATGTCACCGGGCGAGTTGGCCGTGCGGTGAGAGGGGCGCGCAGCTGTGAGCTTGCATCCGGGAGATAGTGGGTTCGAACCCCACTGTCGGCAGCCCTGAAGATGGTTTTCCGTCGTTTCCCATTTTCACACGAGGAAAATGCTGGGGCTGTACCTTAATTCAGGCCACGGCCGTTTCCTTCCCATTCCTAGGCCTTTCCTATCCCATCGTCGCCATAAGACCTATTTGTGTCGGTACGACGTAAAGCAAATAGTAAAAAAAAAAAAAAAAAAAAAAGTAGCCTACATATGGCGAAAACTAATGACATGTCTGTTTCATAACACTATGTGCAGCTTACAATTAGATAATCTGTCAGCTTTTTACCTGTCAGTTCAAAAGTTTATAAAACATACATTTGTAAAATTGTCGTAAAAATCTACAAAATTATCATGACAAATTGTAAACTTGTAAGTTTTTATGAAACA
Source organism: Anabrus simplex (assembly GCF_040414725.1). Lineage (NCBI taxonomy): Eukaryota > Metazoa > Arthropoda > Insecta > Orthoptera > Tettigoniidae > Anabrus > Anabrus simplex. The sequence goes on from NC_090265.1 coordinate 717,950,842, forward strand.
CAGAATTGTCAAAATGTAAATCTGTCTGACAATCACATGTCACCCTAACTTTTATGAAATAGGGCTATGGTGACGTGGTGATTATCATTGTTTCAAGAAGAAGTACAAATGGGCGAGGTTCAGCCTTGGAAGAATCAAGGTATCGCGAAAAGAAAGTGCCACGAATGGTGTAAAATGAAAGGTTCCCAAGGCCTCTCAAACCTAATACTGTCAGGACAAGAGAGTAAGAGTGAACCAAGGAGGGGTGGGGTGTAGGATAAAGAAGATGAAGATGAGGAGCCTGGCACAAGGAGGTGGAAGCAGTGATAGACTCAGTACATGGTCGCCAACCCACGCTCCCAAGTCGATAGCCCCTAAGTCTACCCCATTTAGTCACCTTTTACGGCAGGCACAGGACACCCTAGATTCACCCCTACCTACAAATGTATAACAGCCTACGAGATCACAAAATTACCATTTTAGATTCGAAAAAAATGTCAGGAATTAACTACCGAGTTACATTAAAGATGTTTCAGATTATATAAAAACAGATGTGCAAGGACAATAAACACAAAATTCTAGGTGCAAGGCTCATCTCTAAAGATAACAGCCAACTTTACGTTTTTCGGGTGTACATACCTGGAGGAGGTGACGCCGACGCCGAGGCGGAATTACTGTATTTGATAAGATAATAAGCCGAATGGGGTGATCCCTTCAGTTTTAATTACTGTGTTCATAGGGTAAAAGTACCTCGCGGGGAACACTGTAAATACCGGGGTTGGAACACTTGCGCGAAGTGACATTTGCACAGGAGTGACACTAGCACGGGGCTCTTTACTCTGCCTAACAGTACTTGGTGAGTCAGAAGTAGGATGGTGACATTTACACGGAGTGACATTTGCACAGGCGTGCCATTTGCACGGGGCCCTTTCTCTCTCTAACAGTACTTGGTGAGTCAGAAGTAGGATGGTGACATTTACACGGAGTGACATTTGCACAGGCGTGCCATTTGCACGGGGCCCTTTCTCTCTCTAACAGTACTTGGTGAGTCAGAAGTAGGATGGTGACATTTACACGGAGTGACATTTGCACAGGCGTGCCATTTGCACGGGGCCCTTTCTCTCTCTAACAGTACTTGGTGAGTCAGAAGTAGGATGGTGACATTTACACGGAGTGACATTTGCACAGGCGTGCCATTTGCACGGGGCCCTTTCTCTCTCTAACAGTACTTGGTGAGTCAGAAGTAGGATGGTGACATTTACACGGAGTGACATTTGCACAGGCGTGCCATTTGCACGGGGCCCTTTGCTCTCTCTAACAGTACTTGGTGAGTCAGAAGTAGGATGGTGACATTTACACGGAGTGACATTTGCACAGGCGTGCCATTTGCACGGGGCCCTTTCTCTCTCTAACAGTACTTGGTGAGTCAGAAGTAGGATGGTGACATTTACACGGAGTGACATTTGCACAGGCGTGCCATTTGCACGGGGCCCTTTCTCTCTCTAACAGTACTTGGTGAGTCAGAAGTAGGATGGTGACATTTACACGGAGTGACATTTGCACAGGCGTGCCATTTGCACGGGGCCCTTTCTCTCTCTAACAGTACTTGGTGAGTCAGAAGTAGGATGGTGACATTTACACGGAGTGACATTTGCACAGGCGTGCCATTTGCACGGGGCCCTTTGCTCTCTCTAACAGTACTTGGTGAGTCAGAAGTAGGATGGTGACATTTACACGGAGTGACATTTGCACAGGCGTGCCATTTGCACGGGGCCCTTTGCTCTCTCTAACAGTACTTGGTGAGTCAGAAGTAGGATGGTGACATTTACACGGAGTGACATTTGTACAGGCGTGCCATTTGCACGGGGCCCTTTCTCTCTCTAACAGTACTTGGTGAGTCAGAAGTAGGATGGTGACATTTACACGGAGTGACATTTGCACAGGCGTGCCATTTGCACGGGGCCCTTTGCTCTCTCTAACAGTACTTGGTGAGTCAGAAGTAGGATGGTGACATTTACACGGAGTGACATTTGCACAGGTGTGCCATTTGCACGGGGCCCTTTGCTCTCTCTAACAGTACTTGGTGAGTCAGAAGTAGGATGGTGACATTTACACGGAGTGACATTTGCACAGGCGTGCCATTTGCACGGGGCCCTTTGCTCTCTCTAACAGTACTTGGTGAGTCAGAAGTAGGATGGTGACATTTACACGGAGTGACATTTGCACAGGAGTGACACTTGCACGGGGCCCTTTACTCCCTCTAACAGTACTTGGTGAGTCAGAAGTAGGATGGTGACATTTGCACGGGGCCCTTTACTCCCTCTAACAGTACTTGGTGAGTCAGAAGTAGGATGGTGACACTTGCACGGGGCCCTTTACTCCCTCTAACAGTACTTGGTGAGTCAGAAGTAGGATGGTGACATTTGCACGGGGCCCTTTACTCCCTCTAACAGTACTTGGTGAGTCAGAAGTAGGATGGTGACATTTACACGGAGTGACATTTGCACAGGCGTGCCATTTGCACGGGGCCCTTTGCTCTCTCTAACAGTACTTGGTGAGTCAGAAGTAGGATGGTGACATTTACACGGAGTGACATTTGCACAGGAGTGACACTTGCACGGGGCCCTTTACTCCCTCTAACAGTACTTGGTGAGTCAGAAGTAGGATGGTGACATTTGCACGGGGCCCTTTACTCCCTCTAACAGTACTTGGTGAGTCAGAAGTAGGATGGTGACACTTGCACGGGGCCCTTTACTCCCTCTAACAGTACTTGGTGAGTCAGAAGTAGGATGGTGACATTTAAACGGAGTGATATTTGCACGGAGTGACACTAGCACAGTGTCCTGATTTTCATATACTCCGGTTTTAATAGACACCTACAATACTTCTCGACTGAAGAGCTGGCCTACCTCTTCGGTATACAATGTTGAAATCGATTCTCTGTTTCCCTCGCACGTTTTGTTTATATTGCTACATTTTTCTCACTTCATTTGCCGCTTTATCTGAAATGTAAATATGACTCGCCTTGCCTAAAACGATATTATTTTTTCTTGTTATTCTTCCTTTACATGTACAGTACTTTTCTTGAAATTTACGCACAGTCAGTCGATCTTCATTGGTATAGCCCACAATGTACTGATGTCCGTTGTAAATCAACAAAGGCTTTGTGGTCTTGGTGAACTCCCTAGGTGCAGAAACATTATCAGCAGTTCAACACGAAACACTACTTGTCACCAGATATGAACAGTAGCAGTGAAATCTAAAGGAATCTATCTATCTATCTATCTATCTATCTATCTATCTATCTAATGTTTTACCGGACGGACCTTTCCCTCCTCAGCTTCTGCATTCCAACCATCCTTGGTCATCCGTGTAAGTGTCACTGTTTGACAAACCCTTGATTAATAATTTGCTGGAATGTTTGGCGTTCGACACATTCCATCTCTGTGCAAGTGTCACAATTTCGAAAATTAAAAAAAAAATACAGTCTTTGATCAGGGAAGACTTGGGAGTAAGAAAACAAACTGCTCGACTAAGCGACATTTTCCGGGCTGTCTACTATTACTAAAATGATTTCATTCTTCCCCTGAAGGGGAAGGCAGGCCTCTTAGATGGTGACGCCGTCTATCAGGCCGGGAGATTTGTTACGGTGAAGGAGATGCTCGGCGAAGGTGAGGGGGTTGGCGGCCGTGGCCTATACTAGGAACTGTCCTGGCATTCGCCTTAGTGCAGGAGAATGGAAATCCACGGAAAACAATTCCCATGACAGCCGAAGGTTGGGGCCAACCGTGAGGTCCGGCCCTGTCCCGTCTCCCGAATGCAGAGGCGTAGAGCCACGGTAGAGGCGTGGCCACTCCTCCTCTGCTCGGTTGGCCGGTCAGAGTGCAGAGCTGTTGGACCACGGAACAGCCTTGGCCACTTACGGTCCGAGACCCACTCTGCATCTACCGACGTCCGGGCTGTCATTAGTGAGATGGCATGGAATGACATTAGTTGACGAACGACTTTGAGTGTAGTGGAATAATTTACCAAGGGAGAAAAAAGACCACCACCATGCTTGTGACAAGCAAGCACTTTATAACGTGGGATTCGAACCCACTATCTCCCGAATACTGGATACCGGCCACACTTAAGCGACTGCAGCTATCGAGCTCGGTAGCAAGAGGTCCAGATGGATATTTAGGGCTATGGAATTGACCTTATAAGTGAACATTATTACGAACTATGGTACTGCACGGAGAATTTTCACTCGGAAGATGTTGGCTACCAGGTATACGCGTAAGTCTTTTCCGATTTCACTAAGAGATGGCGCCAGCGAACAGTACGCAGCGTATGAATTTGACACATACGTCAATTTGTTCGTCTGACATTAACCTACCAACACACACAAGTTGAGTCCGCCAAACACTAGCGTCTGTGTTGTATCGTTCAGTGATCATGTCGACGTTGGTGCCTGAAAAAGAACATTTGCGGCACACACTGCTTTTCTTATTTAATCAAAAGAAAAAGGCTGTGGAAAATCATCGTTTGCTGGTAGAAACATATGGTGGACACGCTCCATTGATTAGAACATGTGAGACATGGTTTCGACAATTTAAACGTGCTGATTTCAATGTGAAAGGCAGTGCGCGCTCTGGTAGAGCACACAAGTGCGAATAATCTTGAAACCCGGCGAAACCGTTAATACTATCGCCAACAAATGATTAATTTAAATTACACATTGATCGAAAGACGACCGGAATGGACCAGAATACATGGCAAAGTGATTTTGTTACACGATAACGCGCCGTCTCACACAACAAAACCAATGAAAGACACCTGAAATCGCTTGGATGGGACATCCTTCCGCACCCGCCGTACTGCCCCGACCTGGCGCAATCTATCACCTTTTCGCATCAATCGAGCACTCGCTCAGAAAGCAGCACTTCAGCAATTTCGAGGAAGTTGGAAAATGGCTCGACGAGTGGTTTGTCACAAAAGTCGAGCAGTTTTTCTGGCACGGTATTCATAACTTACCTGAAAGATGGGTGAAGCGTGTAGAAGCCGATGGCCAATATTTTGAATAAACAAAAAATGAATTTCCCTTCAAAAATATGTGCTGCCTTTATCATAAAAACCGGAAAAACTTCTGCATACATCTGTTAGTTTGGACGAAACATTACCTGGATCATTTATCTCAGCTTCCTTAACTTTGTTACGAACCGTTGATGTTGACTGAATTAGGGTATCAATAACACGCGAGACCAAGAATAGAAACTACTACTATCACATTTTCCGTCAATAATTCGGGAAATACAGTATTATGGTATTTTGGAGTATTATTTATCTTTCTTTCTTTCTGTTTTTTTTTCTATTGGCTTTACATCGCACCGACACAGATAGGTCTTAAGGCGACGATGGGAGAGGAAAGGCCTAGGAGTTGGAAAGAAGCGGCGTGGCCTTAATTAAGGTACAGCCCCAGCATTTGCCTGGTGTGAAAATGGGAAACCACGGAAAACCATCTTCAGGGCTGCCGACAGTGGGATTCGAAGCTACTATCTCCCGGATGCAAGCTCACAGCCGCGCGCCCCTAACCGCACGGCCAACTCGCCCGGTTGGAGTATTCTGTAAGATGGACAAATATTGATAGAAATGTAATACATAGTATACTGTATGATACTGGATCTGAAAAAAGTGTTGCGTTACATGACGAAACATGAAAATCACGTCGCTTAACGTTTTTCTTGCCATTGGGTTTTGAATGTTAGAGTTGTTTCAAGTGACATGTGATTAAAGAAGTACGCGTATAAAAATACACAAAATGTTCTCGTTTAAACTTATGTATTGTGACCGTATAGTCACATGAATAATTATTCAGAATTATATATTTAAGGAATTAGTAGGCTTGTAGCTTCCTTTGTTTGGATGCTGGCAGTAGCGTCATATTGCATAACACTTCGCGACAGAGAGGCGCCTAGATCTCCCAGGGGGTGGCTTAGAAAAACTCCCGAACTGCGCGCGTATCATGGAAAAAGGGGAAGAAGAATACAATTTTGCTGACTCCATATTGAAAACAAAAGCTAACGTCCAGCGATGCCAAAGCGATGGGGCGATTTCAGGGGTATTTTCTGCTCAATAAAGGCTAAACTAACCAGAAAACATACGGCAGAGTAATAAGAGGATTATTGGATGAATGGAAAAATTAAAAATCAAGGTAGAATAATCTCACCTACGAATATGCATCTTCAAATGGTTACGTAATTTCCTCGGCGTCCCCACGCCTACAGGGTCGCCAAATACTCTTAGCGAATACTACCCCCACCCCGATTGTATTGGAATTAATTACGACAAATCCACCGATCATCCCGAGTTCCGCATAACAGCGTGTATTTCGGAGTAGTTGGCCACACAAATTGCCGCACCGCTGGGATTCGTAAGCCTTGTGGATCTGGAAAACTAAAATGTGTAGGAGGAAGATGTCTCCCAAGCATTCCCCACCCTAGAGAGCCTTTATATTTGCCTGCACATATGAGGGTGAAGGCCAGTCTTTGAGGAGTCTACGAGGTGACCACACGGCCGATTTGTGGTCGGGCTTGCCTTTTCTTTGTATAGAAATGTTGATATAAACGGGAGTGCAAATATGTATAATTTCTCATACGAATTGTCGGTAGAGAACTTAACGGAGCGATAGTGCTGTATGAATTACAGATTGTTCGCAACGCGCCACAAAATTACGTGAATTACGTCGTATGTTCGCATCGCGAAACTGTGACGCCGTGATGTGCCGAATCTCGGACGGAGAAAACAATTCTTCAATTCATCTCCCGTGGTAAAGAGAGTCCGTGGTGTGTGAGGAATAATTTGAATTTTGTGAAGGTAGACATATAAAAAAAAGGTAGCACGAAATTCCGTGTAATATGATATAAACAGAAAACAAGTACCAAGTTATCGTGCTGAATGACGGCGTAATTGTAGAAGTACAGAGAAACAGACGTACGAGACAGGGTTTTGAAATAAATATAGGAACCCAATGTCACGTTAATTCAGTTTAATAAACTATTGCAGTGACGGAACCGTGATTTCTGTACTTTCTTTGTCGGACTGAGGTAGTATAGCTGCGTCCGGCATCAAATTAATAAATATGCAACTTTCATTCCGCAAAAGATCGCAATCATACCAATAAAAGGGAAAAATTTGCCTGTAACGCGAGTGGAGGAAGTTTTGTAAAGAAAAGTGTAAACAGTGTCATTTCAGTGGTCAAACCCCAACGCTATGGATTATTCCAGGAGCATCATGGAACGTCTTGAACCAGCGATCTCCCACTTCAGCAGGATGGGTTAAGACCTACAAGGCAGCCCTCCTCGGGGCTCGAGAGACGGACGATGGACAACGGACCAACATGTTGAGTACAAAATTATGATCTTATGATATTGATATTCCCTGTAGATAAATCATGTCAGAATATAGGAATAGCATGGGATGATGTTAAATTGAATAATTATAGGAAGATTAGAGTGGTCGGTATTTTCATTTTAGTTTAACCTTTTAAAGTTGTTTGGGAAGGAAACAAATTAGGAATAGAGTATGAATTTCCCATCTAGTTGTCTGTATTGCACGAGCATGATTATATCCTTGTTTTATGAGTACTGTCAGAGGAGACGGGGGGAAAAGGTTAATTAATTTCGTTGAGGTAACAAAGGAGCCTTCATTCTGGGAGAGATATGTGGAAGAAGACAGGTTAAGATGACGTAAGAATCATTGCCATATATCCTGTGGACCAGATAAAGTTGGATAGATGAAGTACTCGTTTTAATGTAAAGTAGTTGGATTTTATGCATGATAATGTTAGGCGTTGCTGTCCAATATGTGTGTGAAGAGTCATGGCACCGAGGTACAAATGTCCACCCTACCAACTCTAGCTAGTGCCCCGTTAAAGAAAATATTTTTTTTTGTGTGATTGCTTAAATACCTTTTTGGTAGTCCATTTGATTTCATTTAAATTAATCAGTTTGGTCGGATAATCTTATGCCGATCTATTAAAGAATTATAACTTCATGTCAGGTACATAGTCCGTATTATTATTATTATTATTATTATTATTATTATTATTATTATTATTATTATTATTATTATTATTATTATTAGTATCATTATTGTGATTATTACGACTATGGTTATTAGTAAATTCTGTGAGGTTATTAAACTCTAGTTTGCTAGCCCGTGGATTGTGGTAGTTTTACTATGGGAGGCACGAAGATGGAACTCCGGACTCATATGAGAGAGAGAGAGAGAGAGAGTAAAATCATGTCACGGCCCAAAGGTTGAGAGATTGGTCTGATGAAGAATACCTGAGCGGGTTTGAGCATAATTCTATGCACCTGTTTGTATTGGTTATTTTGTTCGCGTGAATAAATTGGCCCACTGAATAGGCTTTTGTAAACGCACTAATGTTGGGTTTTTAAAGAAAGAAGTATGTGGCCGGCATAAGGGCGGTTGACAAGGGAATTTATGGCAGCTTTCCCCGGGAGGGTCGAGCTCGCTTGACGGGTCAAACCAGAACTGCTGAAAAGGCAAATGTATGGCCGTCCGTCTCAAGGAAGTGTTTTTCCTCAATCCCTGTTTCGCTCTGCTAGTAAAGGTTTCGTTTTTTTTTTGTTAATCGATTACCACAATCTAATACGGCTAAGAAAGAATGAATGCAGTAACACTTAGTTCATACACATGGAGAAGCGATAGATAGGGTCTTGATTTTTCAGGTTCCCCGACTCGAGAGACCTGTTGGTCTCCCGTTCGTACCTCGGACATGACAAAAGGGAGTCAGTCACACAAACGACGGCTAATGGTAATCCAGATGCAGTTACCATGTATGGAAAATGTTATATTTGTGTTTTCTCTTCCAGGTGTGATAATAGTGTAAATAGGATGTTGTTTTGATGCTAATTGATTTGTTTAATTGAGGCTTCGTGAAAAATCCTTTGGTAGTTCGTTTGAGTGGAGGGTTCAGGCCCTAGAATGTGTATAGTTAGTCCTCAAATGAGGTGATTAGCAGTAACAAGAATTATGTGCATTTCATGTTTTTGCGAGAGGTTGCGACGCCGTGAAGTCGTTTATCATTTTATGATTTTTTTTTAATGTCTTTAAATATTATATTTCTCGTGTTATGTTCGATGTAGGTGGCCACTCTAATCTTAGAGTAAATTAGTGTAACTTGCTGTGTTTTGAATATGTAATTTGGGAATTAATCCCGGGAATATTTATATCCGTAACATCATAGTTTCCTTATAAAATTTTGTAAAAAGTTTGGTTCATTATAATAGTGTTTACCGTACTCAGCAGGTAAAATAATCGTGTCCGCAAACTCGAAACCAAGTTGATCAACCAAGAGCGTAATAAACGCAACTCAAATTTCTCCGAGTTGTTTGAAGTTAAATGTGAACACCCATGTGCTTAATCCGAATAGGTGATTGTTTTTGTGTTATAAATTTCAACAGTGTATGTCAATAGACCACATTATGAATCTTATAATGATGGGGATAAAAACTTCACTTGGGTGGCAGCCCGGACAAGGTTGTCCGTGGTTGGTATTAAAATTCTATGGTGTAATTTAACGTTGAAGTTCAAGGTTATAGATTGTAAATATGTTCAACGGGAGTGAATTAAATAATCAGAAAATTTATTCGTGCCTATGTTTCTTGCCGATAGTTAGCATCCAGAACCTCTTCCGTTCATGTTATGCCTTTAAGTTAGTTGTAAGATATTTTATTTTTTTATCGCCGCGGACGGTCTGCGACTCTGAGTAGCCGGGGTTCAGATCTTAGGAACGGGAGAGTTAGCAGTGACCTTGCTAGGCCGCAGGGCGTTGACTTCTCATGTGAGTGGATTACTTATTCAATCCCAATGAGAGGGAATCGTCACAGGCCGAAAAAGGTCCCTTGACCATCGCCTTCCGTGGAGCGTGGTGCCATGTGTTCATGACCCGACAGGGTCACCTCTTTGTTGGCACATGGTACCATGAGCTATGGGGGATGGTGGGAAAGGTCCCAGTATAAGGTGCATCTCAAATTTTGGCTGCCAATATTTCGAAAAATGGTGCGCCTTAAATTCGGAACTACATGACGTTGTATTGGCTTCACCGCTCTGCATTGCGCTGTGTGCGAAGAAGGACCTGCCCGTCGTTGGTATAAGTGGAAGCTGTAGCAACTTTGTTATCAGTAATGATAACCAACCCACAACATGAGTTCCCTGAGCCTCGGGTGGAAGGTACCTGACGCTCTGTTTAGAAACTGGCATGGCTGTAGTCGAGAGTAGACGCTGGTATGCGCCGTATGTCCTCTGTTTAACTTCTCCTGTGGGTGGGGGCGGTAGAATAACACCCACGATATCCCCTACCTGTCGTAAGAGGCGACTGAAAGGGCCTCTTGGCCACTTGGGAACGTGGGTAGGTGACCATGGGGCCCTCAGCTGAGTCCCGGCATTATTTCCACTTACTTCAGTCAGGCTCCTTACTTTCATCTATCCTTCCGACCTCCCTCGCTCAATTCTTGTTCTTTGCATACCCCGATAGTATTAGATGGGAGGCCTAGGGAGTCTTTCATTTTCACGCCCTTCGTGGCCCTTGCCTTTCTTTGGCCGATACCTTCATTTTTCGAAGTGTAGGACCCCTTCCACTTTATCTCTCCGATTACTGTTATATGGTTCCCTAATTGTATTTCTTCTTAAAACAATAATCACCACCACTAGGGCCTACCTCTGTTTAACTCCACTCATTAGAATATGCCTTCTGATTTCTTGCGCATACCTTCTACTTTGATTTCTTTTCTTTTCAATTTCACCGTTCTGTCTGACAGTTTCCGCCTGTGGGTGGGGGGAGGCATAATAACACCCACGGTATCCCCTACCTGTCGTAAGAGGCGACTAAAAGGGGACCCAGTGGCTCTTAACTTTGGGGCGTGAGTTAGCGACCACGGGACCCTGAGTTGAGTCCTGGCATTTCTTCCACCTACTTGTGCCAGGCTCCTCACTTTCATCTATCCTATCTGACATCCCTTGGTCAACTCTTGTTCTTTTCCGACCCCGACAGTATTAGGTTGCGAATCCTAAGGAGTCTTTCATTTTCACGCCCTTCGTGGCCCTTGTCTTTGTTTGGCCGATACCTTCACTTTTTCGAAGTATCGGATCCCTTCCAATTTTTTTCTTCGGGATAGTGTTACATAGAGGATGGTTGCCTAGCTGTACTTCCTCTTCAGACAATAGTCACCAGTCAGTCAGTTTCATCTCTCCAGCTACGCTCGTAATCGCGAACATCGATGGCTCAGCTTGATGAACAACATTATCAGCCATCACTTATTTAAGGTCGCCACTGTTTGTTGCTTACGTCTCCGGTCTTATGTTCATACATTCAAATGCCTCACCAGTAGACCGATTCAAGCCTGAGAAATATTTGAAGACGTGGTTGCAAAAACACCGTACTGCAACATACAGTACACGAATTCAAGAGTTTGTTCCAGTGAAAAGTAAGATCGCAAATTAATGATTGTTTTTTAACAAACAGCTGGAAGTCCAGAAAAAAAAAACTACTGTGTAAGCCAGTGGCGTGCGGTGAACATATACTATTCCCAGCTGCAAAAAGAGTTTTTAAAAATATTACCATTTTATAAGGCTGCATTTTTCGTGGATAGGTCTACCTGAGAAAGATTATTCAAGGATATTTTCAACCACACGCTCGCACATACTTCCAAATTGATATTCACGGCAGTGACGACACCATCATACCTTAATCTATAGCAGATTTTAAACAATGCACTTACAGTTTCAGCCGGTGACGCTTCGTGATAGTACAGTCATGGTTTTCACAAAAATACACTGGGACTATTTGTTTTTTGCTTAAAAAGCCTAATCTAAACTAATCAGCAAAATTTAACTGGTATTTTACCGTCGTTGAAGTTTGATAGGTTTACTCGCATACTGAGTGTACGCGCATCAACGACAAACGAGTGAAAATATTTGTCACGACGTACAACACACGTTATATTAATGAAGAATGCCACAGAACTCGCGAAACCTTCACCTATAGTCCAAGAGGAACACTACGAAAATTCTCTCTATACCACCATCACAGACCATTCGCGCTTAACTCTGTGTTCATGCTGGGCAACCTAAATATTTTTCTGCGGCTATCGGAACACATAAGATAGTGTACACTTGCCACCAATGAATTGCTCGAAAAAACTGTATACATGCCGAAACCCAAGACTAAAATATATTCTTCTATATTACAATTGATTTCATATACTGGCTCTATTTTTATTAGCAAGACGATGTGCAAGTGGCTATACTGTTAAGATGTTGATTTTTTCTTTCAGTCTCTAGTGTGTGGCACTGAAGACTTCGAGTGACAAGTATTAAAACTAACACCCCTTACCTAAGCTAGCTGGCCTGTCACCGTAAATTGCTGTCGGGGGAGGGGGCACAGCTCCACCTCGAGGAAGCTTCAAGTGCATGCGTCACCCAAGCGACCTTAAATTTCGCTGGGGGTTGCTCTCTATTGTGCCGGCAAGGAAACCCAGCTCGCTGGAGAAACTGAACTGCGGTAGTGCGAGCAGATTGTCGAGACAACTGTACTTGGCTTGACTTAGATGTTAGCAATTTTTAAACATTATAAAAAGCGTTTTAAGGAATAATTAGAAAATGGTAATTCAAAGTTCTTTACCCCAGCAGCGCTGGGGTAGATGGGTTCAGTGCACGCCACTGGTGTAAGCAAATTAAGATTTTCAAACTAGTGCATTCAAATATGGATTTCTTCTTTGTCATCATAAAAAATATATGCCTGATTTATGCCAAATTTAGGGAAGTTTCTTATAACTAAATGTAACCCACTAATGTTACAGGCCGGGGTGTTCTGGCATTCGGGTTTTGTGATGTCCTGACTTAGACTATACCCCCTGAGAATTTTGGAACTACAGCGCTGGCTGCAGGGTTACTCTTTTACCAGGTACGCATCTTGCACAGAAGGGAACTGATCAACTGTTATTGTAGAACTGAAACTTTCTAATGTAAAACGAGACAGGATCGCAGCTTTCCAAAAGACCGTACCACATCTAGTCTAATCCAAAAGACCGTACCACATCTAGTCTAATCCACATGATCGTACCACATCTAGTCTAATCCACAAGACCGTACCACATCTAGTCTAATCCACAAGATCGTACCACATCTAGTCTAATCCAAAAGATCGTACCACATCTAGTCTAATCCAAAAGACCGTACCACATCTAGTCTAATCCACAAGATCGTACCACATCTAGTCTAATCCAAAAGACCGTACCACATCTAGTCTAATCCACAAGATCGTACCACATCTAGTCTAATCCACAAGACCGTACCACATCTAGTCTAATCCAAAAGACCGTACCACATCTAGTCTAATCCACAAGACCGTACCACATCTAGTCTAATCCACAAGATCGTACCACATCTAGTCTAATCCACAAGATCGTACCACATCTAGTCTAATCCAAAAGACCGTACCACATCTAGTCTAATCCACAAGATCGTACTACATCTAGTCTAATCCAAAAGATCGTACCACATCTAGTCTAATCCAAAAGACCGTACCACATCTAGTCTAATCCAAAAGACTGTACCACATCTAGTCTAATCCACAAGATCGTACCACATTTAGTCTAATCCAAAAGACCGTACCACATCTAGTCTAATCCACAAAATCGTACCACATCTAGTCTAATCCACAAGATCGTACCACATCTAGTCTAATCCACAAGACCGTACCACATCTAGTCTAATCCACAAGATCGTACCACATCTAGTCTAATCCACAAGATCGTACCACATCTAGTCTAATCCACAAGATCGTACCACATCTAGTCTAATCCACAAGATCGTACCACATCTAGTCTAATCCACAAGACTGTACCACATCTAGTCTAATCCACAAGATCGTACCACATCTAGTCTAATCCACAAGATCGTACCACATCTAGTCTAATCCACAAGACCGTACCACATCTAGTCTAATCCAAAAGATCGTACCCATGTCGACATCTTCATAATTAGGGCCCGGATGTTTATGACAATAAATATGGTTTCAAAGTTTTCTGGCCACATTTGCGAAATATTTAATGTTTAAATCAACAGTATATTGAAAATATACTTTTAAAATCTAGAACATTCAATAATAATAAATAATAACACTAATTTTATTATATTTAAAAGGTATTTAATTACCCAATCCAGAGGTAACTCTCGATTCTGCACAGAATGAAATAAATGTCACATTTTGATGGGCGTTCAGAAAGAATTACAATATCAAATTACATGTATTTTAAAGTTTTCTAATAGGGACGATCTATTTTCACGCAACATTACCTTGTAACGGGGAAAAGACCGCTCAACATCGCAGGATGTTATCGAGGCATATTTGAAATACGTCAAATCATTTAGAGTTCAATGGAGGCTCACTATTCTGTCGCTTTCTATGCATCTGTCTCTTTCTATTCAGCTTACCCTGCTAATTCACATAAATGTATATTTCTAAGAAAGATAATTGTAAGAAATTACAGACAACAATAGCAGATGTGAAAAATCCGTCTTTGAGACGACTGCAAGCAGGTATTCGAATATGGAATAGAAAGTAAAAGAAATATGACAAAAGTAGGAAAAGTCACGGGGAAATGGGACCGTAATATAAAAAATTAACGGAAAATGTCATACAAACCGTTAAAGGAGCCAAAATATGAATTTATATGACCCTTGAAAATTGCAAAATTTTAGTTATCGTAGACAAAATCATGCTTAACTTGTATTTTCCATGGAAATAATATAAAGGAAAAACTATGACATGTAATAAACATCCGGGCCCATGTAACTGAAACTCTTCCTTAAAACGGGTCAAAGAGCTGAACGTCGAACAAATGGACGAGTTGTTTTAATCTGGCCTGAAGCCAACTAAATTACGTATTGCAGAATTACTTATGCACAAGGCTGGAGTATTATTAGCACTCTTTGTTTTTATTTTTTAAAGGTGTGAGAGATACGACCTGTAGCTCACTATGGAGTAGAATGCTGCCCTTCGACTAGGAAGCTAGGGTAGAACTTCCGTGTTGTAGACAGTGGCGTTTCCTGGGCCAGAAGTTCAGGCGCTGTTGTAGATTAAATTAACGGATTGAATATTTTTTTGAATCACTATCAGAATGTTGGCCTGCAGGGTACAATTTCTAATAACTAGACTGCTTACTAAAAGCCTGGGTTCAATTCCAAATCTCTCCGTAGTACTCATATGGAGTGAGGACATATCCCGCTCTTGATTGTGATTCGTTCGTCGGATGGAGACGTTAAGATTTGAGTAGGCTATGTGCTACGGGGTTTCCACGTACTACCTCTTCGTCGTCAAGACAAAGGGCTAGGAAGGGCGTGAAAATGAAAGACTCCCTATTCCTCGAGTGCTCTAATACCGGATTGGAAACGAACAAGAGTTGACCAAGAGAGGTCCGATAGGAGAGGTGAAAGTGAGGAGCTTGGTGCAAGAGAGTGGAAGCAATGCCAGGACTCAGCTAAGGGCCCCGTGGACGCCAATCAACGTTTCCAGTTTGAGATCTCTAGTACCATCCTTTAGGCGCGGGATACCTTCAATGTATTCCACCGCCCCACCAACAGGGGAATTCGTCCCAGATAATCCATGTTCCTAACATCTGGAAATGTGGATGATCCCTACACAATGCTCCCGTGTGACTTCCCTTATCGGTGTGTTTCTAGGTCAATGTGAATCTGAGGTTATATAACTCAATAGTGCCTACTAAAGGAACAATTCCGTCTGAATCTTTGAACGCATTGCCTATACAAGCAAGAGCTGGGTCACAAGGCACCTTAAACAGCTTCCAAACTAGAACACCATTAGAGTTCAAACAAAGCTGCATTATAAAAATAAGAGGTCAGCATCCATCAATTTTTAAAGTAATCATGGCAGCTAGTTAGTGACTATGATGATGATCTCTTGTCAGAGAAATGTAGATGATTTGACGAGAATGATTAAATAATTCATGCATCCAGGGAGGATAAGAGGATAACATACAAACAAAAATTGTGTCGGGGATTTAAAAAATAAACAACAGATGGCGTTTGGCCTCGGAAGGCATGCAGTCAACGGTGGGGAAATGGTCACACATTTTCGATATACCCTTCGTAAAAATGAAGGTATCGGCTATTCGGTCAATCAATCATCAATGATATGCATTTAGGACTGTCAATTATTGCTCGCCTAGCCTTTTCAAAGATCTTTTAAATTTATTGAACATTTCCCTGGATAAATTATTCCAATCCCTTACTCCCCATCCTATAAATGAATACTTTCCCCTATTTGTGCTCTTCAATTCAAAGTTTATCATCGTATTATGATCTTTCCTACTTTTAAAAGCTTCACTCAAACGTATTAGTCCACTAATGTCCACTGACAGCTCGGAACATACTGCTTAGTCGAGCAGCTCGTCTCCTTACTTCCAAGTCTTCCCAGCCGACCTTTGTCGGAAATTACCAAGAACAAATCGTGCTGCTATTTTTATTTTGGACCTTTTCCCATTCTCGTATTAAGCAGTCCTGGTGTGAGTGGTGGGGGTGGTAGAATAACACCCACGGTATCCCCTGCATTTCATAAGAGGCCACTCAAAGGGGTCCCAGGGGCTCTCAACTTAAGAGCGTGGGTTGGCGTCCACGGGGCCCTTAGCTGAGTCCTGGCATTGCTAATAGGCTCCTCACTTTTGTCTATCATATCCGACCTCACTTGGTCAAGTCTTGTTCTTTCCCGATCCCGACGGTATTAGGTCTCGAGGTCTATGGAGTCTCTCGTTTTCACGCCCTTCATGGCCCTTCTCTTTCTTTGGCCGATACCTTTATTTTTCGAAGTGTCGGATCCCTTCCATCTTTTTCTCTCCGACTCGTGTTATATAGAGGATGGTTGCCACCACCAGCCTCCTGATGTGGGTCTCATACACTGGAACCGTATACTAACTGGAGTCTCACTACAGACTTATTCGCCCTCTCTCTTTTTTTTTCCTTTCTACAATTTACGTTACGTCACTCCGACACAGATAGGTCTTATGGCGACGATGGGATAGGAAAGGCATAGAAGTATAGAAGTGGAAAGGAAGCGGCCGTGGCCTTAATTAAGGTACATCCCCAGCATTTGCCTGGTGTAGAAATGGGAAATCATGGAAAACCATCTTCAGGGCCGCCGACAGTGGGTTCGAACCCACTATCTCCCGGATGCAAGCTCACAGCTGCGCGCCCCTAACCGCACGGATAATCCGCCACGACTTTACGTCCTTACTATAACGCGATTCAATCTAGAATCGAACCAGTGACCTTTCTCTGGTGACTCATTTTGCTGTGTTAGCCGGAGATTTCTCCCTGTTGAGAATCTTTCAAATTCTCACACCCACACTAAATTCAGATTAGGTTCCCTAACTGTTAGTAATATTGTTTTGGGATTAATGTCTACTAACGACTTTTACGGTTTTCAGAAACACCGAGGTTGCAGAATTTTGTCCCGCAGGTCTGTTATGTACTAGTAAATCAATCGTCACGAGGGTGGTGTTCAGATACCACTGCACTGAGCCGCACTATCTGTTAGTGGTTATAGGTCATTTCGTACCACGGACATTTCGTACCACCGGATATTTCGTACCACTTGACCGACTGATTTCCTGCGATGTGTCAGTTAATGACTTTGAAATATTTAGGAGAGGACATACCGTACCACTTGAAAGAGTAGGGAATATTACGAAGTAAATACCATATCCTAATGAATGTATTAATTTGTATATCCATTGTCCACTACCGGCACAGAAGGCTCTACACGGTATGGCCACTACTGATGTTAACCTTCCGTCGGGCGTAAATGATCTGACTGGCACATGTGTTAATTCTTATCTCGTATTAGTCATTCGCGGGGACCTAGCTACTTCCACCTTTAAGTAGTTTCCTGTTTCCGCGTGACCTTCAAGCACATATCGCCCAGTTCATCAGAATCTTTTATTTTACG
The DNA here is from genome assembly GCF_040414725.1 of Anabrus simplex. Lineage (NCBI taxonomy): Eukaryota > Metazoa > Arthropoda > Insecta > Orthoptera > Tettigoniidae > Anabrus > Anabrus simplex. Next base: position 717,968,852 of record NC_090265.1, read on the forward strand.
TAGTTAATATTCACAATAATAGTAATATTATCCATCCTTATGCTCGTCAGGCACAATGCGCCCGAACACGATGTGCATTTCTTTTGTATTGTTTCGTTTCAGGATTTATACTTCAAAAAATCGACTTTCTTATGATAATATTTTCGTAAAAAGTGATAAGTATAGTTTAAAGGGCAATTATTAAAATAATATAAAGTAGTTTTCTTCGGAGTCCGCCTCTGTGGTGTAGTGGTTAGCGTGATTAGCTGCCACCCCCGGAGGCCCGGGTTCGATTCCCGGCTCTGCCACGAAAAATTTGAAAAGTGGTACGAGGGCTGGAACGGGGTCCACTCAGCCTCGGGAGGTCAACTGAGTAGAGGTGGGTTCGAGTCCCACCTCAGCCATCCTGGAAGTGGTTTTCCGTGGTTTCCCACTTCTCCTCCAGGCAAATGCCGGGATGGTACCTAACTTAAGGCCACGGCCGCTTCCTTCCCTCTTCCTTGTCTATCCCTTCCAATCTTCCAATCCCCAACCAAGGTCCCTGTTCAGTATAGCAGGTGAGGCCGCCTGGGCGAGGTACTGATCATTCTCCCCAGTTGTATCCCCCGATCCGATGTCTGAAGCTCCAGGACACTGCCCTTGAGGCGGTAGAGGTGGGATCCCTCGCTAAGTCCGAGGGAAAAGCCAACCCTGGACAATAAACAGATTAAGAAAGAAAGTTTTCTTCGGAAAATATTGTAAATGACTTTTGTTTCCGATTTCTAAAGTGTCTCTCTCAGACTCATCACGCACGCTGGCGTGGAAATGGAATTCCAATTTGACATCAAGTGGTACCGATTGTCCTGGTTTAAATATTTGAGGATTACAGGAAAACCGTTCACAGGTAGATAACGACCTAGGTGGTATGAAATGTCCTCAAAAATCAAGTGGTACGAAATGTCCGGACACTGGCTGTTAGTATCCTAGCTCACGTCGCTCAGCACCCAGCGTAATTCCCCGAACAGGACGAGAGGCGTGATTTGATTCCAGGCCGTGTTGTGCCACACTTAGTACACAGCTGGTGGCCTGAAGCAGCAATACCTGCATGTCTATTGCATGAACATTTAATAAACTAACTAGACCTTTCACTTGCGTCACTCAGCTCCATGGCTAAATGATTCTTTTTTTTTTTTTTGCTAGGGGCTTTACGTCGCACCGACACAGATAGGTCTTATGGCGACGAGGGGATAGGAAAGGCCTGGGAGTTGGAAGGAAGCTGCCGTGGCCTTAATTAAGGTACAGCCCCAGCATTTGCCTGGTGTGAAAATGGGAAACCACGGAAAACCATTTTCAGGGCTGCCGATAGTGGGATTCGAACCTACTATCTCCCGGATGCAAGCTCACAGCCGCGCGCCTCTACACGCACAGCCAACTCGCCCGGTAGCTAAATGATTAGCGTGCTGGCCTTTGGTCACAGGGGTCCCCGGTTCGATTCCCGCCGGGGTCAGTAAAGACAACAATTAGAATAAGATCTAACACAGTTTGCGATAGAACACATTTCTCTTTATAGTGCAGAACACCTTACGCCATTACTCTTTCTGTCAATAGCACAGGTAACGTCACAAGCCCCAGAGTGAATTACAGTGAAACCACGATATCTGGAATCACTTCGGGGGTTAAATTTTATTTCAAACTTTCGAGATATAGAGAATATTGGTTTTGAGCATATATAGCTCATTATTTTTAACAGCATTTAAAAAATATGCAAACAAACTCTATTTTTACGGCATTACTTTAATATGCCCTTATTAGCCTTGAGTAACTTTTTAGAAGACAGGATACACATCTAGTAGTTAAACGAGAAACATACTGTACCTTTGGAAAAAAAAAAAGTCCGTTAGTCTCTTCTGTTTGTTACTGTTAACCTTTCCTCCCTTCACGTTGAAACTTCTCGTCAATACCACGCAGCCGAGATTCGTAAAAGGAGCTTGACATCTGCGACTTGGGGGGTTTCTTTCGTATGTGACCGGTAATTAATTCACACCCGAGAAACAGCGCGGCTTGGCTTCGCCGATTTTTCGATCATTAAAAGTTTTAGTTTTTCGATTCCCGTCATGTTAGCTCCCAGCATCACTTTCTTTACTTGTTCCTCACAAACCACAAATGCCGTATTGCAAAGTTAATTTTGCACAAAATTCGAGTTACAGAGTATTTTTTGCTTCATGGGACGAAAAGTTTGCTTCGAGAAATCGAGAAATTCGTGTGACCGAATTTCGAGTAATAGGGAAATACACGCGAAGAATAGGACAAATGGCCGGGAAATTAAGTTACTTCGAGATACTGAAATTTCGAGTAATGGAGGTTCGACATATCGAGGTTCGACTGTAATGCTATATATAAATCGTTTAAAAAATAGAAGTAATGACTAACATCAACTCCGGGTGGAATACGGAAACATCAGGCGAGTAGAAAAATATCTTGAGTGAGATCATCATGAAAAATGGTCTGGACAAGGAAGCAGTTAGGAAGCGAATACACAAACTTGAAATAGCCTATCAAACGTTACGCACGATTTACAGTGCAACAAAAATTGCCTTTCCCAAAACACTATGATACGTCACTATGAAACGGTTCTGAAGTCAGTAGTTACGTGTGCAGCCGAAACCCTGTCCCTAAATGGCAATAAAGGACTCCTTGAAGAACTGGAGAGAAAAGATCGCAAAATCATTAGGGGAATCATGGGATCCACTTGCGAGAATGGCATCCACCAAAAAAGATCGAACGAAGAATTCTGTAACAAAATTGTACGATCACTTCAAACGAACAGGTAGACCAAATAGATCTTTCACTTGTTTTGATTCAAAACCTAAAACTAAAGAAGGCCTTCAAATGCTACAAATGAAACTGGAAGACGCCTTTGACAGAGACCGCTTTCGAAAAAAGATAGTGATAAAAGAGCTAAACCGAGACGAACAACCGGACAGAAGACACGGTGCCCCTTGGACAGAGGAACGCAAGCACGCCCACTCAGAAGGAATGAGGGGATTCCGAACTCAAAAGAAAGAAAAGTTCACTGTCAAATGTAACAAGACTTACCGTGGTCCTCGATGTCCCCAGCGAATTAAAAATGTACTAAAAAGACATCAGTTCACAAAGAATGATCCTGAACTTCTACCGAAAATATGAAAAATATTGAAAAGAAAGAAAAAAACTAAATGATTATTATTTAGGAGTTGTATACGTGATTATATCAAAGTCATTGAATCTTTTAAATAGTCCACTATAATTTTTTCCAGTGCTGTGTGCTGGATTCCAAGCTTTTCCCTGTTATGCTTGGGCAAAGAAATTTATCAAATCTTTTCAATAGGAACATTCCTCCAGTAACTCTAAACGGTCCTGTAGTCAAGTATCAGGAATGGGTAAAGAATGTAGGTGTTCTTATATATAATACTCTCTCCTGGACCTTCCATGCCAAGCATTTGGTCAAGAAAGTGTCTGGTATATTGCATCATTTTCGACGAAACTTGCCCTATCTTCCATTTTTGGTGAGAAAGATGTTGATCCAAACTATCGTACTTTGGATTATGGCGCTGTAATTTGCAGCTATATCTCAGAGAAATATAATACCGAACTCCAGCGTGTTAAGAATGCCTGTGTGCGTTTCGTCTTCAGTATTCGTAAAGACTGCCATGTAACATCTTACTAAAAAGCCGCAGATTGGTTGAAACTCAGGGATAGAGGATCATACTCAGCTGGTTGCTTAGTGCTGAGAATTTTAAAATCTAATGCTCTCTCGCATTTGACCAAGTCCTTTGTTCAGCTGAGTCAAATGCATGATCAGTGTACAATAGGTTTACAGCTAACAAACACACTTCAGGTTCCGCAGCATCGTACGGTAAAGTGTAACTGCCTCTCAATTATACAGTGACCTAAAACTATGGTTTCGAAACTTTAAAAAAATGTCTTAAATACCCCTTCTTTTCCACGTATTAAAGCATGTAAGTGAATTTTCCCCAAATTAATTACAGTCGAATCTCGATATCTCGAACCTCCATTACTCGAATTTTCAGTAAATCGAAGTAACTTAAATTTTTCACCCCTTTGTCCTATTCTTTACGTGTATTTATTTCTCTATTACTCGAAATTCGGTTACATGAATTTCTGGATTTCTCGAAGCATTTTCTACCTTGAAGCAAAATATAATCTGTAACTCGAATTTTGTGCAACGTTAACTGTGCAATACGGCATTTGTAGTTTGTGAGGAACAGTTAACAAGTAAAGAAAGGTTTACAGTGATGCTGGGAGCTAATATGACGGGAACCAAACAATTAAAACTTCCAATGATCGGAAAATCGGCGAAGCCTCGCTGTTTCTCGGGTGTGAATTAATTAGTGGTCATGTACGAAAGCAAACCCTGCAGTCGCGGATGACAAGCTCCATTTACAAATCTCCGCTCCCGCTGCGTGGTATTGACGAGAAGTCTTTCTTTTTTTTTTTTTTTTTTTTTTTTTTTGCTAGTAGCTTTACGTCGCACCGACACAGATAGGTCTTATGCCGACGATGGGATAGGAAAGGCCTAAGAGTTGGAAGGAAGCGACCGTGGCCATAACTAAGGTACAGCCCCAGCATTTACCTGGTGTGAAGGAAATGGAAAACCACGGAAAACCATCTTTAGGGCTGCCGACAGTGGGATTCCAACCCACTATCTTACGGATGCAAGCTCACCGCCGCGCGCCCCTAACCGCACGGCCAACTCGCCCGGTCGCGAGAAGTTTCATCGTGAAGGGAGAAAAGGGTAACAGTAACAAATAGAAGAGACTAACAATTTTTTTCCAAAGGCGGTAACCGAGGTATGTTTCTTGTTTCACTACTTTATGTACTGCATCCCGTCTTTTAAAATATTTACTATAATAAGTGTTAATAATTAAAGTGACGGCGTAAAATAGAGTTTATTTGTATACTTTTACTGTTAAAAATAATGTATTCAGCATAAGCCCGTGGACACATATGATCCAATTATGAGCTATTCATGCTCTAGAACGGTTTTCTCTATATCTAGAGCATGTATAGCACATAACTGAACCGTGGGTATCTACGGGCTTATATTGAATACAGTACTTTTAACCGTATTTCAAAATACACAAACACACTCATTTTTACGGCATTACTTTAATTGTAACCCTTATTACAGTCACTTTTTAGAAGACAGGATACAGTTCATACAGTAGTGAAACATGAAACACCTCCGTTAATACCTTTCGAAAACATCCTTTAGTCTCTTCTTGTTACTCTTAGCCTTTCCTCCCTTCACGTTGAAACTTCTCGTCAATACCACGCAGCCGAGATTCGTAAATGGAGCTTGTCAACCGCGACTTCGGGGAGTTGCTTTCGTACGTGACCGGTAATTAATTCACACGCGAGAAACAGCGAGGCTTCGCCGATTTTCCGATCACTAAAAAATTTTAGTTTTTCGGTTTCCGTCATATTAGCTCCCGGCATCACTGTAGCCCTTTCTTTACTTGTTAACTGTTCCTCACAAACCACAAGTTCCATATTGCACAGTCAATGTTGCACAAAATTCGAGTTACAGAGTATTTTTTGCTTCAAAGGAAGAAACGTTTGCTTCGAGAAATCGAGAAATTCGTGTAACCGAATTTCGAGTAATAAAGAAATAAATACACGTGAAGAATAGGACAAACGGCCGGGAAATTTAAGTTAATTCGAGATACTGAGAATTCGAGTAATGGAGGTTCGAGATATCGAGGATCGACTGTATTTACCCTCGATATTGACTCCTAGTTTCTTGAGCACTTCCTTTAACTCCAAGGTAAATAGTTTAAGCGGGATGATGTCGCCTTGTCTAACGTTGCTTTAAGATACTTGGACTTGTTTATGCACCGCAGAATGAAGATGCCATGCTTAGACATCGTCAGTAAGGAGGCTCTCCGTCGTGTTGGGAAACCATGTCAAGTCTTAACCCCCGCAAAACGCAGGGAGATTGTTTCGGTCAAATTCTCCGACATGGCCAATAAAGCGTAATACAACGGATTACAGAAAGTAAGGTAGAAGGGAAATCTGAACGTGGACGGAGAAGACGGGCATCGAACCTGCGACAAGTAGTTCGACATCCACAATACGGCAAGTCTGGTACGAATCTTGTTTCGCTGCTGTGCGCAGATAGTACTGTACCCTGTCTTCTAAAAATTGACTATAATAAGTGTTATAATAAAAATAATGCCTTAAAATAGAATTTGTTTGTATTTTTGATTTTTATTTAAATATTGTATTTAAATATTTTTAAATGTGTTCAGTGTAAGCCCGTAGATACGTATGATTCAACTATGTGCTATAAATACTAAAAAAACGGTATTCTCTATATCTCGAAATTTCGATAACTCGAAATAAAATTTAGCTCCCGAGGCGATTCGATATATCGAGGTTCCACTGTATCTCAGTCACTTACGCTTTGCTGATGATATCGTCCCCATCGGCAGTGATCCTGGTGAACTGGAAACAATGCTGCAGAAACTGGAGGAAGCCTCCCATACTGTGAGACTGAGAATAAACCTGCAGAAAACTGACGGTGAGATGGCGGCCCCGGTCTAGAAAGCCAAGAATAACGGCCGAGAGGATTTGCGTGCTGACCACACGGTACCTCGTAATCTGCAGGTCTTCGGACTGAGCAGCAGTCGCTTGGTAGGCCATGGCCTTTCGGGGCTTGTACATCATGGGGTTTGGTTTATTATTATTATTATTATTATTATTATTATTATTATTATTATTAGTATTATTTAAACCGTTTACCGTCCAGGATTAGTTTTCCCTCAGACTCAGCGACGGATCCCACCTGTACCGCCTTAGAGACATTTCGGATACAACTGTGTAGGAGGACTAGTACCTCACCCAAGTAGCCTAATCTGCTATGCTGAACAGGAGCCTTGTGGGGGAATGGGAAGATTGGAAGGAATAGACAAGCAAGAGGGAAGGAAACGGCCATGGCGTTAAGTTAGGTACCATCGCGGGATTTGCCTGGAGGAGAAGTGGGAAACCACTTCCAGGATGGCTGAGGTGGGAATCGAACCCACCTCTACTCACTTGACCTTACGAGACTGAGTGGACCCTGTTCCAGCCCTCGTTCCATTTTTCATATTTCGTGGCTGAGCCGGGAATCGAACCCGAGCCTGTGGCTGGGGTGGCAGCTAATCACACGAACCATTATTATTATTATTATTATTATTATTATTATTATTATTATTATTATTATTATTATTATTATGATTATTATTATTATTATTGTAAGGGTTTCATGATGCTGAAAGACTATAGATATTTATTGTTGGTGTCGTAAATGTTAAATATAGGCAAAACCTTAACATCTAAAGGCTTATTTTGTAAATAATGATGTAAACTTGCAGATTTAGGGAGAAAGGTATTTTAGCATTGAAATATGCATTTCATATTGAATTTCTTTTAGTTTTTTGGCATCTGGCTATGATGCTACGGTTACATTTTCATTGCGCACAGTTGACAAAAGGACGGAAGACAGCTGACAGACGGAAGTTCTTCAACTTTTTTGAACCTTCCAAATTTGGGATGGGGATATCAGTTTCTTGTTATCGGGATGACGTCTTTTACTAATTGCTAGGAGTTGTTCGACAGGGCAGCACGTCACTATCATTACAGAGGGAGGAACCAAACTCGGTGTGGCCTCTGACGTCAGACAGATATATCCGGGAGTCCTTCCTGCACGTGTCTCGTCTCTGTCATCTCCAATTCTTGCAGGGGTTCAATATTGCTGATCTTTTAAAGCGAAACATTTCCCTCCTCTCAGCTTGACATCGTACTAGTGGTGGTGACGATTGTTTGAAGGGGAAGTACAGCTGGAAATTCTCCCCTCTTAACATGAATAAAAAAGGGGAGAAAAATCGGAGAAGTCCGACTATTCGAAGACGCCCTGTGGGTAGAATAACACTCACGGTATCCGCTGCCTGTCGTAAGAGGCAACTAGAAGACGCCCCAGTGGCTCTCAACTTGGGAGCTTGGGTTGGCGACCACGGGGCCCTTAGGTGAGTCCTGGCATTGCTTCCACTTACTTGTGCCAGGCTTCTCACTTTCATCTATCTTATCCGACCTCCCTTTGGTCAAATCTTGTTCTTTACAAACCCCGACGCTATTAGGTTTCCGAGGACTAGAAAGTCTTTCATTTTGACGCACTTCGTGGCCCTAGTCTTTCGCCGATACCTTCATTTTCCGAAGTGCCCGATCCCTTCCATTGTTTCTCTCTGATTAGTGTTACACAGAGAATGGTTGCCTAGTTTTACATCCTCTTAAAAAAAATAATTATCACCACCACCATCTCAGGCAAATCTTTGAATGGCGTTCTTCTGCTCAAATACTCGTTGACCTTTCCTTAGCGAGACGATGAACGAAAGAAGTTCAGTAGAACAACGATCAAATCATTCGTATGAAACCTTTCGGCGTTGTTGGAAGAACAGTAGGAATTGAGTTTTCCTTCTGAGATGGCGCAGCACAGTCAGTTCACTTCAGTTGGCTCTTTCTCACGGGGAGAAGTAATCTGGGTCGAGAAAATATCTATCTAAACACGAGAGAACATCTGCGTTGTCCCTGTCTGTTGCTTACCTAGCTTTTCCTTAAACATTTCCAAATAACTTGCAAATTTATTGAACATTTCCCTTCACAAATCATTCCAATCCCTGACTCCTCGTCGTATAAATCAATATTTGCACCAATTTTTCCTCTACTAATATCATTCCAAGCTCGTCTCCTTTCTCCTAAGTCTTCCCAGCCCAAACTTTGCAACATTTTTGTAACGCTACTCTTTTGTCTGAAATCATCCGAAACAAATCGAGCTGCTTTTATTTGAATTGTTTCCATTTCTCCAATCAAGTAATCCTGGTGAGGGTCCCGTACACTGGAACCGTACTCTAGTTGGGGTCTTACCAGAGACTTATATGCCCTCTCCTTGACATCTTACCTCAGCCCCTAAACACCCTCATAACGACGTACAGAGGTATGTAGCCTTTATTTACAATCCCATTTATGTAATTACCCCAATGAAGATCTTTCCTTATAATAACACCTAGATACTTACAATGAACCCCATAAGGAACTTTCACTCCATCAACGAAGTAGTTAAAAATGAGAGGACTTTTCCTGTTTATGTAACTCACAACCTGTCTCTTAACCCCGTTTATCACCATACCATTGCCTACTGCCCATCTCACAACATTATCGAGATCATTTTGCAGTTGCTCACAATCTTGTAACTTATTTATTACTCTATACAGAATAACGCCATGCGCAACAAGCCTTACCTCTGATTCCACTTCTTTACACATATCATTGATATATATAAGAAAACATAAAGGTCCAATAATACTGCTTTGAGGAATTCCCCTCTTAATTATTACAGGGTCAGATAAAGCTTCGCCTACTCTAATTCTCTGAGATCTATTTTCTAGAAACATAGTAACCCATTCAGTCACTCTTTTGTCAAGTCCAATTGCACTCATTTTTGCCAGTAGTCTCCCATGATCCACCCTATCAAATGCTTTAGGCTGTATGTATATACGAAAACTTAATGGTCCAACAATATTGTCCTACGGGACTCCGCTCTTCTGGGAGATAGTGGGCTCGAACTCCGCTGTCGCAGCCCTGAAGGTGGTCTCACGTGCTTTCTTATTTTCACGCCAGGGAAATGCTGGGGTTATACTTTAATTAAGGCCATGTTCGCTTCCTGTCCCATCCTATAGCCATCGAGAACTTATCTGAGTTAGCTACGTTGAACTACTAGCATAGGCTATGCCTGCAGTTGACGTTGATAGTGATCAGAAGAAGAAAAGGAAGACATCCGATCTTTCGAAGAACGAAGGTATCCGCACAAGCAATACCACGAAGGGCGTGAACATGGAAGACTCCCTAGGTCTCGTTAGGGTCGGAAAAGAACGAGAGTTGACCAAGGCAGGTAGCAATGGCAGGCTGCGGCGCGCCTCGCGACCCAGAGGTCCGTGAAGGCCCAACCAAGGTGGGCTGGGGGATGGTATACCATATTAGCGAGGAGCCACTCTCAAACCGGTCCCTGCCCACAGTCGAGTGTGCTCCCACACGGCAGAAGGCAGTCAACTTCCGCTTCTTCTTGTCTGGAACCAACACAACACCTGCTACACCATGAGCCCCACATGAGCTCCTAGCCTCAAGGTCGCACCATCGAATCCCAGCACAGTCCACTGGATTTCTTCCTTGTAGCTACCATCATTCTGCCATCTAGCTGATGGACCACACTCCGCCACTCTACCCAGTGTGGTTACTTTGAGTGTTGGTAGTATGTGCTCGTGGTCTGGTTCCTTCGAGCGTGCCCTCAGCAATCACCTTTTGAAGGCCACCTTCTCAAAAAAAAAAAAAAAAAAAAAAAAAAAAAAAGCTCCCGATTCGCTGGGAATTTCCATGACAGAAACTTTTATCTGAAGTTGTTCAAAATCGACGTGTTCATGCAATGAGGTGTCCAAAGAATTCTCAGCATTTTCCGCCAGCACCACATTTCAAAGCCTCCTATTCGTGCAAGATCGCATTTTGGATGGCTCACGTCTCTGCACCATACAAAGAATTGGCAAACTTCAACAAGCTTCTTTTTGTATTGATGGTGATGTTATCATTTTTTCAAATCTTCCTCTCACGGATAATTGGTACATTTGCCATTTCGTCCTTCAGTGGTAGTATCGGCCTCCGGATCCCAACACAGCGGGTTCAAACCCGGTAGAGATCGTCGGATTTTTGAAGGGCGGTAAAAAGTCCATTTGATACTCCATGTCGTATGGCGTCGGCGTGTAAATGATCTCTGGTGGCAAATTTGGTGTTTAACCGACAAAATTAATTAAAACTCAGCTATAGACGCGCAAGAGAGATTCGGCTTACTCTGGTATCTATTAGGCCTAGAAACGTCGAAAACGACTAGCAAGCAGTCAGATGGCGTCAAATTAAAATGTCTGTACACGGTAGCTGAGGGCATACGATTATTATTAACTTATTATTTTTTATTTTATTCATCGTTAGGGCCACTAAGGACAGCGAGATCTCACCTGCTTGTTTTCTTGCGGGCCCACCAAGTTTTCATCCTTCCGGAGTGTGCTTTCTTTCATGCTTCAGAATGGACATGCTTCAGTCGAGTTGAGACTTCTTCTTCGTGAACTTGCCCAAGTTTGTGTTTGAGTGATGCTCGGAATTGAATGTCTGTTTCTGAGATTCCATACTTCAAAAGAACTTTATTGATCTCCACCAACCAAGGAGGAATAGTTGTGTGACTTCTGAAGTAGGATAACAAAGTTTACAGATTCTTTCAGCTGACAATCTGGAGAGGTGTGAGTGAAAAGTTATACTTCTTTTCCGGATTACGCTTGGTATGTTTCCAGTGTGGGTGTATATTTCTAAGTTGCTCCGAAGTCTGTAAACACCATCTTCGAGACTGGGACCAAGAATTTTTCGGATAATCCTCCTTTCATTAAGTGCCAGTTTTTCAAGGAGGCTGTACATTCGAAGTGTTAAATATTCTGCTGCATATAATGTTTCAGGTCTAATTACAGTTTGATATCGAATTTTTGCATTTCGAGACATAGACGTTTTGTTATATATGTTTTGACTGAATCGAAAGGCTGTTTCAAACTTGTTGACTTTCAAGATTCTACCGTTGGTAGTCATAAGATTTTTAATTTTTTTTTTTTTTTTTTTTTTTTTTTTTTTTTTTTTTTTGCTATTTGCTTTACGTCGCATCGACACGGATAGGTCTTACGGCGACGATGGTACAGGAAAGGCCTAGGAATGTGAAGTAAGCGGCAGTGACCTTAATTAAGGTACAGCCCCAGCATTTGCCTCGTGTGAAAATGGGAAACCACGGAAAACCATTTTCAGGGCTGCCGACAGTGGGGTTCGAACCCACTATCTCCCGGATGCGAGCTCACAGCTGCGCGCCCCTAACCGCACGGCCAACTCGCCCGGTTCAGAAGATGTGGTGGAGCATGTATGATGTTAGAAACGAAGTGGGTTTTGGTGCAGGAGATTTTGAGGTCAATCTTAACTCCGCATTCATGCAGGTAATTGATTTCTTGAGTAGTTAGTTCAGGAGAGCGAGGTTATCAGCAAAAGCAAGGCAGTCAGTACTGATACCATTACGAGTTCGGCCTATTTGAACCCCATTATTATTATTATTATTATTATTATTATTATTATTATTATTATTATTATTATTATTATTATTATTATTATTATTATCTTGTGTGTGGAAGCAACCAAAAGCAGCGATTGACGTGCAAGGAGATGTACTTGGAACTCCCTGGCTCATGAAGAAAGTTGGATTAAATTGGTAAAATCCGCAAGAAAAAGTTATGTAATACAGACTCATTTATTCAATGTTCGGCTCCATAGCTAAAAGGTTAGCATGCTGTACCGGGTTCGATTCCCGACCGGGTTGGAGAATTTAACTGTCATCCCCTGACTCGGTGCTGGGTGTTTGTACCGTCTTCAGTATAGGTAGGGCCCCATCCTCACAGACGCCAACTCCAAAGACCTGTACCAAGCCTCTTGGAAGGACACGCGCCATTATTATCATTTATTTAATAGAACAGAAATTCCGTGTATAAAAGTTAATGAACGTATAACAAAACTTTGGGAAATCTAACAGATTTTAAAATAAATTAAAACCAAATAAAATAGGAACCCGTAAACGCAGCTATGCGTTTATTTAAATTCATCTTCACCGTTCATCATTACCATCAAAACCATATTTAACCATGACCTAACATCAGCCCATGTCACGTAGTAAAAACGTTCCATAGGACCGTGTTTTACATCAAATTAACAAAAAAATTAAATGAGTTGGTAAAAACTATAGAAGTTACTTGCAATTAGCCTAACTGAATAAAAAAGGGACATGTTTTAGCGGATATAATGCCTTAAAAATGCCTCATTCTGGCCTTAAATTTTAAAATCATCCCCGAACACACCGCTCTTCACTCCCAGCAACGCCCTTGCAAGTCCTTTTAGGGGCGCCAATGATGAGGAGCCTGGATATACGTAATGGTTCCACAGGCTCCTTATGACCAACAATCATGCCCCGAGGGGCAACTTACCTTGGGAACGTGGGTTGGTGACCACACAGCCCTTAGCTGAGTCATTTACTTTTGCCAGGCTACTTATTTTCATCTATCCTATCTGACCTTACTTGGTCAACTCTTGTTCTTTTCCGACCCCGACGGTATTAGATTTGCGAATCCTAAGAAATCTTTAATTTTCACGCCCTTCGTGGCCTTTGTCTTTCTTTGGCCGATACCTTCATTTATCGAAATGTCGGATCCCTTCCATATTTTATCTGCGATTAGTGTTAATAGAGTGCCCAGTTAACACAGTAGTCACCACCACCATGTTTCCTTCCTGTAACATTCACGTGTTCTGTTCAGTTATAAGCCTGGCGCTAGGACTAGAAGTCTGGTATGTTGTGTTCTGGTCCCTTGATAATGACGTTTTGTGGGAGCAGGTTTTTTGGTGACGGCGACCAGCTCTCTCGGAACTTTCAGCTAAGTGCTCCTCTAACATCGACTATCTTGTAGCTTCCTCTCAGCCAAATGCTGAGATCGCGCAACCTTCTTCCTATTTCACGGTTGCTTTTTCATCCCCAAGGGGATCACAGTTCTTCTAATGAGGTGCTGATAATGTCCACGTAATCAGGGTTGCCACCGTTAGTACTTTAGTACTAGATCTAGTACTTCATGGACATTTTTAGTACGTTAGTTCTTTTTATGGAAATCTAGTACCTTTTACGGAGCTAGAGTAGACGCTCTTCTACTGCAACAGAAGAACAAGAAAGAAATTGATAAGAAGTTTCAGAGCCAAGTGTCTATATTTTCATATTGATTTCTGTGAACAAGTTTTTAAGAGGGTAGATTTTAGTGATCCTATTTTGAGAAATCTCTCCATGTCGAACTAGAAAATTGCAAAAGAGATGGCAGTTTCATCAGTATAATCCCATTAGCTATATATTTCCCTAATGCAATAACAAGAGTGCTCATGAAGTTAGATAGGAAATGGTGGGCAGCAAAGTCCAAAGAAACTGAAAATCTTTTCAGTCTGCCGAACATACAGGCTGAATATAAATATTACGCTATAACACACTTGAGAAAAACACACTAAACAACAGGCCCTATTTATATTGAACTTATGTGTTCGACAGACTGAACCGCTTTTAAGGTACATTTATTTGAGTCGACACTCGAAAGTGCAGCTTCCTTCTTTACAAACAATTCCACAGAATCGCTGAAAGAGAACTAAGCGTTTATGGAATTTTAGAACGCTTTAATTGAACTGTAAAATTCTGTAGGCGACTACAACTTTTCAAATTTGACGAATATTTGCGACTGTTTACCACATTCTCCTGCTGAAACAGAACAGGATTTTTCCTGTTTTTTCTGTTAATAAGACCAGATTGAGAAACAAACTACTGGTCTGTAGCGTAAGTGAATAGGCTCCTTCTAAAGCACGCGTCTGCCCAAAATTTTCATATTTCAAAATAGTTTATTGCTTTGACAATATTTTCCAAGGATTAAGAGAAGAGCGCAATGTGAAATGCATGTTAATATGTTCTAAAAGGTGTGAATGTTGAACAGAAATGCGTGAGAATATTCATAGTTTTCACATTCTAAACGTAAATAAAAGAATCTCATCACGTAGTCAGCTTGGAACTGGAAATGTTAGGATGGTGGGTATTGAACCTGCAACATTGCTGCTTCCCATTATAGATATCAAAACCGATAACTTCTGATAATTACGATTTTCTTTTTTTTCTTTTTTTTTTTTGCTTTACGTCGCAAGGACACAGATAGGTCTTATGGTGACGATGGGATAGGAAAGGCCTAGGAATGGGAAGGAAGTGGCCATGGCCTTAGTTAATGTACACCCCAGCATTTGCCTGGGTGAAAATGTAAAACCATGGAAAACCATTTCCAGGACTGCCGACAGTGGGGTTCGAACCCACTATCTCCAGATTACTGGACACTGGCCGCACTTTAGCGACTGCAGCTATCGAGCTCGGTTTTTTCATTTAATAAAGGTGTATTTTTGATAAGTATACTTTTTCTATGCTTCCATTATAAATAATCCTACTCCATTGTAAAAAGGATGATTTAGTACGTTTTTCCATAATCTAGTACCTTTTCACGGGAAAATTTAGTACGAAAATTTTTTGCCCGGTGGCAACCTTGCCACGTATACGACATGTCGCTTAGTGAGATATGTCTCTCTTTTTCCTTAAATTCCTCTTTTTTGTTTGTTACACCTGTGAGATTTTGGTCATCTTGCTGTGGGTGAGACCTGCCTGGCTTAGGAGGCGACTGTAAGGAGCGCGGGGCCCCAGCAATGCTTCCACAGGCTCTTCACTTTCATAATGCGAGGCCTACAGAGCGTTTCATTCTCACGACGTTCTTGTTCTAGTGCGGTTACCCTCAGTCTGTTGAGGCCTTTCGTTCAGACGCTCGTGGGTTCAATTCCTGACTGGGTCGAGCATTTTGGCTGCATCTGTTTGATTTCTCGGAGTCTGAGTATGGAAGTTTGTCTCAACATATTTCCCCTTCACACGCACGGAAACCTCCTGTGGGTGGGAGCGGTAGAATAACACCCACGGTATCCCCTGCCTGTCGTAAGAGGCGACTAAAAGGGGCCCTAGGGGCTCTCAACTTGGGAGCGTGGTTTGGCGACCTGGGGACACTTTGCTGAGTCCTGGCATTGTTTCCACTTGTGCCAGGCTCCTCGCTTGCATCTACCCTATCCGACCTCCCTTGGTCAACTCTTGTTCTTTTCCGACTCGTTAAGTTCTGTGCAGTCTACCGAGGGAAATTTCAGCACAATATTGCAAGGAGTTATCTATAGCATTCACTTCGCGGATGTGGTCCGTGCGGCTAGTTTTCTTATAATTTGCTTCGAGTGGTGTGGATAGGAGACAAACCTTGGATCCTCCATCTTTTATCGCTTTCAACTTCCTTATCCGACCTTCCTTGGTCAACTCTTGTTCTTTATCTACCCCGACGGAGCCTTTAATCTTCACGCCCTTCGAGGCCCTTGTCTTTCATTGGCCGATACCTTCATTTTTGGAAGTGTTGGACCCCTTCAATTTCTCTCTCTGAATAGTGTAAATAGACGATGGTTGCCCAGTTATATTTCCTCTTGAAACAATGATCACCACCGCCACCACAGCCGGTAATGGCACAGAAACCGATTATACGCCGAATACGCCAAAGAGTTTTCGTTCCACCGGGCTGAGTGGCTCAGGTGATTGAGGCGCTGACCTTCTGACCTCATCTTGGCAGGTTCGATCCTGGCTCAGTCCGGTGGTACTTAAAGGCGCCCAAATACATCAGCCTCGTGTCGGTAGATTTACTGGCTCCTGCGGGGCTAAATTCCCACACGTCGGCGTCTTACAAAATGTAAAAAATAGTGGGACGTAAAAATAATAACATTATTAGCTTCCGTTCCCAACTATCATCCCCTGTGGATGGGGGCGGTAGAATAACACCCTGCCTGTCGTAAAAGGCGACTAAAAAGGGCAGCAGGGGCTCTGAACTTTAGAATGGAGACCTTCGCTGAGCCCTGGCATTGTTTCCACTTACTTGTGCCAGGCTCCTTACTTTCATCTAACCTATCCGACCTTCCTTGGTCAACGCTTGTTCTTTTCTGACCCCGAAGGCATTAAGCTTGCGAATTCTAGGGAGTCTTTAATTATCACGTCCTTCGTGGGCCTTGCCTTTCTTTGGCCGATACCTTCATTTTTCGAAGTGTCAGACCCCTTCCACTTTTCTCTCTGATTAGTTTTATATAGGAGAGGGAATGTTGCCTAGTTGTAGGCTACTTTCTCCTAAAACAATAATCACCACCGCCACCACCACCACCACCACCACCATCACCACCTCTGAAGTGAAATTTAGGAGAGATAACAGACGCCTTTAGATCAAGTTGGGAGTTAGGCAAGGAGATGGGCTTTCACCTCTATTCTTAAACTGTGTCCTTGAGAAAGTCATCCGTGAGTGGCGCAAAGAAATAATAAACGAAGGAATCGAAAACGGGGTCAGACTCGGCCACAGAAACCTTAACTTTGTTATCGATTGTCTATAGCTCATTCCATGTTAAGAAAACAGTATTGCCCTTATGACAACAGGGTTGCCACATCGAACGGCTCTGTTCAACAACATCACGGCAGAACGGCGGCACATACATTTGTGAAATTCTGTATTTAAGTTTAAGATAAAAAGCGGAAGAAACTAAGCTACAAATTATGTTTATGAACTAAAGCGGACGGGTGGTTTACAGAGGCTGTTTTTGGTTTGCACAGAATCAGAGGTAAACTACGGCAGATAAAACACCTCTGAACTGAGGTGTAAAGGCAAGTTGGGGGAGAAAAGAGACAAATGGTTTTTATGGAATCGAGGGGTGAGGGATGCATTTAATAAAATTCTCAGTCAATAAAGGCTAGAAAACCGACGCATCAAATAAATACGGTAGATGACTCTACAAAAGATCACAGCATTAATGTTAAAGAAAGAAATCACACACGTAGACTTATCGCATAACTCCCACTCAACACAAGACAATTACGAACAAATTTAAAGCCTAAAAGCACGCACGCAACAAATAAGTACTGTAGATAACTTCACTACAGAAGTGCGCTGCCGGCGGTTTACAGAGTGAGGGACTACACGAGGCTTGTACCAGAGCAACACAAAAGAAGGAAAATAAAGGAAGGCAACGAAGCGTTGGCTGTTAACGCTATTGTGCTCCCTCCCTACGAATGTATTTATGAAAAATAAAATGTTACGTAGTTATTTTAATAACTCACGGGAAAAAAGGCCCCATCTCTTTTATCTATCTTTCATGATATACTGTATTACAGAGTACAGAATAATATCCCTTAATCACGAGGAATTATGGGTGTCTCAGAGGGGGTGTGTTCGCTCCTTGTAGGTCCATAAGAACAGTACGTGCAATGAGCGATCTTTTTCTGATTCCCTGGGCTCAGCCACAAAACAACCGGCGAGAGCACAAGCACTCCAGATCTCGTTCATGACGAATATAAAGCCGGCGCCGAAAAGCTAGTGATGGGACAAAGAAGAATCAAGCGAGCAGAAATTGTAAGTACCTGGGAGAGTGGACAGAACCTAATGTCTCCGAATAAAAAATAAAAAATAAAAAGCATTCGCGTGAACTAAATGGAAATGGAACAGCAGCTAACTAAGGGTGTCCACAACAAAAGATCAATATCCTTCAATGCGAAGTTGAAGCACTACTGCAGTCTTATACGGTGCGTAATGTCTTATAATGAATAGGAAAAGAAAGGCCTGAGTGAAAAAACCACAGTTCTAGCTCTTCAGGTAAGATACTCAATGTTGGAAACATTCTAGGGATATGAGCTACGAATTTTAGGTAAATGAAATTTAATAAAGTATGAGAATATATTTTTTATTTATTCCTAAAAATTGCAATCCCTTTCTTAATCATCCTTATACGATTAGATTAGCAGTTTGCCTTTTTCTACCACTACGAGCGCTAATGTGAGTCAATGCAGGGTTTCACTTAAGCCCTTATAACTACACTCGGTGTGGACATTTTTTCATAATATCAAAAAACGCCTGAGGGTATTGAACCAAGGAACGCATTAGAGAAAGAATTATGCAAATAAGTTATTTTGGCTAGGATTTGAATCAATAAGAAAACGAGTAAAGAAACAAGCGATGTTAGGCTGTTTTTCCGGAACTAAATTTAGGCGGGAGGTGAATTTTCGCTTTTTAAAGGAAAGTTTTATTGAGGCATTTAAGGCTCACAATTTGAAACCTTCCCGGGCCCTTTAGCCCTTCAAGTTTCGATACAATTGAGGAAATTGCTTAAGTTTACGTTTTTCGTAGTATGATGGTCTGCTAAGAAATGTTTTCATCATTAACACAGAAGGCCGAAGAAAGTGAGATTTTTAGAAAAAATTGGGCCCTATCAAAGGTGATGAATATAGAAGACCGCGAACTATACACCCATATG
Organism: Anabrus simplex; assembly: GCF_040414725.1. Lineage (NCBI taxonomy): Eukaryota > Metazoa > Arthropoda > Insecta > Orthoptera > Tettigoniidae > Anabrus > Anabrus simplex. The sequence continues at coordinate 717,987,887 of NC_090265.1, forward strand.
GAGAAGATAACTGACACCATCCGGAACAGGAGGATCGCCTTTTATGGACACGTGACGCGAATGAACCCACCAAGATTGCCCAGTCGGATCACCAACTACTTTCAGGAGAAGAAACTGAAAGGAGCCTGATTCACTGAGTTAGAAAAAGATCTAGAAGGAATGGGGATCACACGTATTGATATCCTGGAGCGTGTCGCGCTCAAGAAGAAACTTTAACCGTGCCATGGTCATCAGGAAGAGCTGAAGCTAAAAACAGGAAAAGGCATGGACACAGGAGAGAAAGGAACAACACCGATAACGAATACGGAAGTACTGGGCTGATACAAGCGGTATTAGGTTTTCGAGGCCTGGGGTGTCTTTCATTTTCAAGCCTTTCACAACTCTTTCTTTTCCAATTTCTTCATTCTTCCAAGTCTTGGGCACCTTCTATTTTCCCTCTGATTAATAGAGGATGTTTTCCCGGTTGAAGTTCCTCTTAAAACAATAATCACCACCACCACCAACAACAACAACACCACCACTTCAGTGGTTTTCTGTCTTAAGCACATCTCTCTACCTCATCTCGGTAGATACAAACCTTTGTTTCCAGAGTATGAAGATTAGATTCGATACCATTCCGTACCCATTATGAAGATCTTACTGATATTGCTAATTTATCTGAATCTGCAGCAGATCTGGAGAAATTCCTAAATAGTGTGGACAGAGTCTTGGGGAAACAGTACAAGATGAAAATAAATAAATCCAAATGGAGTGCAGTCGAACGAATTCAGGTGATAAGAGGAAATATTAGAATAGGAAATGAAGTCTTAAAGGAAGTAAATGAACATTGTTACTTGGGTAGTAAAATAACTAATGATGGCAGAAGTAAGAAGGATATATCATGCAGACTAGCACAAGCAAGGAAGACAGAAAACTAATTTGCTCACCTCGAGCGTTGATATAGGAATTAGAAAGATGTTTTTGAAGACTTTTGTCTGGACCGTGGTACTGTGTGGAAGTGAAACATAGACGATAACTAGGTCAGAAAGAATAGAAGCTTCTGAAATGTGGTGGTACTGAAAAATGCTGAACCACGAATGAAGGGATACTGAATAGAATTGGTGAGAGGAGATCGATTTGGCTAAATTTGATGGGAAGAAGAGATAGAATGATAGGACACATCTTAAGACACCCAGGACTTGTTCAGTTGTTTTTTGAGGGAAGTGTAGTAGGTAAGAACAGTAGTGGTAGACCAAGGTACGAATACGACAAGCAGACCAATCAATCAATCAATCAATACTGATCTGCATTTAGGGCAGTCGCCCAGGTGGCAGATTCCCTATCTGTTGTTTTCCTAGCCTTTTCCTAAATGATTTCAAAGAAATTGGAAATTTATTGAACATCTCTCTTGGTAAGTTATTCCAATCCCTAACTCCCCTTCCTATAAATGAATATTTGCCCCAGTTTGTCCTCTTGAATTCCAACTTTATCTTCATATTGTGATCTTTCCTACTTTTATAAACGCCATTCAAACTTATTCGTCTACTAATGTCATTCCACGCCATCTCTCCGCTGACAGCCCGGAACATACCACTTAGTCGAGCAGCTCTTCTTCTTTCTCTCAATTCTTCCCAACCCAAACATTGCAACATTTTTGTAACGCTACTCTTTTGTCGGAAATCGCCCAGAACAAATCGAGCTGCTTTTCTTTGGATTTTTTCCAGTTCTTGAATCAGGTAATCCTGGTGAGGGTCCCATACACTGGAACCATACTCTAGTTGGGGTCTTACCAGAGACTTATATGCCCTCTCCTTTACATCCTTACTACAACCCCTAAACACCCTCATAACCATGTGCAGAGATCTGTACCCTTTATTTACAATCCCATTTATGTGATTACCCCAATGAAGATCTTTCCTTATATTAACACCTAGATACTTACACTGATCCCCAAAAGGAACTTTCACCCCATCAAGCAATACTGTATCACCAGAGCAGATGAAGGATGTAGTATCAACGTAGAAATGAAAGATTAGCACAGGCTAGGGTGGCATAGAGTGCTGCATCAAACCAGACTTTGTTCTGATGATTCAAACAACAACAACAACAACAACAACAACAAAAACTAACAAATTTATTGGCTACTGACAGGTTATGTTCAAAGCATCCTCCGCCTCACCTGGCTGTCGATCTTACAGACAATAATTTCAAACTGAACAGCAAGTTGCTTTACGTCGCATTAACACAGGTAGGTCTTATGGCGACGATGGGACAGGAAAGGGCTAGAAGTGGGAAGGAAGCGGCCATGGCCTTATTTAAGGAACAGCCCCAGCATTTGCCTGGTGTGAAAATGGAAAACCACGGAAACCCATCTTCAGAGCTGCCGACAGTGGGGCTCGAACCCACTATCTCCCGAATACTGGATACTGGCCGCACTTAAGCGACTGTAGCTGTGGGGCTGTACCTTAATTAAGGCCACGGCTGCTTGCTTCCTATTCCTAGCCCTTACCTGTTCCATCGTCGCCATAAGACCTATCTGTGTCGCGCGACGTACAGCAGCTTGAAAAAAATATGCAAAGTTTGAGCTGGGAAGACTTGGGAGAAAGAAGACGAGCTGCTCGACTAAGTGGTATGTTCCTGGCTGTCATTGGAGAGATGGCGTGGAATGACATTAGTAGACGAATACGTTTGAGTTGTGTTTTTGAAAGTAAGAACGAAGAAGATAAAGGCGAAGATAAAGTTGAAATTCAAGAGGACAAATGGGGAAGATATCCGTTTATATGAAAAGTAATGGATTGGAATAACTTATGAAGGGAGATGTTCTATAAATTTCCAATTTCTTTGAAAGCATTCAAGAAAAGTGTAGGAAAAGAACAGATAGGGAATCTGCCACCTGGGCGGCTGCCCTAAATGCAGATCAGTAGTGATTGATTGATTGATTGATTGATTGATTGATTGATTGATTGATTGATTGATTGATTGATTGGTTGAATTCGATGAAAGGAAAAATCAGTGGAAGAGTTTTATAGCAAATTCGAGTTGCTAAGTAATCTACTTGGATGAGACAACACTGAGCACTTAAACCGTGCCACAAAATCAAACACTTGACACTTGGGGGATTTTTGAACGGCGAGATGATTCATTTCAAAGCAAAGACAAAGATATCCTTCCTAATACATTGTATACAGTATTGCTTGAAAAACACATTTAAGCACTGTTTCCTAATTTACAAATTGTGTTTTGAATATTCTTGTCAACTGCTACAATCAATTGCTCGGGTGAACATCGTTTCTCACTGCTCAAACGTCTCAAGAATTACGATCATGTACGCTACAAGATCAAGTCTTGTCGTCTTGTCCATTAATTCTGATATTACCCAGCAAGTGATCGACGAATATGAAATAAAGAAAGCACACCGTAAACTTGATGATGATGATGCTTGTTGTTTAAAGAGGCCTAATATTTAAGGTCATCGGCCCCCGTAAACTTGGGAGTTCAGTATGCATGTTATTATTTATTTATTTATTTATTTATTTATTTATTTATTTATTTATTTATTTATTTATTTATTTATTTATTTATTTATTATTCGCTAATCGGGCAGTTAGGGACCACGATAAGCTTCATTATTCATTCTGGCGTTTACTCGGTTTTCCATTGAGCCAGTAGTTTTTCATCAGTAGCGGCGATTGGGAGTTAGGAGTAGGGGGAGGGGCGCAAAAATGTATATACAACAAAAAGTACCGGGGTCTATTGCTACAACGGGGGGAGGGCATCAACATTGAAAAATGTATACAAAATGGTAAGTTTTTGAAACTTTCTGAATGAATTTCCATGCAGACGTACGGTTGAGTCTACCAACTTTAGTGCGGTAATAATGGTACTATAGGTCCGCCTCTGTGGTGTAGTGGTTAGCGTGATTAGCTGCCACCCCCGGAGGCCCGGGTTCGATTCCCGGCTCTGCCACGAAATTTGAAAAGTGGTACGAGGGCTGGAACGGGGTCCACTCAGCCTCGAGAGGTCAACTGAGTAGAGGTGGGTTCGATTCCCACCTCAGCCATCCTGGAAGTGGTTTTCCGTGGTTTCCCACTTCTCCTCCAGGCGAATGCCGGGATGGTACCTAACTTAAGGCCACGGCCGCTTCCTTCCCCCTTCCTTGCCTATCCATTCCAATCTTCCCATCCCTCCACTAGGCCCTTGTTCAGCATAGCAGGTGAGGCCGCCTGGGCGAGGTACTGTTCATACTCCCCAGTTGTATCCCGCGACCAAGAGTCTGAAGCTCCAGGACACTGCCCTTGAGGCGGTAGAGGTGGGATCCCTCGCTGTGTCCGAGGGAAAAACCGAACCTGGAGGGTAAACAGATGATGATGATGATGAATAATGGTACTATACAATAAAAGTATGCCTTTGCTCGCGGGACCTAGGCCCTAGTGTTTATAGTGCAGTAAGCCTTCTGGTATGCGCTAGAGCACTTTTGTTTCTTTCAATGATCTGTCTCTGTCTTATCTTTGGCTTTGACAATATGAAAGTGACCGAAGTATGAGTGATGCTAGTAATGCCATTCCTTATGCAGCCACTCCCTGTTATGAATGGTGTGAAAATGTTGCTCATAGGGTCGGTTGGTGTGTGCATTTTAGTGGGCTTGGCAGACTGTTATGTAATAGCAACTTCGGGCTCGGTGAGGAAAGCAACGGGAAACTACCTTACTCCTCATTTCCGTAGTACGCCTCTTCAGTGATGCCTAGGCCATCTATGACAGCTGATAGCGGAGCTGTTGATGATCCAACCAGCCTTCGGGCTGAGGACTGAACATACATACAATAAAACTTTCACTAAAGGGACAATAATTTGAGATGTATTACAATTAAATAGAAGTTCGGAGTGACTATACAATTAAAATGCCATTTAGTATTTGACTACACACTAACAAAGAAACAGACACATTTACTGAGTGAAACTGGCAGACTAACGAATACGCGCGGTAAGTGGGTGAATCATACCTCAGTGTCCATGACCTTAGTTAAAATATACCCTTGCTGCCCTTCTTCACAGCAGATGCTACACACGGCTGCGCGAGT